>NW_017306609.1:816562-826604 GCF_000935625.1 Nanorana parkeri | reverse complement strand
GCTTCTCCTCTCCTCCCCCCTCCCCTCTCCTCCCCCCTCCCCTCTCTCTATCTCCAGCGGCCGGCCATGTACTGCTCCCGGCTGCCTGTCTCTCTGCACCTGGGCTTCCTTTCTGCCGTAGTCTTCGGGGTCCCCCCCTCTTGTGGGGGATTCATGACCACGGCAAATTAGGTTCCAGAGCACGGAGCAAGGCAGAGAACGGGTCTCTACTCTGCACCATGTGTGTAGTGACACAGGAATGCAGCCTTCCTGTCACAGGAGAAATAGCACAGTGCTGTGCTAGAACTCCTGTGTTGGAGGTGACAGGGTCAATAAAGAGAACCTGTCACCTCCAAAAGCTATCGCACAAGGGCTTGTTACCCTTGTGTGATAGCAATAAAGTCAAGTAAAATTTTTTTTTTTTTATATAGAACACTTAAAAATTAAAATTATAAAAGTGTAAATACATAAAAATAGAAGAAAAAAAGGCGATAAAGTAAAAAAGAAAAATAAATGATAAAAAAATATTAAAAGCAAAAAAAAAAGTAAAATAAAAATAAAAAAAATGAAAACCAATCCCTATCATCTGCATGCGAATAAACGCATGCATGGGGCATTGTGTGTGTGAGTGGAGTGTGCGACCCGTTATCACACGGCAATCGTGCACAAAACCGTGTGGATGGCCGGGCGGTCACAGAATCGCACACCACTGCTGATCACGCTGGCAGTGCCATTATTTCCCACCGCAATAACGCCCGTACAATCGCACATAATCGCAATTGAAAACATTCAGAGATTACCACGCGGATGTAACCCCATTGAAATCAATGAGGCCGCGAGGCATCCGTACACGGCCTCGCCCAAGTCTGCACCCGCCCCAAACGGTAAATTCACTTTCCCAAGTAATTTGGAAAAATGGAATTACGCGCACAAATCTGGTCCAGACACCAGACACAAAATATAGAGTGGTGTCTTTATACCTGCACATAGTCCAGCTTTAACCCATGCCTTCTAATGGGTCATTTTACCCAAGTTGACAGAGCTCAGTAATGTGGCACTTTTCTATTGTCTATCCCATGCTAAATTCTGCATCCAGTGAATTAAAGGGACACTAAACTCAGGAGTTACATTTTAAAAATGCATTCAAGTACCTTAACTAGTAAAAATGTTTCATATTTGTCTTATCACTCGGCTGTAGATCTCTGAATTTGTGCCGACACAGACCTTCCTTCTGGAGGGTGGCTACTTTTGTTCCCTATGGTCCCTGTGTGTATTGTAAAGTAGCCCCTGCTCCAAGCTCACACCAGTGGATTGACTATAATCTCGTGTTTAGTTTTCTAATTTGTATTGAAGTTATAGTCTATTATGCAAGCTTGGAGCAGTGGCTACATTACAACGGGGAGGGGGGGCTAAGAAATGCACTTATAATATAATGCTGCAGAACATATTTTGTGATGTGATGTGAGTCCACATACTTCTAGATAATTGCTGGCTTTGGGTTTTCTTTTTTTACATACCTTATTTCTCTTTTCTTCCCCAGTCTTCTGACAGTGGCCATGTTTACTAAGGGCAGGTTACTAGATCTCTGTTTACGTCCTGAAAATCTTGCATATGTGAATAGACATGTGACTAGGACATTTTACCATGCACTCCCTGCATTCCCTGAGATGAGATTTACCACCAAAGCTCTGCTGATGACAAGGCAATCCCAGTGTGCATTGCTTTGGCAAACTGTAGTCATTTGCCCTTTCAAAGCAGGAAGTGAATGCTCTGCAAGTGTAAGTATTTCAATAATCACAGCATTTTACACCAGACATGTTCATGTTATTATTAATCATCATACATAGAGAGATGCATTGGTAGAATTTCATTTTTGAGTGTAAAGGTCCGCTTTAAGCATGAGCTGTTCAAGCACAAAACAATCAGTGGAAAACACTGAACAGCACAACAAATATATACAAGCATCGGATACTGATGTAAAATGTTACATTTGTCCCTCAGTCATGTAAAAGTTACAGTATCATTATATGGCCTTCTTCCTGCAGAAGCAGCCACATCGGTGCAAATATAGCCACATCACAAACAGGGAGACATCCCTGAACTTGTGCAACATTCTCAGTAATAGTGAGTTTTGGGGGTCTATAGACAATCTTAAGTAAATATCACCCTGCAACTTTGAGCCAAGATGTCTGGGACCAGTCAAGAAATTATCTGGAAGACAGCTTTTGGCAACACTGCAAGGCAGCTGGTTTTGATTACAGTGGGACCATGTTTACATAGGATGGCTTGCTTGTGTATTTAAAAGAAGATAATGACATTATCTAAAAGGGATGATGCTCAATGCACTGCAAAGTTCCAGAATGTAAAAAATAAACAGCTAACTAGACAGTTGAAATATGTGAACTGTGTTTTCTGATAAACATTTGTATTTTCAGTCAATTAACGAATCCATACCGCACTGTCCCGTATTAGATCATAGCCATTACAGTCAAAGCAATGCAGCTAGCTTAAAACTGTGACTGTCCTAGTGACGAAACATCGCCACTGTCAATCAAGTCACAGAACTGTGTTATGCGGTAAAGCCCGACTGGCTTACAATACCCCCCTTTCCTCTCCATATTAGAATACTTATGTGGAGGAAAGTAAAAAGATGGATTGCGATACTATTAAAAAAATAATAATAGAATTTTCATTAAAAACATACCTAGAATAAATTGGGGTCTTTAGAACTACTCACATTAGTAACATTACAGAGCATTGTATTGTGTAACATATTATGCAAAGGTGTTTTATATTAAATTTGTTAAATTGACACAAAGTGTGAGTAATCATTTTATGAAAGGTAGATTTATTTTCTATGTTCTTACTAGGGGTGAGGATTGAGTGATAGATAAGTATAACATGATCTCTAGATTGTTTACCATAGGAATTTTGAAGGAAATTTTTGTATATGCTGGCACTAGATCAATAAGGTTAGCTTCTTCCTGTTGAGAGGCGCAAAGATGAGAGAGTTGAGGCTCACAAACTTTGCCAATGCATTTGTTCATCCATGGCATTCATACTTGATTAAAAAAAAGTCTGGATTGTAAAGTGCCGTTTCTCCCACACACACTTATATTTTAAGGCAAGCACTGCAATAAAAAACATAAAATATGGATTAACTAAAAACTCAATATACTTTTCCTTGAAAATAAATCCAACATGAAACGTCATTTACACCACAAGGCACAAACATGCATTTTAACGCACTGCCACAGTGCCTTGCTACCCATTGTTAATTGGACCCTAATGCACATATAGAAGCGCTATAGCACACTACAGTGCACAGACACTGTATGTTGTGCGTTTGCCTTAGTTTTGAAAACTAGAGCAGGAACTATTTTTTTCTTTTGTTGAGGTCCATTCACAGTCCATTTAAATTGAATCAACTGGCTAGCCCAACGTTCCTTAACCCTTTTTTTTTAAAGGGTACTGCATCGTGGTGTCACTGGGGCCTTTAAATGCGTCTTGCTCTGTTTAGCAACCTGCCTTGTACTATATTTTTGCAAATCTGATTTCTTTTTTTCTTTTACAGCTCTAAATTGTTTGTGTTGAAAGTATGACTTTACATTTATATGTTTAAAATGTCTTCTTCTTATGCAATGCCTTAAAAAGCCAGTAAGATGCTGGCCAAGTTGAACAATGCTTCCCAGGCTATGTCTTTAAATAATGGTACTTGCTGGTACACAGGGGTGGCTAATGCAAATAAACAGAAAAAGTACTAAACACTAAGCACAGTCTAGAAATGAATCTAAGGCTAGGAAACTTGAGATGTCTCATAAGTGCATGCTTGTTTGCTTGTACATATAATGTATATTATGCAAGTTAACTTGTACATGGCTTCATTATTCCTGAAGAAGGTTAGACTGTATATGGCTGCCCTAAAGGTGGCCATACACTTTACAACCATTGCAAGACCTTAGTCTTGCGATGGTTGTAAAGTAATTAAAAAAAGTACGATCTGCCCATCTTGGACAGGCAGATCGTACTCTCGATCATCGCAAGCCCGCCCCTCTGAGGGGCGGGCTTCCGATTACCGCAATGCTGAACGGGCAGTGTGCGCGTGCGCACACCGGCCCGTTTGGCATTTCTCTCCCTAGCACCGTTCAAACCAGCCGAAAATCGGACGATTTTCGACTGGTTTTCTAGCTTGCTCCTTAGACAAAAGACGTGCGACCGCACATTAGAAACGGTCGCACGTCTATATTCACACTGCACGATTCCCGTACGATCGCAGGATTTCCCGCGATGCTCGTACGAGAATCGAGCAGTGTATGGGCACCTTAAAGGTGGCCATACACCTTACAACCATTGCACAACTTTGTTTTGTGTAGACATCTCACCTTCGTTCAATTTTCTTACTACTAGCCCATCATACACAGACCAATGTAGTTCGCAATTAACGCTTGTCAGCACCACCACCTGGCTGATTTTCATCGATCAAAGGGACAGATTTTCATTTGAGCATGTGCAGTTTTCATCTTGAGATTTTTGTTGTACAACAACGCCACTAACCTGTCAATTTTCGTCCAACTAGACAAAAGTTTTCTAGGCTGCTTGAAAGACAAAAATCTGCCAGTTGTACAGTAACTGAGGTTGTGCACTTCCCATCAACTGGCAGATTTTCAGACGAAAATCTCCTCAACTCTCTTGGACCATGTCAAAAAAAACAACCCTGCTAATATTAAAGCAACACGCACTTGAAAAATAATAAAATCTACATCCATTTTTTGGAAAAATATTTTTCATTAACTGCATACACAACTAAATTCTTTGTGTATTTAGGAAAATCAGTAAATAATTAAATAATTTGATATTTTTTTCTTGTTTTGCCATATCAGGTGCTGCACTGTGTGTTACTAGCTGAATGTTCAGTCCTTGAGCAGAACAAAGCAAGGAAAAGCCTAGAATTAAATTTGAGGAAGGAACTAAAGATCTGCTTCCTGTAATAAAACAACTGCTTTTCCAGCTTCCTACAAAGGTGACATTGTAACTTAAAAAGCTCTCATTACAGAAGCTGGGAAAACATCTACATTTTCATATTATATCTCTAAAGTATTTTAGTAGTCAGCATCTTTTAATGTGCTGTAAGGCTAGGTTCACACCTGGGCGGTCGTAATATGCGCGTCAAACGCACGTTTTTGGCCACGCGGTTTTCTGTCCACGAAACGTGCGTTTGACACGCGTTTACGAAATCTAATATGCGGAAGCCCCAAAGAAGCTCAAGTACTATTTTGAGCGTATGGCGTTTTTCAGCGCTTCGATCAGCGCCGAAAAACGCCCAGGTGGGAACCATGCCCATACAAATTAATAGGATTTCACTTGCTGAGCGTTTTTCAGTGCTTCGATCAGTGCTGAAAAACGCCCAGGTGTGAACCTAGCCTAACTCCGGGTTAAAAAATAAACAGCATCCTACAAATATAATAAAGCAAGCTTTGGTCTTCTGCCTATTCCATCTTAATGAATAAGTACCATGTCACTAGTTAGTGGCATTATAAGAAAAGGGTGATATTTCTTAGTGATGTTTCCTATGACAGCATGTGGTCTCTACTTTACAATACTTACTCTGCCCTCTCTTATCGGTCTCCCCTCATCCCCACCATGCTGTGGTAAATTCTAAGAAAT
Organism: Nanorana parkeri; assembly: GCF_000935625.1. Classification (NCBI taxonomy): domain Eukaryota; kingdom Metazoa; phylum Chordata; class Amphibia; order Anura; family Dicroglossidae; genus Nanorana; species Nanorana parkeri. Next base: position 820,961 of record NW_017306609.1, on the reverse strand, counting down.
CAAGCACAATTTGTTACAGTCATGTGAGAATTCACCCTTTACACATCTCCTCACTGAAAAGCTAAGGGGATGTACCCTAAGAGCATTTTCAAAAAAATAAATGAAAGAGGCATATGGTGTAATATAGTATACAATCAATCAACTAAAAGCTAAATTACCAGTAGATGCATTCATACGGATTAGAAGCCCATTCACCCCTAAGTGCTGTGGTAATGTTCATTACTTAAAATCCAAGTTAATGTGTGGTGTGGTGCTTTAGCGCTCCCTTCAATGTGTACAGTACAGTAGCTGGCAACACACAACCAATGCAAATATTGTGCATTGAGTTGCACTACATTGCATCAGCAAAAACATTTTTTACAAAAATCACATCTTCATTAAAAGTATCATTTAAGTCTAAACTTTTTCTTTCTTTTTAGTTTTGGATAGAGTAAGAGGGGGAATTATAGCCCCTGTCAGTTTTTTTTTCCTCATCTGTGTCCCACAGGGGAAATTACCCTTCACTTCTTGCACCATAGCCACAACAGGAAGTTAGAGCAAATCCCTTTAAAGTGAGGGACACCCCCCGTCACCATAAGTAGTGACCCCATTAGAAGATTTCCCCTGTATTCCTTTTCTGGTGACAACAACATTTCCTCTCACTCTTGGTAACAATGGTCACCAGGACAAATAGAGAGGGTAATATTCCCTAACGGTGACACAGACAAGAAAAATCTGACCAGTGTTCTAATCCCTCTTCACTCAAATTCAGGTACTTGCATAGCCAGCAATAAAAAAAACGCATTTAATGATGTATTCATTAAAATAAAGCTGCATTAAATTTATGTCTTTTAGAGGTGAGACTAAGAATCCCATTCATGGGTCAGAGAGCAAATATAATGATCCCAATTGTTCTCCTATGAATGTGTCAGCCTGCGACTAATGCTATAAGAATAAGAGGACATGTGATGATATGATAAATATATTTTGGTAGACTGTCAGAATTACATAATGAAAAGGGAGAAAACTGGACATAAACTGCCTATTTACAGGCGCATATCAACCAGTAAATACAGAGTGAGCATCATATCAACTAATAGCTGTGCAATTACTTTCAGATGTTAATATAGATTTAGGTCATAATTTCTCCTAGTTTCTATGGGAACCATTAAAACATCCTCCTATGCACTGTTAGCAATTAACTAAGTGGCATTAAGAACCAACAGATTACAATGGAAAGGGTAACTGGATTTAAAGTAAAAACACCAACGTCCCCTATACAAAGTTGTAAAATAATAACTTAATAAAGCTTAAAGAACATTTAACAGAAGAGTTGAACAACAATAAATACACTTAGGGTGAGGAATAATGAATCATGCATGTAATTGTATCACTATCTGTAGGGAATTTAAAGCAAACACTGGGGAGGTTAGTTTTTAGTAGAAAAAAGTAGGATTTTTTGTACTCACCTTAAAATCCTTTTTTCGGAGTCCAAAAAGGGAGACATAGCATGATAGTAAGAAACCTATGTTGTACTGCTGCTTACAGGAGAAATGGGCAACTGATGACCAGCCCCCTTTATTCTATAATTCCTTCCACCTCCCACCTGCTTAGTTGTAGCATGCAGTTCAAGAGAATAGCATAGAGAATAACATTTTAGGAAAGGAAACTTTGTCACTCACTGAACTCTGAGAAAAGATTTTACAGTGAGTGCTAAACATCCTATTTTCTCTACTGTCCATTGTGAAACAACGTTTAATAGTAAGAAACCTAAGAACATCCAAAACCAGTCCAAACTGAGAGTTGATCGAAGAATGTCACCAGCACACCTGATCGATCATTACAGCAAATAAGTGTTCATTTATTGAAGTATGCCATCTCTCTTTAGCAAGCGATTTCGGGGCCACGCAGGGTCCCCTTCATCAGGCTCAGAGATGACAGTATGGAGATAACAAATCATCATTATATAGACATACTAATTAGAAAGTGCAACAGAGGCTAACTCCTCCGCCCCCTGATGTCACAATGACGTCATTATCCCGCCATTTCACGTTTAAACTGTGATGTAAACAAATAGACATAACTTAGCATAAACAGCAGAAGAAGATAACAGAAGATGGTAACTCGTAGCAGCATATAAATAAGGGGTTAGCAGGAGGGGCAGCGGAGCCTTGGAAACATGGCGGGGGGACGGGCACTATTCTGGCCCATAGAAGCGATCTGGCGTCAATTGCAAAGAGTCTCTTTAAAATGGCTCAGCCAACAATGATGCACTATTAAAGAGCCGCTTGTACAACTTTTCAACCAAAACAAGCATCTTTGGGGGCAGAGACATCAATCTTGTAAAACTTAGAGAAAGTATGCATAGAAGACGAAGTCGCAGTCTTACAAAATATGCGACTCTGAGGCCTGGTTACTAAAAAGCCCAAGAAACACTTATTGGGACAAGGAGGCACTATATTTTGCAACACAGAGGTTTGCACAACAACCTGCTGAATCCACTACGAAATAGTGGATCTGGAAGCCAGAAAACCTCTTTTAGGACCCTCTGGAATGACAAAACGGAAATCAATCTGCAGTGGTATATAGGTTAAACCCTCACCACATTCAGGCAATGGAGAGCGATCACCTTGGGGTGAACCAGTGCCAAACACAGAGATGTTAAAAGGAGAACTATGGGGTTAAGACTTTTCCCCATAGTTCTCCTTAGGGTAACGGGAGGACACAAACTAGCGTCCTCCTTTTACCATAGGCTCAGTATACCGCAAGCTGTAGCTTGCATTATACTGAGACGCCGCAGTACACCGCGAGCTGCTGCTCGCTGTATACCGAGACGACGCAGCTGAAGCGGATCCCGAGAATTATGCCGGGATCCACCCAGCAGCGTGACTGACAGCTGGCTCTGCCTATCTAGATGCAGAGCCAGCTGTACCCGCCCCCTCCCCTGTCCGTTCCGCCAGTCAGCGCTGGATGGGGGAGGGGGGAATCCAGCCCCTCCCCTGTCACGGCAGAGAGCCGTGACAGGATCGAGAGGTGAGCGAACGCCAGTATGTGTTCGCTCACCTCCCGATCTACTGAGCCGACCTGTGACAGTCTCATTGTCACAGGTCGGCTAGAACTATGAGGTGAGTGAAAATCACTCACCTCATAGTTCTCCTTTAACAAAATATCCTCATTAAAGTGAAAAGGTAGAAACCACTTTCAGTAAAAAGAACTCAAAACAACCTTGTCTATATTTAGGATCAAATGAGGCTTGTTACAGGAGGACACTAATGAATCAGAAAACCTTCTTGTCAAAGTCATGACCACCAGAAAGGATACCTTACGGAATAGTAACATCAAGGAAACATCACAAATAGGTGGTCTTTGTAGCACCAACAATACTAGATTTAAATCCCACTGTTGGAAGGGAGGCCTAACAAAGGGGAACAATGTAACACCTTGTATAAAAAGTATGTATCAATAAATGAATAGCTGTGGATGTGAAAAAGAGCAAACATGTGACCCTTTATAGTGCTAAGGTCCAATTGCTGTTCTACCCCAAACTGAAGGAAAGAAAGAACACAACCCACCAAAAAAAAGTACATCGGGGAAACCCCCTGACTAACAACTGTGACAATAAGTTGATGCAGAAAGAAGAGTTACAAGCTTTTAGCATGGTTGGAATTACAGAATCCAGAGTCTTTCAGAACCTTGATTTCAACAGTCAGGTCATTAAAGTTGACAACCAAGAAGCAGGATGGAAGACTGATCCTTGAGATAGCAGATCTGGCCAAGTTTCGGCATACCACACACTTTGAGGTCAATCCAGAGCTATGAAGTATGACTGGAATTGTCTAAGTCACGATCCTTCCAAGTAGACAAGGTAAAGATTTTACTGGAGGAAAAGCATAGATCAGGGTATACTGATCCCATGCCGCTACTAGTGCATTTTCTACGACTACCTGTCAGTAGTCCACCCAAGACAGAATAGGCTCTACCTCCATCAGTGCGACTACACTTCTCATGCCCTCTTGATGATTAATGTAGGCCACAATTGTGGCACTGTCTGAATTTGACAGGATGACTGGTGAAAAGGGGGATCTAGTTAATTAACGATAGGGAATGGGCGTGGCCGGGATGTGAGACTGAGCAGACGTGTCTCACTGCAGCTCCCGACATCCGTGCTACATCCTGACCCTTAGCTAGCTGACAAACCGGCCGAAATACTCACCCAGTACTGTCGGGTGATCCGGTGACTCCAGCTTTCTCCTTGATGCGGACCAGGAGACGATCGACCCGGTCCCGAGCGAGCGGTGGCACTCCAGGCCGGCCTGCTGACACGTGCGCCGGCGCCATCTTGGCTGCACGAGCTGCTTCTCTCACCTCTGCAGGCACACAGACGGCGGTGTGGGACGACATGGAGACGGATCCTGTGACT
>NW_017306609.1:809741-815722 GCF_000935625.1 Nanorana parkeri | reverse complement strand
AATTTAATTTAACTTTTTACTATGCAAAATAAAAAAAAAAATTTTTAAAAAAAAAAAAAAAATTAACGATAGGGAAATAAATACTGCCTGGTCACCAAAAACCAAGAGTATACAGCCTAATTAGCAAAAATAAAGAGAGAAACCAAGACATAATGGAAACATTTATATCCCCTGGCATATCTGCCATGCCATTAATAACAAACAGTCACATACAGTACAGCCTTATGTACAAACAAAGAGGTCAAAATGATCAGCACAGCAGAAACCCTCTTAGTTAATCACAACAATGAGCTTTTATAGACAGGTACAGGTGAACTGCCCCAGGTCTTGTACCGATAACTCTGCAAGGAAACCCCAGATATACTGGCTTGACCTGAATAGCAAAGTCCTGTGCTGACTAGAATACAGATGGGTTGTTAGGGCTCACTGCAGTACCAGACCATAGCAAAAAGAACACTGACGGAAATAATTAAATAGAAAAGTCTATCCTTGTTGGCTAACTGGAAAAGCTTCAAGAATTTCCAATATCCAGCCTGAATCTACCAGTAGCTGTTGATTGTAGATCAAATCTACCAAATTAAGCAAAAAATATATAGCAGAAGGGAGAGAACACCCATTCTCCTAAGGACACCAAGCAAAAACTGGGCAGATGTGCTATGGAAGGAGTTAGACTCAAGAAGGCTGGCCTTCAATTTTTTATGTGCCATTTTTCATGTAGGTATCATGTAGTATAACCTAGGTCTCATACTATCAAGCTGTCAGTGAGGTAAATGTAATTGAGTGCAATACAAAAATCAGAAGAACAAAAAAATAAGAGGGGATGTTGTGGAATTTACTTCCGCAGTTAGTTGCATCAGCAGAAAGCATGAGTTACTCAGTTTGAGGAATATACAAGGTTATAAGGTTATGGGAGTTGCTAGCAACACACACACACACACACACACACTATATAGGTCGAACCTGGTGGACATGTGTCTTTATTCAGCCTTACCTACTATGTAACAATGTAAAATTGCAAATAACTTGCAAGAGCAAAGACAGTGCAGATGCCCTCTAGGGCATTCTCATTTTCAGAAATTAGGGCAAACAATAAATGGGTAAAAGTTTATTCTTTAAAGTTTTAAAAAGCAACCTATAAAGGTTTGTTTTTATGGCTTGGATAAAGAATGACATAGCAATGACTATTCTATGATAAGACGACACATCTGTCCAGATACCATGTCCCTTAAAAGTGTATTTCCACTTTTGCAGGCAATTTGAGAACACCTCTATATGTTTTTTATATGATCATATTTACACAGCATAAAGAAAAATATTTTTAAAAATATATATTTCCTACCTTTTAGATGTTTTATTAAAGTAGACAGGATGGCCGATGCCTGCACCTTCATGGTGGTCTGTCCTAATGGAAAGGCTTAGGACTGAAATTTGAGGATTGTGTTTTTCTCATTCACTTAATTACCATACAATGGAGAAGCCACCTTAGACTCCCTCACAGCCTCTCCTAACATTGCAAAGAAAGATGAGCAGGTAGAAATTTTAACCCTTAAAAACCTAACCCAAGTAAAAACAGTTTAAACTGCAAGAAGCATGTTTTAAATATTATTTGTAGCTTATGCTATGTGAACATGTAACAAATGTAAAATAAGTGTTAATGATCTATTAAAAACATATACTTCACTAAATCAGTCAATTGACTCTGTCCTCCACAAGACGATATGAATGAGCCTTCTACTCTTTGTAACCAATTGTATTATTGCACAGTGGCTTAGTGGTTAGAACTTCTTTCTTGCAGCACTAGGGTCCTTGATTCAAATCCAAACCAGCACAAAGCCTGCACGGAATTTGCACATTCTTTCTGTGCTTGCATGGGTTTCTCTGGTTACTCCAGTTTCCTCCTACACTACTAACACATGCTTGTAGTGTAACTGGTCAATAAGTCAACTGAGCGTGTCCAAGGTGGCTGTCTCACCTTTTAAGCTCTTTGAGACCCCAGAGAGAAAACCGCTATAGAACAGATCAAAAAGAAAAGTGGTTACTGTAGGCAAATACACAGGACAGTTGCTAAAATTAGAAAAAAGCAGCAGGAGTCACTGAGCCATGCATGACTATGAAGTTAATATACAGTGGGCGACACTAATCAACCAACACAATGACACAGTTGGATGCAAATTGGGCTGCCTCTCAGCTCTCTTAGATAAGTCTTTGCAACAGGTTTACAGTGTATTTGCGACCCTTCCATCCGTTTTCCAGGGCAGCCCACTGCCCCAGATTTGCAAAGTTCTGAGAAAGATTTATTACTAAAGATGAGACAGATTTTTACTCTAAACAGATACAAAAAGGGGGGAAACTGGAGTACCCGAATCAGGGAGAACATGCAAACTCCTTGCAGATAAGTGATCTGGCCGAGATTCGAACCAGGGACCCTTAGTGCTGCAAGGCAGATGTGCTAACCACTACGTCACTGTGCTACTTTATGTTTTAAATGTAGAAATTTGTAGATTAGCAAAGAAGAATAGCCATTACTACCCAGCTACCTCGTAAAGATAAGATTATCAGCCACAGAGGGACAATGAGTTAGCCAACTTGCACTCACGCACAATCTAAAGCTTGCCATAGACAGGTCAAATTTGAGCAGTGTGTGGTCCCCTCTGAAAACTTTCCCCCCAATCAGCTGCAGTCACAGTTTGGGTATTTTGACACCGACACACCCGCCGCTGTCAGAATAGTGGTGGGTATTCCCCCATCCATACTATCCTGTTCTAAAAAGGCTTTACTATGCTACACACTGGTTCAGTAGAGGGCTTTTTGGTTCATTTTAGCCCACCTCACTATAACCTATGGGTTATGCGTGATTACAATTACTGTAAGGTTTATTATAGATCGCTTTTTCTTTTCTTTTTTACTTTAACTAAAAGTCAAAACAAAGTCTGGAGGTTTGACACCGACAAAGCTTCTCTCCATTCCCTCTCATGCTAAGTGGATTTTTAATTACTGCATATTGTTTGTAAAAGAGCACCAGAGTTTCCAGTAACAACACTATTAATGCTGATGAATTAAACCTCACCAGTAAGCTGGGACTCGGACCTGCTACTTAGAGACCATCTCATATAATTACTATGATTTATGAAGAGCTAGCATCCATTCCTTTACCATTTATAACTGCCAGAGTTTTCTACAATTTCTATTATGTGGCCTTATGTTTGAGGCTATACTAATGGCTTTACTTGGATTATATAGGGAACAAATCTCCAACAGCTCATGAAGGCCCACACCAGAACTAAAGTGATTATACTGCCAATAGCAATAAATTCGATTTCAGCTGTCATTTTTCAAGTACAGACTAGAAAATCAAGAAATACCTCAAACATTAAAAGATGCAGTTCATGTTAGACAACCAACAAATTTACAGGACCTGGAGATTATTTCCCAAAAAGAATAGGTAGTTTTACCACCTGAGAAAATAAGGGGCCTTTTTAAAACGATCACAAAAACTTGCAAGGCATTATTGATGCACAAAGGGGCAATACAGGATATCAAGAACTAAGGGTATTGCAACATTTGGAAATGTTTCTTTTTGTAGTAATCATGCTATTCTGTGATGCCTAAATGTTTAATCCGATTCACAATAAAAATCACTATTTTATCTTTAAAATGGTGCACAAATTTGGCCTGTGTGGTATATACATTTATGAGCACAACTGTAATGATGATTTTGCAGTAAGCCCACCTGAATAATATTGCTCTCTCAAAAGGTTCCACCTCTTTTTGTTGCCAAACCTTTAGTTGCAATTGTTATAACAAACTAAAACCAGAATGTGACATTAGGGGGGATATGCTGACAGCTGTATGCAGAACTTACAATTAAACTGAACAACTTACCAATCAGAAAACTGAACAGCCGTCTAGGCTTGTTTATGAATAGCCCAAAAAGCAATGGTGTGCAATAACACATCCAATCCACTGCAATCCAAACAACCAATCCACTAAGTCAGTTAACAGCATTAATATCTCTCAGTTAAAAATTCCCAAACGGCTTACACTTTGAAAGCAACACCTGTAAGGGTGTAAAGGCCTCAAAGATTAACCCTTTTGCTACCAGGGCCTCTCTTTTTTTCCAACCATTTTTTTAAAGGAGACAACAGGGGTCTATTAGACCCCCAAGGTCACCACTGAACTATGTTAAAGCTGATCAAGCACAGAGTGTGTTCAATTAGCTTCTTCCCCCTCCAGAGCGGTGGTTTCCGAGCTTCTGAGTATGAGCCTTCATCTAAATTTCTACTGCATACAAGGTATGCACTGGTCCTCATCCCCAGCATGGCAGTTCCGCTGCTGTAAGCGCCAAGACTTCATTGCCAACCGGGCAAGATTTTTAGACTTTCCATTGATCTGCATGTAACATAAGTTTAAAAGTGTATTTCAACTTTTGCAGCCAACATTTTTTTAAAAAATTACAGCTTACCTTTAAGTGATGATGTTACTGAAAACTCTAGGACTGAAAAATTCAGCTATCTGTGCTAAAAAAGAGATAAAGACCAGAATACCCAAACAGAGCAAGCAGCTCGTTGGCTGCTGATTCTGCTCATACGAAGATTTTTGAACTGGCAACTTCCATTAAGAGATGCCGGCCGAAAGGTTGGCAACAGCGGCACCCACTGTGTGAATTCGCACAGTATATGGCTACCTTTAGTCAGCCCCTTATGGGCTCATACACACATCTATTCTAACCACTACAAAATGCATGTCCCATGTATAATCATGATTCAAAGAGCCAGCTGAATTTTGTTTAAATTTAGGTATGCTGTGTGAATGGGAACCCAACCATATGGAGGAGATTTCTTAAATTTGGCAGCAAAAGTGGGAATATCCTTTAGGTGTAAATTACATTTTAATAAATAACTTTCCTCCATTATTTTTTTTAACTTCTATTTTTACAAGCAGTGGTAACAGGGTGATGATGTTGCTCCTGCAAGGTATCACTGCAGAAGCATCATTGTGACCCTATGCAATAGGCTACTGAGTACTATGCATATGTGTAGCGCACAATCTTGGTTAGCCTGTGACTCCACAGTGAGAGCCAGTCAAAATACATCATTTTCTTCAAGGGTTTAGCGCTACTTTTAAGCAACCTTGCATGATAATAGTACATAAACAATGTTCCTATTAAACCCCCTACAGATAACTCTAATCATTTCTAATTAACTGCTTCCCTTTGGTCATAATTTTTTAGCTGACTTTTTTAATATTTCATATCATTCATATGTACACTTTCTTGCTTGTGTCTGCAGCATCGGTGGCAGGTTTTAAAACAGAGCATTTATCACTTAATAATATTAAAGCGTCAGCAACTTCGAAAACTGCAGGTAAATTAAAAAAAAAAAAAAAGTATTTTAAATGCTTACTTGCAGCATTTTGACTTTCTATAAACATTATTATTGACTTGCAAATTGCATTTGAACTTAGTAAGAAAATGTGTCCTCTCCAAGAACAGTTGATTCCCTAGCATAGCCATAGTTTCCATTTGTTCTTGCCACGTCACAGCCCTCTCCCCTTCTAGGGGTATCTAATTACTGTCTGTGCTGGCCCAGTTCCTCTGCCTTTCTTCTAACCTCCCTAAAAAAACTTTTTTTTTTCCACAAGTAAATTTTTTGTATTGTGATTATGCATGTCAGTTTCAAACAGTAGTCAAGTAAAACAAGTGGTGAAGTATACATAAAGTAGGTTCAATATTTGAGGGGGGAATAGGGATGAGTGGGTCCCAGGATCAAGTTGTGTCATACTTTGTAGAGGGCAATTTCGTGTGTAGCTAACACGTGTTACTGTTTGAGCCCTAAGAGACAAGAGCATTACCTGCATGACGCGGAAGTCCAGGCGTTGCTAAAAAGTTGCAATAATGTTGTTGTAGGTAGCTGGGCCGGGGGCCCCATGCAAGGACCAACTGCGTTGACGTTGCCAGTCTAAGAGGGCATGTCAGGTTATGC
>NW_017306609.1:778656-809714 GCF_000935625.1 Nanorana parkeri | reverse complement strand
TAACTTAAAAGGGAAAAAAATATATATAATATATGAAGGGTAGGATTCTAGTCAAAGCTCCTGGTGAGCTATAAGGTGTGGAGGGAACAAAGGAGAAGGGGGAGAGGGAGGGAGGAGAGAGGGAGTGGAGAGAAGAAAGAAATGTTGGGTGGGTTAGAGAAGAGCGGGCTGCGGGAAGGGCCCAAAGAGGAGTGAAAAAGAGAAGGAAGAATAGAGAGTAAAAGAGAGACAGTGTCTCGCCCGCTTCCAATGGCCCCGACTAAAGTGTCAGGAGTTACAGCATGTAAGGTCTGACCGTAGGGAAGAATGAAGGTGGGGCTAAGGGGGAGAGATGAAGAGTGAATTATCGGAGTACTGGGAACAGATATCACTGTCTTAGAACGGAATACCTTTCTGTCGCTTTGAATAAGTGCCATGCAGCCCACGTTTTCACATAGCGAGGCATGGTGTCTTTCACTGGAAATTGGTTCTTCCATGCTTGCCACTGTGTCCACTCAAGATAGCCATTCCCGTATTGTAGGCAGGCAGGTTGTCTTCCAGTGTCTGGGAATCACTGTTTTAGCTGCGTTTAGTAGGTGTAGGACCAGGGATTTTTTGGAAATGTGCTGTGAATCGTCAAAGTGGTATAGTAGGAAGGAGGCTGCAGAGAGTTCCAATGACAAACCGGTTACGACTCTTATGAGAGAATGTACTTCGTTCCGAAATTTGGCTATGAGTGAGCAAGTCCACCAAATGTGAAGAGTACCCACGTCTTGGGAACACCGCCAACATGTGTTGGGCATATCAGGGAAGATGCGATGAAGGATCTCAGGGGTTTTATACCACCTGGAGCGTATTTTGTAGTTTGTTTCCTGAATTTGAACATTCAAGTAGCTTTTCAGTAAAAGATCATCCATTCGGGGGTAAAGGCCATGAATAAATCCTTTTCCCAAGCCCTCGTGGAAGGAAGAGTTGGAAGAGAAGAGGACTCCGATAGTAAGGAGTAAGTTTCCGAAACTGTATGGGAGATCCGTCCAGACGCCATACAGAGTTTTCAGAATTGAGTAAGGGGTCGTGTGTAGTTGTGTCTAGTTTGTTGGGAATTGAGAAAGTGCCGAACTTGCATTTATTGCCACAATGGTAACGGCCCAGCTTGGGTCTCAGTGTTAAGGTCAGTCAAGGACCTGAATCTCCCTTGAACATCAAAGAACGTTTTCGCCCATGGGGCTTCGTTTGGGGACCAGCAGTGCAGAAATGAGGAGTGGAGACCCGGGGGAAAGGCCGGATTCATGCAAAGCGGGGTGATGGGACTGAGTGTGGATGAGAGGTCCGTGCTCCTGCACATCTCATCGAAGAGGCATAATGAAGTACCCACCATGGGGTGGGAGAGCACTTGGGGAGGGAGTAGGGATCTTTGGATCCAGGGCCAAGAGCTAATTGGGAATCCCACTTGAAGTTGTTCTATCTGAACCCAGTCTTTGTATGGCCCGTGGCGAGCCCAGTCTATGATGCGGGTTAGGTGGCAGGCTCTATAATAGTTTGTGCACATGTGGGAGCGCTATACCTCCTTGGGATTTTGAGCGGGTTAAAGTCGGGAACCCGATTCGTGGTGAGCCATCATTCCACAAAAAGGTACGGAATAGTGCGTTGACCGAGGAAAAAAAGGCCCTGGGTAGAGATATGGGAACAGTCTGGAACAGGTATAAGAGTCTGGGCAAGACTGTCATTTTAAGGAGTAGGTTAATACAATTGAGGGAGTAGAGCTTTTGCAAGTCAGTGGGGAGTTCGATCCCAAGGTATGTCATAGATTGATCTGCCCAGCTAAAGGGAAAATGGATTTTGCAAAAATGGACCAGTTCGTCAGAAAGGGAAATGTTCAGTGCAGCAGATTTGGAAAGAAGTTTGAAAAATGATAGCAACGCGAATTCCTGGAATGCATTCAGTAGGTTAGGGAGTTTTATCCTTGGCTGTGTTATAAAAAATAGCAAATCATCCGCGAATGCTGCTACTTTGAATTCCGTGCAGGGTGTAGGAAATCCATAAATGCTAGGGTCAGAGCGGATTCTCCGGAGAAAGGGTTCTAGGGCTATTACAAAGACCAGCGGTGACAGTGGGCAGCCTTGTTTTGTACCATTGTATATGGGGAAGGCCTCCGACAGTGAGCCATTCCCTCGAATCCTTGCTATTGGGCGATGGTACAACAGTGTTATGCGGTCTAGCATGCGAGGGTCTAGGCCAAAATGGCGCAAAAATGCGGAAAGATAGTCCAAAGCCACCCTGTCGAAGGCCTTCTCCGCATCAGTGGATAGGAAGAACCACTCGAGGCCTCTATGTTTAATCCAATGGTGAAGACCCATCGCCTTGGTGGTATAGTCACGTGCTTCTCTTCCGGGTATAAAGCCCGTCTGGTCGCCATCGATTGTGTCTGGGAGAAGGTTGGCCAAGCGGTTTGCAAGGATTTTGCACAAAGGGATTCATTCGTCTTCTCCTGACTTCTGCAGCACTACAATGTGGGCTTCCAATAAGTGGTTTGAGGAGTGCTGCCGGGGGTAAATATCAAAGGCTGAGAGAAAGTGGGGGGTAAGGATCTCTGCAAAGGATTTGTAGTAATGGGACGTGAACCCATCTGGTCCAGGATTTTCCCAGGTTTCAATTCTGAGATCGCTCTCTCAACTTCTTGGGCGGGCAGTATACGGGGCTTCTAGGTCCGTTTTTGCTGTCTCACCTACTGATGGGGGACTATGCATGGATAAGAAAGAGTCAGTGAGCCTTACTCTAGTGTCTGGTGCTGAGGGGGAAGAGGCGTATCAAGGTATTTGTTGCCCGATGAGTCTGCGATTTTGGAGATGGTTCGAGATGCCCGGCGTTGTTTCAAGGCCCTTGCTAGGAAGTGACCTGCTTTATTGCCATGTTCGTAATAAATTTTGCTATGGGAAATGAATGCCTTTCTAGTATTTTCATGAAGTATATGAAGAAGGTCAATGCGTGCTTGCGTCGTTCCGACAAATGAGATATGGCCAAAGAACGTTTGTGGAGTTCCTCCAGGAGTAGTTATATGGGCAAGGAGAGATGCGCTGTGGGCCTTAGTGCGTTTGTGGATAAGGGCTTGGATTCGAATAAACTCCCCTCTTATAACGCTCTTGTGGGCCTCCCACAGCATGAGTGTGGATGAGCATGAATCTTTGTTTAAGGAAAAGAATTCGGAGATTTTAGCTTGCAGTGAGGCAACATTGGCCGGTACTCCCAGCGTGGAAGGATTCAATCTCCAAATCCGTGAGTGTGGGGGGCGCTTGGCGAGTGCGACCGTCATACATATCGGGGCATGATCCGAAAGGATCATGGGTTCGATTGTGGCCCCCACTAAGGAAGGCAAGTCTCTCTGTGAGAGGAGAAGAAAACCTATTCTGGAGTAGCTGGAATGTGTGTGAGAAAAGAAGGTGAAGTTCTTTACCGTGGGGTGTAGGAACCTCCAAGAATCATGCAGAGTGAGGGACGACAAAAGTTTCTTAATCGTGCGCAATCTTCGGAAAGGGACTGAGGATTTGCCTGCCAAAGAGTCCAAGAGAGGGTTCAAGGGTACATTGAAGTCGCCTCCCAGGATAAGCATTCCCTCGGCAAAATCCCTCAACAAAGAGCAAGCCTTCCGAAAAAAGCGGACCTGTCCCTTGTTAGGGCAATAAACGTTGGCAATGGTAATAGGAATGTTATGGTGCGTGCCTTTGAGGAAAAGATAGCGACCTTCTGGGTCTATCAACTGGTCTTTAAGTTGGAAGTTAACATGTGTCACAAGAAGAATGGACACCCCTTTAGATTTAGAGTGGGTGGAAGTTGAGTGAAACACAGTGGGGTATTTGTAGTTACCTAGTTTGGGTACGGCTCCCGTTTTAAAGGGGGTTTCTTGTAGTAGCACGACTTGAGCTTTATGGAATGAGAAAGCTCGTAGGAATTGGGATCTTTTCTCTGGGATATTGAGGCCCTTGGAATTGATCGATAGAATTTTCCATGTGGCAGGCCTAAATAACCTTTTATGTAAATGCGTGGGCAGAAGCAAAGGGGAATACTACAGAGTGTCACTTAAGTGACAACTTCGAGTCTGCAGATGCTGCTGACATCATATACAAAATGGAGTCACCCAGCAGAAGTCACAGACCTTGGATGTCTACACGAGGTAGGTTTTTACAGGTAAATAACATGCATAAATATGTTAATGCACATATAAGGTTATATGAAGATTGCCATTGACAAAAATGGTCTGGCAACAGAGTCTTTAGTCAGTGTTTTCCCCATAGTTCTCCTTAGGGTAACGGGAGGACACAAACTAGTGTCCTCCGTTACCCTAAGCTCAGTATACCGCGAGCTACAGCTTGCGGTATACTGAGACGCCGCACCTGGAGCGGATCCCGACGTAGATGACGGGATCCGCCCAGCTGCGTGAGTGACAGCTGGCTCTGCCTATCTAGAGGCAGAGCCAGCTGTACCCGCCCCCTCCCCGTCCGTTCCGCCAGTCAGCGCTGGCAGATCGGAGCGGGGAGAGGGGAATCCAGCCCTCCCCCTGTCACGGCAGAGAGCCGTGACAGGATCGAGAGGTGAGGGAACCCGGTATGTGTTCCCTCACCTCCCGATCTACTGAGCCGACCTGTGACAGTCTCATTGTCACAGGTCGGCTTAGAACTATGAGGTGAGTGGAAATCACTCATCTCATAGTTCTCCTTTAAGTCAATGTGGGACTTGTGCAGTCTGTCCATTTAACCATAAACCTGGATTGTTTTTCAGGCGGACAACAAAAGGCGTTTCACAGCCACCTAAAATATAAGGCAAGCCTCCCAACAATAACCATAGAAATAGCTCCCTCTCCATTACCCTAATTTAAAGATCTATTTTACATATTCATATTATAGCTTGTAAATACCTTTTAAACCTATTATTGTTGTTTTGAAATCATGTGACTGCCAAAACCTTACTATTGCTTGTTCCTTGTATTGTTAATAGACACGGCAACATCATAACATCAACATTTAGATCAGGGGTAGGCAACCTCGGCATACCAGCTGCGGTGAAACTACAAATCCAGTTATGCCTCTGTGAATTATGCCTCTGGCTGTGAGTTTTGCAATGCCTCATGAGACTTGTAATTCAACAACACCTGGAGTGCTTAAGTGGACTACCCCTGATTTAGATGAATGGGACAGATCTGAGGGCCAACAATGCTCAGGAAATGAAATGAGGCCACAACAGGAGGCCTGGGAGAATCAACAGGTAAATACTTGATGAAGGAGACATAACATCCTCCCGTGACCCAAAGCTTTATATATTGCAAAATATATACTGCCCGCTATATACTGAGGGCGCCGCATCCAGGACGGATCCCTACAATACTGTTGATACACCCAGATGGCTGATGGACAGCGGGCTCTGCCTATCTAGAGGCAGATTCAACTGTGCCCCCTGCCCCCTTACCCGTCCATTCCTCCAGTCAGCGCTGGAGGATAGGAAAGGGGAGGGGGGAATCCCTGCGGGGAGCGGTGACTGACGGTTACAGATCTCTGAAGGGAGATGATCGGGAATTGAGCGAGTGACGGTATGCGTTTGCTCACTTCCTGATGTATATTGTCGACATGTGACAGTTTCAATGTTACTAGTCGGCTCTTTCTAGGAGTATGAGTGTAAATCACTCACCTCATAGTTCTCCTTTAAGTAAATGTTGTGTTTTGCCTGAAGATTCACTTAAATCCTTGCAGGGACAAGGACAGAGTACTTCAGTTACAGAATGTGCACTTTAAAACAGGTAAGTGTCAAAGGATGTGAAGCTATGAGTTGATATAGGAATTTTTATTTCTTGGTAAACGTATATCCAGCAGTAAAACAGAGTAAACTCTTTTCTGGAGTATGGCACTGGGCACATTTTTCTGTAGCCCAGTAATCTTCTTTGTAACTTTAACACCTAAGGCCCCGTTCACACTGAGCGATTTATCGAGCGGTAATTCCCGCGATATCGCGGCTATTTACCGAGCGATATCGCTCTCCAATGCTTGGCAATGGGGGCAAAGGGTCCTGCGTCGCTACAGCAGGACCCTTTTTGGAGCGGATTTTGCTGCGATTCTAGCTTGCTCAATGCAAGCATTTGCAGGATATTGCGCAAAATGCAAATTGCGCGATTTGCGAATCACGCAGTGTGAATGGGGCCTTAAAGAGTAAATTGAGCACATGAGCACTCAAAGAGATGGCTTTGTGTCAAAATGAACACTGTCCAGAAGCTCACCATGCATTTTGCTTGTTTCACAGTAGCCTCTCCCTGCAGGCAGATTGCTGACAGCAATAAAGGAATCTAGGCTAAGATTACAGGAATGTATCCAGTACCTTTGTACATGATTTCCAGTATACATACTTTATGTTACATATAACTCTTTGAAAGATTCTAAACTGAAAACAAACAAAAAAGCTATTACTACAATAAATAATTTAAGCATATAAAATGCGATTACTTACGGATATTATAATATTAAAGCAACTTTTTAGTCCTAAAACAAGCTTACGAATATAATAAACCATTTACATAAGAACAATTAGACCTGGCACTATTTAAAAATAACTTTTCAAGGGCTTACTGAAATATACATGGCAATGGGATTTGGTTCAGAACACGGTTTGTTTTTCTTTTAAATGATAAATTGTGTGCTTGACAATAAAAGTTGGGTTCTCACTTAAAAAGGATTTCAAATCTAAAAAGCAGAACTCCAGAAAAAAAAAATAACTAAGATCTCAATCATATGTAAGCTCATAAAGATCCTTAGTCACATTTCATTCCCCGCTAATAGGATAGCTAATCACTAGCATAGGAGGTAATCCACGTCCGCAGTCCTTTTGTAGTGGTAGACGGAGAGAAATGTGTAAAAGAGGTAAAGCCCTGCTTTCCCTCTTCCAATCTTTCTGCTGCTGTACAATGGATAACATGAAGCTAAAATGAATAAAATATTAAACATTATCTCCTAATTAGTATATGGAGCAGGAATGGGGCCTATTTATGAATCCATTGCTATTAACATAACACTATAAACCATTATCCTTTTGGTAACTAATCTTCTTCTCCACAGCCCACACACGTGTTTGCTGCTTGAGGGTGAGAAATTTCCCTTTTTTAATTCTCTACTGCCATTACGTCTTATTTATGCTGTTGGTGCAATGACATTTATATACAATATAAGTTAATATAATTACATAAAATATTTTGAATTAAATTGCAAACTCTGAGATCATTTGCTTATCCTGATGAAGCAGATGTTGACCTGTGAGATGTGTTGAGGCAAAACACCATTTTTTTTCCAACAATAACAACCGGAGGGTTACATTCTTGTCATCACTGTTGTCATTTTGTAATGTATGAAATATATTAGCCAGAAAATCACATGAGGTTCGATAAATACTGCATGATGTCTCAATCAGATTGTTTTTAGGCAATTATTTTAACCATTGATAAACCTGAAATTTTAATGAAAATTTGTAATATCCTCTGGTGTCTGGAAAGTTAAAAAAAAATGCAGTTAATAAAACGATTTTTTCTGTGAGAGAGAGACTGTGAAACACAGGACCTCCCAGGCTGCTGCACTAGAGGAGTTTCGCTAACACTACATCTGAGAGGATCCAGCTTCGCTTCTGTGAGAGAGAGACTGTGAAACACAGACCTCCCAGGCTGCTGCACTAGAGGAGTTTCGCTAACACTACATCTGAGAGGATCCAGCTTCGCTGCTGTGAGAGAGAGACTGTGAAACACAAGACCTCCCAGGCTGCTGCACTAGAGGAGTTTCACTAACACTACATCTGAGAGGATCCAGCTTCGCTTCTGGGACACAGCTAGCGTTACAAGGGAGAAAACCAAACACTCACCTCGCTGGGTCTTAGAGTGGAAAACGACTGGGTCCAAGTTTGAAAGCGTGATTGCAAGCCCGAGTGCCACTAACCAAAAGTCTTTGATTAAACTCCATTTGGTGAGTACCCACCCAAGAGGGGCTGTTGGACCACCGCTAAGAAATATATACCATCAATAATTATTTTTCCTCTGCACACGTTTTCTACGTTTTTTTCTCACTGAACACTGTACTCCGATATATTTTTTTGTGTGGATCGTTCATATATCGTTATATATTGGATGTTCCTTTACTGTTATAATTGAATTATTAATATATATTT
The DNA here is from genome assembly GCF_000935625.1 of Nanorana parkeri. NCBI lineage: Eukaryota > Metazoa > Chordata > Amphibia > Anura > Dicroglossidae > Nanorana > Nanorana parkeri. Next base: position 801,551 of record NW_017306609.1, on the reverse strand, counting down.
TTTTTCCTTTGTTTTATGATCCCATGTAAGATTTCTTTCAAATTGTTCAACATGGGGTTTTAGGCCAGATCGCTTAAACCCTAATTTCACTTCATTACCTGGTTGCACTAAGTTTCATACCACTTATACCTTTAGCGCTTTGATATATATTTCTTTACCGCTGAAAGGATTCTCCCATCCTCTTTTAGAGCTGCTTTAGGTCTTAATTAATAATACATATTTTTACTTTAGTCTCTTCTCCAGAAGCGCAGATTATCTATTTCACAATAAAACGATTTAGACATTAGATTTATCTTTAATTATTCCTAACTGGGCTCAAGGAAGTCTTTTTTTAATGAATGTCATGAGCTTTAACAGGAATCCCCCAATCTATTTTTAACCACAGCAATATGGACATATTTCTAATGTCTTCCCACGGATCCAGGGCTGTGTTTCCAGAATTCACTCACTGGTCTCTTATGTACAGTGGCTTGCAAAAGTATTCACCCCCTTGTCATTTTTCCTATTTTGTTGCATTACCACCGGGAGTTGAAATGGATTTTTGAGGGGTTTGTATCATTTGATTTACACATCATCCCTAGGTTTGGGCTTTGAGTAGGCCATTCCAAGACAATTAAATGTTTCCCCTTAAGCCACTAGAGTGTTGCTTTAGCAGTATGCTTAGGGTTATTGTCCTGCTGGAAGGTGAACCTCTGGCCCAGTCTCAAATCTCTGGCAAGCTAAAACAAGTTTCAAGAATTTCCCTGTATTTAGCGTCATCCATCATTCCTCCATTTTCAACAAGTTTGCCAGTCCCTGCCGATGAAAACATCCCCATAGCATGATGCTACCACCATGCTTTACTGTGGGGATGGTGTTCTCGCGGTGATGAGAGGTCTTGGGTTTGTGACACAGACATAGCGTTTTTCTTCAGGCCAAAAAGCTCAATCTTAGTCTATTCTGACCAGAGTACCTTCTTCCATATGTTTGGGGAGTCTCCCACATGCCTTGTTGCAAACATCAGGCATGCTTGCTTATTTTGTTTCTGTAAGCAATGGCTACTCTTCCATGAAGGTCAGCTCTGCGTAATGCATGGTCCTCAGGACAAATACTCCAGTCTCCGTTGTGGAGCTTTGCAGCTCCCTCAGGGTTTTCTTTGGTCTCTTTGCCTCCTTGATTAACCCTTTTACATGCTAGCACCGTAAGGCATGCGGCGAAACAAAACTGTTCCCAGCTGGCCAGGTCAGTATGCCTTACGGCGCTGCCATTTATAGTTCTGCTATAAGCTCATGAACTTATATCAGAAATGTTCCCCAGACTGTTCTCTTTAAATTAATAGCCGTCATCAGCGGCTCACATCACGGTGATCGAGCTGCATGTGAGAGCAGCTCAGCGGGGAAGAGAGAGCAGCCGCTGTCATCCTGTCAGTTTCCAGATGACAGCGGCTTTGTGCGTGGCCAAGCGGAGGATCGGTAAATATCTGTGATACTTACCGGTCCTCTGTGTGAAGGACAAACACTGGAGTGATCGTCTGATCACTCCAGTGTTTGTAAATAACTGGGTCATGCACATGCGCTGCAATGCGTTGTTAGAACGCATTGCAGTTCATGAGTTTTTTCTTTTTTTTTAAACAATATTTTAACTGTGGCAGCGCATGGCAAAGCATTGCGACGCATTGCCATGCATTGTGATACCTTGTGTTGCAATTAAATATACGCCTGTATCATTTTATTACAACACAAACACCAACACAGCGCAAAAACAATTTTTATCTGGAGAGCTCCTTGGTCTTCATGGTGCCGCTTGCTCAGTGGGGTTGCCGAATCTGGGGCCTTTCAGAACAGGTGTATATATACTGAGGTCATGTGAGACACTTAGATTGCACACAGGTTGTCTTTATTTAACTAATTATGTGACTTCTGAAGGCAATTGATCACCTCCGATCTTATGAGGGGCTTCATAGCGAAAGGGGTGAATACATATGAACGCACCACTTTTAAGTTTTTTCTTTTTATAATTTTTTTAAAACAAGTTATTTTCTTGATTTTACGTCACCATTAATGTGTATGTCCATTACATGTAATCCAAATAAAAATCTATTTTACCTCCAGGTGGTAATGCAACAACATAGGAAAAATGCCAAGGGGGTGAATACTTTTGCAAGCAACTGTACGAGTATAAAAAATGTACAGAGATATAACTGGTCAGTTTTGATAAGCTAAAATCTAGATATAATAAATAATTTAGGCCCCATTCACGCCAAAATTGTAAGGTACTGTCAGGTCCATGGAGGCTCATTGACCGATATTGTATGTTCCCATTTCCATGCTATCAGTTGTGTTCCGTCACATTTTTTTGCTTTATTTATTTATGTGATGTCCACAGTGGACATACTTTACTGTAGAGCGTGTGATGCATTGTGATGCACCTCAGCGCACTAGTGTGATCTGTCCCATTACACACCCATTCATTTTTCATTGCCCTTGCGTTACCGTTAGAAAATGGATCGTAATACACACACACACCAGGTTGGACTTGATGGACTTATGTCTTTATTCAGCCTCAAATACTATGTATGTAACTATGTATGTAACAGATCCGGTGTGAATGGGCCCCTAAACAATTATTTAATTAGAGATATATACATAGGAGACCCATGTATAACCTATAAAAGCAATAAAAAAAAAAGGAACTTAACATTTTGTATGGATGACTGTATTTATATCTATACTTCAGGCAAATATATAGTCATGTGAAAAAGTAGGAACACCACATGGAAACTTACTTATTCAACATTTTTGCACAGGTAAACAGATACCTACAGATGGTGCTAATATACTTTACACAAGAAATGGCACATAAAATTGACATGGTGTATTCACTCTCATAATGTAAATAAAAATTGCAAATGTCACAAGGAAAAGTATGTGCACCCCTACATTTACCACCACGTAAAATCCATGAAATTAGAATCAGGTGTTCTAGATTAGGCCCTGTCACGGAACGGGGCTCACAGGGTAAGAACTGGAGTAAGGTATGTGGACCCTTTCACGAGAAGAACCTCATACCAATTCTGAACCATGATGGTATGGTTGGTGATGCCTTGCCACTTCAGGGCCTGACATCTTGCAGTCATCAAGTGAACTATGATGTCTGAATAATATCCAAGTGTGCTTGGTGAGAATGTGAGGCCACCTGTCTGAAAGTTGAAGTTAGACCGAAAAGAACATATTATGGAGTGGCCTACTTAATGCCCTGATTTGAAATCACCTTGAAATGTTGTGGGGGATTTGAAACGGGCAGTTTATACAGGGAAACCTACAAACATCTTGCAGCTGAAGGAATATTTTCCATAGAGTAGTGGTCACTCAATGACTGGGAGGCTATTATGTAAACCGCTTACAAAAGGACATTCCTCCCAAAGTGAGGCAATACCAGCTTCTGTGGCCGAGGGTGTAATTAATACTTCCATATTAAATTAATTTATATTTATGTCAACTAAATTTTTAAACAGCACATTTTGCTTGCATGTTATTTAACGTAATCACCTTTACCTGTAGGTGCTGTTTAAATTAAGACCCTATTTCCAATCACAGGTTAGAGTAGGCTGCAGACCAAGCTGTATTACTTTGCAGCAGTAGAGAAAAATTGACGGCTTGTTCACACCATGTCCGAACCAGATCTGGAACAGATCTGCAAATGCGGAGCAGTGCATTTTTTTTAGCTTAAAATGGACTTTCAGATGCAGTCCAGTGCATTCCAGTGCCTTTGCATGCATTTTTGTGCGTTCCAGACCAGAAAACAAAATTGTGCATGGAGCAATGGAACAGACTACGCAATGGAACAGACTACACTGGTGAGACCAGAGCCTAGAAATAATATAGGAATACATTGGGATGAATTTTAGGTGAGGACAAAATAATTTTCTGGTCCGGACATGGTGTGAACTGAGCTCTAGAAGCTGTGCCCACAAAAGGAAGGCTGAGCGCAAAGAACTAGTTACCAGTATTGCATGTGGGCTCTCAACAGCTGATCTTCCAACATTACTGACTTACCATGCATTGTAATGCACTGTATTGCTGTATAGAAGCTGCAATTGTGGTAAAGGCAGAATTTTTTTTTGCTCTTGTATGCGCCTCCAGGAGAAAAGGAAAAATGTGTGTACAGGTGAAAAAAAAGAAATCTGAATTTAAAAAAGGTCATGTAGAATACAGGTGTTTGAATGGAAAATATTTGGGAACAGAATCCGGGGACATGTAACATTTGTTGTAGGTACTAGTGTAGCTCATAATCAGAGGTGCACTTAACCAAATATTCTGTAAGTTTACTGGATATGTAGATCCAAACTGGAGTTCTCCATTATTAACTTGAATACAAGAGTAATATGGTACAAATAAGTTGCTTTATTTCTTTTTATAACTAGCATTCAGAATAATTATCACACCGCACTGGCAGCAGCCCTGACTTTTAATCCACCTATAAAGAAAAAAAGTGTTTTTTAGACTCCCCAGCAAGGCAATGGACAGTCATCCGATTTGTAATTACAGCTAGTAAATACTGCCTTTTCTAAGCATGTGCCCTTGTCAATCATAAATCCAGCATTCCAAATTCTACAGTTTTCATTAGTTGTCATAGTAACTCAGCCCTACTTTGTAGAGCCTATGTTCCAGGAAAGGTGTTGTTTGTCTTCTATAATATTATACAGATATGTATAAAAATAAAGTCCTGGCTATTCAGACACATGCAGTATTTCCACTAAGAGAATGAAACAGAAATCATGTGAAAGATGAAGGCCATTGTTTGGCTGTCTTGTCTGACAGAAACTGTGGTTTCACAGCATGGTCTTAAGGAACAAAATAATTATATATCTATATATATAGATCTATATATAGATATATCTATCTATCTATCTATCTATCTATCTATCTATCTATCTATCTATCTATATTTTTTTTTTATAATTTATTGTGGCAGTGTAAGCCAATGCCACGGTGTAGTTTGGCAACTATGGCACCCAGGAAGAACCTGGGCTTTCAGATTCTTCCAGGTTTGTAGCTGTGATCTGGAGATTTTTAAAGGTGCCCATACACTGCACGATTTTGGTACGAGAATCGCGTGAAATCCCGCGATCGTACAGGAATCGTGCAGTGTGAATGAAGATGTGCAACCGTTTCTACTGTACGGTCGCACGTCTTTTGTCTAAGGAGCACGCTAGAAAACCAGTCAAAAATCTTACGATTTTCGGCTGGTTTGAATGATGCTCGGGAGACAAATGCCGAACGGGCCGGTGTGCGCACGCGCACACTGCCCGTTCAGCATTGTGGTCATCGGAGGCCCGCCCCTCAGGGGGGCGGGCTTGCGATGATCGCAAGTACAATCTGCCTGTCCAAGATGGGCAGATCGTAGGTTTTTTAAATTACTTTACAACCATCGCAAGACTAAGGTCTTGTGATGGTTGTAAAGTGTATGGCCGCCTTTAGAGCTCTGGGTGGGATGAGATCTCCAGTCCTGGGGCCAGGTGTTACCAATGCTTGGGCTGATCAAGTGGCTGAGAGCAGCCTTATCAGGAAGCCAGCCCAGTGCTCAGAGAGTTGTGTTGGAGTTGTGTGTGTTCAGGAAGCACACAGACACAGGCTCTGGCAGTTGGAACAGCTGGGGGAGGGACCAGTTGGATGCACTGCTGGGAGAGCAGTGTAAGTGCCCACGAGGGGAGAGGTCAGGAAGGTCTGTGACCCAAGGGACCTGTTAGACACCGCTGAGAGAGTCAGTGATCCACTGCTGGGAGAGCAGTGTGAATATCACACAGAGGTGTGCTGAGAGGCTTAGAGCTGAAGAAAGCTACTAAGGACTGTATATGCTACAAGAACTATATATGCTGAAGAAGGCTGATTATTATGAGAATGTTGGCCTTTACGTGAACAAAAGACTATCATTTATGTTGCTGCTGGAAGCTGTCTTGTACAACAGGGGAGGTCTACCCTGTTGAGGGAAAGAGACTTTTTGAGTTTTGGCCTTAATAAACTGCACTCATCAGTTTAGTGTTATCAGTGATTGATGGCCATAGAATTATTGCTCTCACTGCTCCCGGTATACTGAGACGCCGCAGCTGAAGCGGATCCCGACAATTATGTCTGGATCCGCCCAGCTGCGTGACTGACAGCTGACTCTGCCTATCTAGAGGCAGAGCCAGCTGTACCCGCCCTGTCCGTTCCGCCAGTCAGCGATTTACTCTTTATTGACCCTGTCACCTCCAACACAGGAGTTCTAGCATAGCACTGTTGCTAGAACTCCTGTGATGGGAACGAGCAGCGGCCGCCGGGTACAGAGGCTGAGGGAGGTGACAGAGCCTGTCACAGCTCCACTGTCTGGCTTCGTCACGGCTCCACGCCCCCAGCCACGTCATGGCTTCACCCACGCCCTCCGCTCCGTCCCTAGTTCTCAGCGATCCGTCCCCGCCCCCCTGCTCTCGGCGCTCCACGCCCCCCGCTCGCAGCGCCACTCTCGGCGCTCGTTTAAGAAAAAAAACCAGCCCTGCTACTTGTCCTTAGCAGGGCTAAAATAGTGACCAAACAACTTGCCCGGCGCCCAGAACTACATGTCCCGGGCGTCAGGCGATACGAATTCCACACCCCTTGGTCACCTACAAACAAGCAAGAGTTCTGGCTCTCACAGACCTGTACCTTCTTCTTTAAGAGGCTCCTCTGTCCTGCACGCATTACCTGTATGAATGACACCTGTTTGAACTTGTTATCAGTATAAAAGACACCTGTCAGTCACACTCCAAACTCCACTATGGTGAAGACCAAAGAGCTGTCGAAGGACGCCAGGAACAAAATTGTAGACCTGCACCAGGCTGGGAAGACTGAATCTGCAATAGGCAAGCAGCTCGGTGTGAACAAATCAACTGTGGGAGCAATTCAGGACACGTTTGACCTCTGTCATTGCCAACAAAGGATATATAACAAAGTATTGAGATGACCTTTTGATATTGACCAAATACTTATTTTCCACCATAATTTGCAAATACATTTGTTCCAAATCAGCCAATGTGATTTGTCTGGATTTGTTTTCTCATTTTGTCTCTCATAGTTGAGGTCTACCTATGATGCCAATTACAGGCCTCTCTCATCTTTTTAAGTCGGAGAGCTTGCACAATTGGTGGCTGACTAAATACTTTTTTGCCCAACTATATATATATCCTGTTTCCCCGAAAAAAAGACCTACCCCGAAAATTAGACCTAGTACTATTCTTGGGAATTGCTAAAATATAAGACCTACCCCGAAAATAAGACCTAGTTGTGACCATTCCCAGGGCCGATGGTGGCATAAGGGGGAACTTGAAGAGCCACGGGAGAGGCAGGAGAGAATCAGCGGTGCCAATGAAGCCAACACTAGAGGAAGCAAGGCAGCACCGAATGGAGCAGAGCCGCATAAGCCGATGCCTCCTCTATAGCGCCGGCTCCTGTCACAGGCGGAGTGATACCAAATCCGCTCCGCCTGTGAGGAATCGATAGTGAAAGTGCACTTCGCTCATTCTGGCCAGCGATTTGGTTAGCAAATTGCTCTTGGAAAGGTACGGCACCCCTGATTGCCCTGATCACCATATTTTTGTACATGAACTTATATATATATACATACATACACACACACACATACACTGTATAATAAAGATCATACAAACCGCGAGGCACCGATATTGCCTCCTGGGACTACAGCTCCCAGCAGGATAATGCATCGGGGCCCTGAGGTGTCTAGTTACGCCTCTTACTGTCACCCTTCCAGATACAAAACCTTGCTGATTATGCAACCTTTGACTGGACTATGTGGTACTGATTCAACGAGCTGGTCGCTAATTAACACTAGTAGCAAATATATGGGTTTTTTAAAAAAGTGCTGTGTACACCAAGTAAAACAGAAAAAAATTTAACAAACCTGTCACTTTAATATAGAAGTTTCGGTGCGTCTCACATGCTTATCTCCCACGAATGATGGTGTTAAAACCTTCAAAAGAAACAAAATGTCATATTTTAAGATTATTATATGCAGAACTAATCGAAATTAAAACATCTTCAATAACACAATGGCAGTAGATAATGGTACCACCATTTCTGTTACTTGAACAAGGTGTTTACATACAAACAAGGGTTCTACCAGTTTTCTGAAAGTAATGGCTGATTATTTTCCCATGTATTTATAAAACAGTAATCTACAGTCTAGAGCAGCATTTCACAACCTCTTTTTCAGTCACGGCACCCTTTAAAAGTATGGAAAATCTTGAGGCACCCCAGTCTAAAAAGGTCATAGATTTTAAGAGGGACCTCATGCAAAAACAAGTGGGTTTCCCCCCTCCACATCAAAGATCCCGCCCACCTCACATCAGAGTCACCCTTTGCATCAGTAGCCGCCCCCCCTTTTACATCAGGAGCCCCCCCTTTCACACCAGATTTGCCCCCTTTACATCAGTCTTTATTCCCCCTTCACATCACAGTCCCACTACCACAAAATTTTGAGGCACCCCTGAGGAGCTCAGGGAGCACACCAGTGTGTCATGCCACCTTGGTTGAGAAAGGCTGAGCTAGAGGCTTGTGAAGTGAACTATTAGATACATTTGGCTTTCTCTAACAGTGAGAATGTATGCTTTATCACCACTAAAGAAAGCAGCCAGGTACACTAGCTGAAAGCATTTTTGTTTATAATTATACAAATTCTGTAGTCATTTCAGAATATAAAGAGCATTATAATTAGGACTTCAGTGTACAAGGGAAAATTTTGTCTTAGCCATGCGTGAACACTTTAAGTGCTTGTTCACACTATGTTTGGACCATATCTGGAGATCTGCAAACGCAGTGCAGTGAATTTTTTCCACGTTTTTACCCCTTTTTTTGCTTAACATGGGCTTTCAGGTGCAATTCAGTGCATTCCCATGCCTTTGTATGCGTTTATTTGTGTTCAAGTGCATTCCGGGCCAGACAAAATGAAACAAGCAGTATTTTTTTTTTTTTGTCTGGACCGGTACGGACCACTAGAGCAAAGCCCAGAAATACCATAGGGATACATTGGGGTGCTTTTTTGCTCCGGGAACAAACTGTTCTGGTCTGGACATGATCCGGACAGGTTGTGAACAAGCCCTCAAAAACCTATTCTGGAAGAAATATGGGTGTTATTTTTTGGGGAAATGCCAGTTGTCTGACTTTCATGCATCATCTTAGTCCCTGACCAGGAACAAGAAGGCAGCAAATGATTTGCTGGCTTGTTAATTGACCCTGAAAGTATTGAAATCTCTGGATCAGCATGACAGCCAAGCGCCAGAAAAGGAGGTCCAGAATGAAAGCCTTCATTTTTCTACAAACATATGTGTGCTTTAAGGCTCTGTTCACACCTAGACGTATCGAATATGCGCGTGTGACGCGCGTTTCCGAGGGCTACTTGGCTGTATCCCAATGGAAACACGCGACAAAAACGCTGCAAAGAAGCTCATGTACCTTTTCAGGCGTAGGCCGTTTTGTAAATACGGGCTGAAATACGGCAAGGTGTGCACCATACCCATAGAAAACAATGGGATTTTCATGTTTGAGCGTTTTGTAGAGCGTTCGTAGAGCGTTGAAAGCGCTACAAAACGTACAGGTGTGAACCAGGCCTAAGAGTTCATTCACATGTATCCTTAAAAAGCAAGGGTGTACTTTGTAAGTAACTAGCCCTAGTGTGTAAGTAAAAAGTGTCACTATCTAGATTTCAAATTCCAGACATAATATGCATAGCATAAAAATGCCACACTAAACTTCATTCAAATACTTTGTGGGCACGGCTCTTCTAATGACATGCAAGGAGACACTAGCATGTACATCTGAAACACCTGAAACAGTCATCCTAGGGAATATGGCACACATCACTCAAACACACACCTTAGTGAGCCTTAAGGTGGCCATACACATTACAACCAGGGTTGTAAAGTACTTTAAAAAAAACGTACGATCTGCCCATCTTGGACAGGCAGATCGTACCTGTGATCATCGCACCCCCCCCCCCCCCGAGGGGCGGGCTTGCGATGACTGCAAACGGGCAGTGTGCGCACACTGGCCCGTTCGGCACTTGTCGAACAAGCAGGCCACTAACTGGCCGAGAATCGTACGATTCCTGGCGGGTTTTCCAGCCTGCTTGTTCGACGGAAGACTTGCGACCGTACAGTAGAAACGGTTGCACGCCTTCCATACACTGCACGATTATCACGGGGGATTTCCCGTGATTCTCGTACCAGAATCGTGCAATGTATGGGCACCTTTATAAGTATCTGGGGAAAAAGCTGTCTGATTTAGCCCTTGCCAAGCAGTCACATCAGTTGTTTTCAAGTGCAGGTTTGAAATGCCTTGATGCTATGATGAAGCATTTATTATCTGAGACAGTTGTCTTCTCGGATAATTTGATTAATAAACCCTTATGGACATGAGACCATACACTCAGTCCTCTTACTGTTAAACCTATTAGATAACCCAACTGTTGGTATTGTGAGTCACCAGCTACGCCTTCTACTTGGCCAGTATTATTTTATGAACAGAAAGAAGAAAAATAATCTTGTGCTGATCTATCAAGTGAGGCATGATCAGCTTAAGATAAACACACTTTAAAATATAAAAATGACTTGATTCTTGTGTCCCTGCCAATCTGCAACACATACTGCAATAGAAAACGCTAAGAATAAGGTCAGAGTTATGAAAAGACTGCACAATATGTAATCAATTGCCAAATATTTCAAGCAGGTAATAAAGGCAAATTATACTAAAGATGCATAATGTTTTTTTTTCTTCTGTGGAAAACAGAGTGTGACGTATGGCAGTTAGATGCGAGAGGTTACTGTCCCCAAAGATAGTTCATCTTTTGGGGTGGAGAATGGTGGCTTCCTTTTGTAGCATCAAGCCTCCATTCACACTTGTGCATCTCAATGCACGTTTTTTGTTACCTCATTTAATACGCATTGATGGGTGTTTTTGATTTGTTGTAATGCATTTTTATGCTTCTTGCATTTTTTGTTTTGGCCAATGACCAGCAATTTCTGGTGTGACATCATTAGGCATTGTCTTCCTTTTAGAGCTTTCTGCTCCATTGTGTCGGTTGTCTGCTTGTGTAGTTGTGCTGCAATCTTGTTTCATGTCCAATATGCTATGTTTTTTGGCAGCAGCCACAGCTTTGGTGCTAAATATACATACAAACTTGTTAAGACTGCAGAATAAAAGCATGGTCTTTTTTAGAATAATAACATTCACAGTTATCATTTGGTATGCACAAGTGTCACTTTACAGGGATTCATCGGCATATGAAATAAAACGAGCTTAAAGTATATTTCCACTTTTGCAGTCAAATTTGAGAAAATCCCACTATATGTTTGTAATGTGTGAAAAATAATGTTTATCTTTTTAATATTTTCTTGCAGCCGGAAACATGGCTGATTCCTGGTTTTTCTCAGCACATTCACAGTAATCTGTCCTCATAAAAAGACTTAGGACTGAAATTTGAGAATTGTGTTTCTCTGATTAAGTTCATTAACATACATTGGAGAAGCTGCTCACAACCCCTCCTAACATTACAAATTGAGTAGAAATTGTAACACTTAAGAAGCCAAGAAACCCTAACTCACATAAAAGCATTCTAAACTCTTGATAGGAGGAGAGAGCAGAGGGAGAAAAGTGATAATCTCAGCACTGAGATCAAACACACAAACTTGACATTCCTGTCAGGTAGGACTGAACCAATCACAAGACTGATTGAAGGTAATAAACAACTTTTGGCAGGTCAGACAGTTCACACATATGTAATAAAACTGTTTGAATTCATTTGCCTGGAGTTCTTGGTCAAGACTAAGCACTAGCATCGAAATACAGGTAGCATGAGACTGATCAGTGTGGGAAACACTCGGTTTTATTACAGTTCAAAGTCCCTGGTAATTGACTTTTAATTTTCGATTTGTAATTCATTTGGTCTCATCGTGGTGTAAATCCATAGGTGCCTTGTATAAGAGACAGAAATTAGCACAGTTCTAGCTTTGTCCCTCGTCTCCAAGCAGGGGGAAGCCCAGAGCCCTAAAACCATTACTTTGTTAGCACTAAATGTAACAAATTGAAAGCCCCTGACTGAATGTTTCCTATACATCAGCCATTGCATTTTTAAAGCTTAAAAGGAGAACTATGGGGTCAGTGTTTTTCCCCATAGTTCTCCTTAGGGTAACGGGACGACACAAACTAGCGTCCTCCCGTTACCCTAAGCTCAGTTTACCGCAAGCTACAGCTCGCGGTATACGGAGACGCCGCAGCCGGAGCGGATCACGACTTAGCTGACGGGATCCGCCCAGCTGCGTGAGTGACAGCTGGCTCTGCCTATCTAGAGGCAGAGCCAGCTGTACCTGCCCCCTCCCCGTCCGTTCCGCCAGTCAGCGCTGGCAGATCGGAGCGGGGAGGGCGGAATCCAGTCCCTCCCCTGTCAAGGCAGAGAGCCGTGACAGTATCGAGAGGCGAGCGAACCCGGTATGTGTTCGCTCACCTCCCGATCTACTGAGCCAACCTGTGACAGTCTCATTGTCACAGGTCGGCTAGAACTATGAGGTGAGTGAAAACCACTCACCTCATAGTTCTCCTTTAACTCGTCTTGTCTCCAGTCTTGCACAGTTGTACAGGCTCCTCTTCCGTATTGAAATTGCTCACTCTAATTTCACTCCATGTTGAGAGTTTTTGTAGTGTGCATTAGAAGTCAGATAGAGTCTGCCCCATTTCCTGTCTGGAGGATATCAAGCATCATCTAGCACTTTCCTCCCCAGCCTTTCTATCCCAGGCATGCCCCTTTGATTCAATGGATTTCAGTTTTATCACTCACTGAGGCTCAGCATCAGATGAGGGTGTTATCTACAGCTGCCTGACTAGGAATGCCCACATTTCCTTGACTCCTACATGAAGGCAGTATGGTACTTGAATAATTCCTCATAAGAGCCAGCCCACTGCTAGTATCAAGTCAGAGTTCTTCAGGGGAGTTTGAAGACAGGGTGCGGTGATATTTTAAAAGAGAAGTCAAACCTTTTTTTTGGCTTTACTTCTGTTTTGGGTCACAGGAGTACATTTACTAATATAGCGGATATGCTGACAGTGCAGAGCCGCACTGCAGCCTGGAAAAATCCCAACAATATTGTTGAATCCATTTGGCTCTCTGATTGACAGCTGCTGGAATTTAATTCCGTTAAGAGAAGTAAAGCAAACCTTTTTTTGGCACTGGAGGAACAGAGAGAGGAGGGGGGTAATCACTGCAGGGAATGATGACTGACGGTCACCGATCTCTGCAGGAAGGAAACCCTGAGTTTATTCATCAGTGGTTACATGATCCACTAGCCCTTGGTATACAGAGCCGGCCTGGGACAGCCACAGTATTATGAAGAGTATATTTCACTCTCCTCCCATCTGCCTGCATTGTATAGAGAAGCACAGAGACCAGTGATGATGTCACTGGGTCCGAAATAAGATCATTTAATTAGCATGTTGATGAGGACGTTAGGAACCAGGGAACGCAACGTATAATCAGAATTAACACCTGCTTTAAAGGAGAAGTACTGGGAGAGTAAAATATATTCTGCCCAATACTTAGAGCCAGTGTGGGATACTGCAGCTGTCACACGCTGGCTCTATATTGAGAGCCAAGCGGCCATGTAATCTCTCAGCTCAGGGTCTCCTCCCTGCAAAGAGCAGTGTCAGTCAAAACTCCCTACAGGGATTCCCCCCTCCCCTCTTTGTTCCTCCAATGCCAAAAAAAAAAAAGATTTGGCATTACTTCTCTTTTAAAAAGGGAATTAAAAGGCTGGCTGTAATTCTTTGTAAAGCACAATGCTGTTTAAAGCTGCTGTAAAAACAAAGCACAGCAGATTTCTGTCTCAGATGCCAGAATGCAGTAGCAACATGTATATCTACAAGCAGTAGCGAATGGCTTAAGCTGTGGGAGGCTGATTGGTACCAGTCTCACTTTGTTTAAAAACTTCTGAATGGAACTGCTATGCAACCATCAGACGTCATCCTTGACACTGGAATCATTATTGACGTTCGGGCCTGTTTTGTCCTTGGCTAGACAGAAGCACAGTCAGGGTACTGAACACCTTTCTTGTCTATATGTATTTGTTCTTCTCTGCATCCTGTTATCGCTTGCGTAACATTCGCAGCCTCTGCAATACATTGGAGTTCATGTAACCATAATATTACAAGCTGCTCTGATTTGATATGTTCTTCTCTTTTAAAGCGGTTGTCTTGCCAACCATAATTAGTACCCACTTGGATGTTCTTTACCAACAAATACACCTCTGCACAAACAATATTAGATTCTAGCTGGAAGCTGCTAAGAAATAGAGTAAACTATTTGTGGATTGCAAAACTACAGGACTACACACACTCAGGATTTCATGTGTTTAGGGAGATTTATGCATTATTTATGGTTTGAGTTTTTTTTATATCTTGCAGGGCTGTAGCTACCATGGGGCGAGTGAGGCACTCGCCTCAGGCGCAACTGAGAGGGGGCGCAGCCAGGGCCGGCCTGGCTGCACCCCCTTGCCCCTGTTGCCATGGCGAGCACAGGGCGCAATTGGCAACAGGAGTGCCTGGGGGCCAACACAGAATTGTAGAAACGTCACCAGCGCACCAGTCCTTTTAGGATAGCAAAAGCTTAAATTTATTGAAGTTCTTTGTCATATGAACAAGGAACTTCAATAAATGAAGCTTTTGCTATCCTAAAAAGGACTGGTGCACTGGTGACGTTTTTACAATTCTGCTGATGTTTGCGGCGCCATCCGCGTTCACTGCGAGCACCCCCCCACTACAAGGGACATTTTGGTAAGGAGTGCAACAAGGATAGTATTTATAGGCGGCCAACACAGCCACGGCTCAGCAGGGAGAAGAGGAGCAGCACAGGCTCCAGCTTCTCCTCGGATCCCCGCTGCTCTCCCCCACCTGTATGGGCAGAAGACTCTGTGTCCTCAATCTCTTTTTCTATATTCAAAAGTGTCAGGGGTCTGTTTTAAAAAGAGTGCTTATTTAAAAAGAGTGCCAAGTATCACACCAATATCACAGTGCTGCGAACACAAAGCCCACATATATAATGGTAAGAATATACGGACATTTTATTTTCTACTTTCCAGAGAAATAAATCCAGGCTGTTTTATTTGATCTGTGGCCAGTGCAATAATAAGAAGAAAAGAGCAGTGAGCAAAGATAAAGCTAAGTACGTGGTTTTATGTTTACACTAGAAGAACAAAAGAGCTTACATTTCCACAGCTGACAAATACTGTGTTGTAGTATTCTGAATATTCTGTCATCACAAGGATATCAGTACTACAGAAACCAGGCCAAAGCAACGTAAAAGTATCAGCACAGGATCTAATGGGGAATGGGTCAGAGTTTTGGAAATGGTGCACCGTAAGTCAAGAGTTCAACAGGGACACCAACTACACATTCCTCACGTCTGCGGAGCGTCCCCCTAAAGCCTGGGCCAAAAGAATGGATTAGTCACAACTGAACACAAATCTGAACATTCAGTTCTAAAATATATTATAACTGCCTGTGTGTATGCAAGAAGTATACAGTATTTTCCTTTTATTTAAAGCAGACCTCCCCCTTGTATTACACATCCTGCGCTGTTCAAATGTATTTAGGCAAATAAACGTGAAAATAGGAACATGTATCTTTATTCGATTCCCCTTTATACACAGGTCTGGGTTCTGCATACCATGCAGTCATTTTAACAAGAAATAAATTTGATGTCATAAGAGGCCGGCTTCTTCTTTCTTGTTCTGTGGTGCCCACTGATGACATTGCACCATATCTTGAGCATGTGTCATACAAGATATTATTGAAGGATAACAAGCCACAGCAGATCTTGTATGGCTCATGCCCCATACATGATCTGGGGCAGACGGTTATTCACCATCCTTCAATAACAAGCCACCCCAAATCTCATACAGTGCAAGCGCGGGAGCTGGAAAGAATTGCTTGGAATGCACAAGGGATGTGGCCTTCCCAGGGGGCACCTGTGAGACTTTGGCTACATCATCAAGTGCCTCAGGGAAACCAGGAAGCAGTGAAGTCTAGAACATGACATCTATGATGTTTTTGGATGGGTATGCAGTGCTGCATACACCATGGCTTTTGGGGTTTGGGAAGTAAAGGTCTACTTTAACTTTACTAAGTCTGTCTAAGTATTTAGCAGTCGATGTTCTGTCAGCTGACTTAACTCAGGCTTCTAAGTTCTGAGTAACCATCACAGTATTAAGCTGGCCACAGACCTTACAACCATCGAAGACTTATGTCTTGCGATGGCTGTAAGGTAATTTAAAAAACGTATGATCTGCCCATCTTGGACAGGCAGATAGTACTTGCGATAATCGCAAGCCCGCCCAGCTGAGGGGCGGGCTTCTGATGACCGCAATGCTGAACAGGCAGTGTGCGCTTGCGCACACTGGCCTGTGCTGCATTTATCTTACGAACATGCCACACACCCGCCGACAATCGTACGATTCTCCGCGGGTTTTCAAACATGTTCCTAAGATAAAAGTCGTGCGGCCGTACAGTAGAAATGGTTGCACGCCTTTCACACGCCTTGCGATAATCGTACGATCGCGGATTTCCCGCAATTATCGTACGATTATCGCAAGGTGTGTGGGCACCTTTAGAGTCAAACTCAGTATGTCATGTTTAGCAGGGGGTCCGCTTACCATCTTGGGACCACAATTAGTCGCGGTACAATATTTCAATTAAAAAGAGATACTCCTTGGGATAGGGCAAATAAAACAGGCATTTAGGAAGTGGCAGTATTGCTCACTGAATGCCTGCAAATCACCACTCAACCACCAATGAAAAGAGATCCACAGTAGATCGCTTTTCAAAAGGTGTGGTAAAGACGGTCCGGGAAAGAGGACACTGAGAAATCCAATATAGCATTTAAATTCTTAAATAAATTTGGAAATAACTGCCATTTTATTAGATTTTTTTTTAAACTTACCATCTTGTAATTTTCCCAAGTGTTTGCAAAATAAAATATTTAACCCAAACTCTGCAGTATAATTCAGCATACGATCCATGATTATTATAGAAACTTCAGCAATATAAAGCATCCTCATAAATCAGAGACCACAAATATGACAGCCTTGAGAGACGATGCTACATGCATACAAACTCTCTGATTCACTGCAATTGTGTCCCTGCCACCTTGTACTGGCCCTGTCAAAATTATTTTAGCGAAAGCTCTGTAAACCAGTGACACCACCCAGTTCAGCGTTCTATTCATTTAGTCAGATACACAAACCTTGAAGCACATTACCACGGACAGGGAATATATTGCAGTATATGAACCATCTATTAAACCGCAGAGAAGGAAATAAAACTTGGTATTCACAACAAACAGGTGAAGCACACACAGTTATACATGTTTCTGCAGTTTCTAGGCACAGACAACAGGAATACAAGAAAAATGCAAACAAACACAGCAGCCAATCATATTTCAAACCCTTGCAATGTATACCTTTCATAACGTTGTGTTATAATTGCTTGGTTATCCTGCATAATGTATTCCATTCATCACAGAACACAATATTTATCAGATCCAGCTTCGTTTCACACATTTGAAAATCCAAGGTATTTTTTTCCCATTTTAAGAGACCCTGTGACCACTTCTGATTTATTTATTTTAAGAAAAGGCTTTAATCAATAAAGAAAAAAAATAGTGAAATATTGTGTGGATTTTTTTTTAAATTAGCCTTTTTCTTTTATAATTACAAGTCTTGCAAAGATCCAACTCTTCTGGCTGGCTCTTTTTAACTTTAACTACCTAGCCTGCTCTGTCCCAGATCCATACTTCCCCGAATCTCATGGCAGTGGCCTGCCAAAATCTCCAAACGCATCCCTTCTTTCTGCTAGTTGCACCTACTCAGTGAGTTGGCCTAGACTTTTATGGAGCCATTACAGGAGACACTAGGGAAACCAATAGAAATCTGTGCATATAAGACTACAGATGCATGCAACAGATCAGGATTAGAGATGAGGCTGGGTTTGGTATGAACCCAGTTGCCCATCTCACTTAAAACTCTGACCACCACCCCTCCTTCTGACCCAATCAGTTGTGGGGAGGCGCATTCCTTGCCCAGCAGCTGTAATATGTGATAGATAGATATATTTAGGTTTAGTTACTTTATGGGGTACAGGTACTCCTAGAATGAGATCCTAATAGGTTGGACTTGATGGACTAATGTCTTTATTCAACCTCAAATACTATATATGCACACAGGACAGAGAAAATTGTCACGTCCTATTTACAATTACTCAACTAAGCAAAATTGTTATAGATGATAAAGTAAAGAACTATGGGTTATTTTCATATCCTTGGTTGTTTGAAAGGATTTAGGTCATTCATGCATGCAGTCATGTAAAAAGTAAGTACACCCCATAGACATTTTCGGCTTTTACAATATACATGAACTGGCAAACATTAAATCTTTATTCAAACAGTGCCTGCAGATAAAGGCGATATACTTCCAACAAATGAATCATAAAATTGACATGGCATATTTATTCTAATTATCTAGTGAAAATTCTGATTTGTCTAGGGTTTGGTGTTCTCTTTGCTATTGATGTGCGTCATGCTAAAATGACAAGAGCTCTTAGGCCCCATAAAAGAGGTTGTGGCTGTCTAGCCATATAGCAAAGGATTTTAAAAAATTGCCAAAAGTATTTGAATTCCATTGTTCCACAAAAAAACAAAACAATCTACAAGTGGCATCTATTTAACATTCTGCTTATTTCTCCAGGACTGGCCAGCCCAACAAATGTAGTCCAAAAGCTGATCATTTGATGCTAAAATAAGTCTGCAAGAACCTCAAAATGTCAACCCGAGATCTGCAGGCAATTCTTGGTGTTAAAGAACAGTGAGGAAAATAATTATTTGATCCCCTGCAGATTTTGTAAGTTTGCCCACTTACAAAGAAATGAAAGGTTTATACATTTTTATCATAGGTGTATTTTAAATGATAGAGACAGAATATCAACCAAAAATCCAGGAAAAAAAACACGATACAAATGTTATAAATCGAGTTGCAGTTCAGTGTCTCCTCCCTTCCCCCTCTACACTAGCTTGGGGATGGTTTGTGGCTGGGCTTCAACCGGCGGGGGCGGAGCTTTGTTTGACAGGGGTGGGGCTTCGGCAGGCAGGGCTTCGGTCGGCAGGGGCGGGGCTGGGGAATGCCTCACCTGGAGCAAGAGGTACCGTACGTCACTGGTTTGGGGTTGCCTTGAGCAGCTAGTTATCTATTCAACTATGATGTCTGCACCATATCAAAATGTGCTCGATAAGAATGTCCATCTGTCCAAAAGTCAAATTTTAACAAGAACTAGATCTTTCAACACAGCAGTGATCCAAAGCTCCCTAGCAAATCCATCAAGGAATGGCTCAAAAAAGGTAAATTAAGGCTGAAGAAATGGACTGGCCTAGTTAAAGTTCCGATTTAAACATTACTGAAGTGTTGGGGAGATGGGGGGGATTTGGCAGTCCATGCACGAAAACCCACAAATATCTTGAAACTAAAAGGAATTTTGCAAGAAGTGGGCAAAAGTGGAGGTCAGACACTGATGGGCAGTTATTCAAAATGCCTACAAGTAATTTCTGCTAAAGGGCACAATACCAACTACTGAGGTCAAGGGTGTACTTACTCTTTTCAGAGTACACCATTACATCCAATTATATTTTTGGTAAATAACTACAAAGGCAAATTATCCTTGTGTTTTTATTTAAGTATATCACCTTTGTCAGTAGGAATTGTTTAAATATATATCTTATGGGCTGTTCAAATATCTTAAAGGGAATCAACTATTTCCACGTCATGTTCTTAATTTATAACGTGACCATACACTCACTGGCCACTTTATTACCCTGTTTCCCTGAAAATAAGACCTACCCCGAAAATAAGACCTAGTACTATTTTTGGGAATTGCCAAAATATAAGACCTACCCCGAAAATAAGACCTAGTTGTGACTTTTCCCAGGGTCGGTGGTGGCATAAGGGGGAACTTGAAGAGCAGTGGGAGAGGCAGAGAGAGTCAGCGGTGCCAACAAAGCCAGTGCTAGAGGAAGCGAGGCGACAGCGAAGGGAGCAGAGCAGCATAAGCCGACGCCTCATCTATAGCGCCGGCTCCTGTCATAGGCGGAGTGATACCAAATGCACTCCGCCTGTGAAGAATCGATGGTGAAAGTGCGCTTCGCTCATTCTGGCCAGCAATTGGTCAGCAAATTTCTCTTGGAAAGGTACGGCACCCCTGATTGGCCTGATCATATTTTTGTACATGAATACATGTAGACTGTTAGACTGTTGTACATGAATAAGTGTGGATTGTTGTACATAAAAAAAATAAAAAAAATAAAAAATAAGACCTACCCCGAAAATAAGACCTAGTGTGTTTTTTTGAGCCAAAAAAAAAAATATATAAGACAGTGTCTTATTTTCGGGGAAACACGGTAGGTACACTTTGCCAGTACCAAGTTGGACTCTCTCTTTCTTCAGAACTGCTTTAATTCTCTGTGGCATAGATTCAACAAGGTGCTGGAAACATTCCTTAGAGAATTAGGTCCATATTGACATGATAGCATCACACAGTTGCTGCAAATTTGTAGGATGCACGTCTATAATGCAAATCTCTTGTTCCAGCACATCCCTATTGGACTGAGATTTGGTGACTGAGATTTGGAGGCTATTTGAGTACAATGAACTCATTATAATGTTCAAGAAACCAGTTTGAGAATATTTTAGCTTTGTAACATGGTGCGTTATCCAACAACAATACTCAAGTAGGCTGTGGCCTTAACTATGCTCAATTGGTATGAAGGGGCCCAGAGTGTGCCAAGAAAATATCCCCCACACCATTACACCACCAGCAGCCTCAACTGTTGATAAAAGGAAGGATGGATCCATGTTGTTTACATCAAATTCTGACCCAACCATCCGAATGTCAGAGCAGAAATTGAGACTCATCAGACCAGGCCGCATGTTTCCAATCTTCTATTGCCCAAGTTTGGTAAGCCCTTGTGAATTGTAGCCTCACTTTCCTGTTATTAGCTGACAGGAGTGGCACCCGGTGTGGTCTGCTGTTGCTTTAGCCCATCTGCTTCAAGGTTGGGCATGTCGTGCGTTCAGAGATGCTCATCTGCATACCTCGGTTGTAACGAGTGACTATTTGACTTACTTTTGCCTTTTTATCAGCTTGAACCAGTCTGGCCATTCTCCTCTGACATCAACATGGCATCAACTGCCACTCTCTGGATATTTTCAGATTCTCAGGTGGTTGAGCACGAAAATCCTACTAGATCAGCAGTTTCTGAAATACTAAGACTAACCTGTCTGGCACCAACAGCCATACCACGTTCAAAAGTGACTTAAAGTGACATTAAACCCTCAGATTTTTTAACATAAAACAATACTGTAATGTGTGCCTTACTGTAATCCATGGTTGTTTCCCTTCTCTTTGCTGCTCTTCCTTTTAAATCCTCATGTCTTCTCATGCTTGGGGAGAACTTCCCTTTGCAGCTGAGTGCCTCTTCCTGTAGTGCTGGCTCAGGTTGCAAACGTACACACAGACACCATGTATGCATTTCAGAGACAAGGCAGTCTGCTGCAAAACAGAAGTTCTGCCCAGCATGAGAACAGATACAGATTTAAAAGGGCAAGCAAAGAGAAGGGAAACAACCATGGATTACAGTAAGGCACACATTACAGTATTGTTTTATGTTAAAAAATCTGAGGGTTTAATGTCACTTTAAGTCACATTTCTTCCCCGTTCTGATGCTCAGTTTGAACTCCAGCAGATCGTCTTGACCATGTCCTAAATGCATTGAGTTGCTGCCATGTGATTGGCTGATTAGATATTTGCGTTAACGAGCAGTTAAACAGGTGTACCTAATAAAGTGGCCAGTGAGTGTATATTGGTCAGTGATCTTTAGACAGGCATTCAATATACTGGGACAACAGAGTTTTTAGTATTTTAAAGTGTATGTATACCCAAAACTTTTTTTGTTGTCCCATTATGTTGTGTCCCATTGTGGAGGTTTCCCTTCACTTCCTGTCATGGAGACAGAACAGTAAGCGAGATTACTGCCTGAGTTCAGCAGCTTTTCTCCTTGTGTTCTTAGGATTGTTTTATGGAATTTTAATCTTATGGTCATATTGATATTAATACATATTTTAAGTTGTTACCCTATTTTATTAATCCCATTAGCGCAAGTTATTTTATATTACAGTAAGCGAGATTAAATTTGTAGAAAATTAGGGGAATGATCCTCAAACAATGTGTCCCCATTGGAAGATTTACCCTCTATTCCTGTTGGAGACAATTGTAAATTTTGTAATTTCCCATTATTTTTTGTGTCTGTAACAATAGCCAACAGGACAAATAGGGTGGATCTTCCCAGTCGGATACAGACAATGGGGGAAATGTATCAAAACTGGAGGAGACAGAATCTGCAGCAGTTGCCCATAGTAACCAATCAGCTAATTTCTTCAGTATGTTCAGTTAAGCTTTGAAAATGAAAGTTAGAAGCTGACTGGTTGAAATTAAATCCCCCTCAATGTGCTGTGCATTGTCTATTTTAAGTGGTAAAGGGCTTGACCCTCTGTTTGATTTTTATAGCTTTCTACATCTAAATATTTTGGGGACACCTGTTCTACTCTTGTCTTGTCCTGGTGTCACAGAGATAAAAATCCTAAGTTCTTTACCACTCTATGTATAACCAAAAAAAAAAAAAGTTTAGCTGGAATTAGGCTCTTTAAAACAGGTACCCTTTGGGTTAACCACAAATCCCTTTACGCATTGCAAGACTGATAGCCACAGTCATAACTCTCAGAGGCAGATCCACGATGGGATTGTAGT
>NW_017306609.1:770028-778532 GCF_000935625.1 Nanorana parkeri | reverse complement strand
GTTTGCCCCCCCCCCCCCCCTGCTTCAGGTAAATGCCTCAAACCCTGGCTTTGTAAAATATACTTGGCCCCTGCCTGAAGTCTTTTTCTGTGAGGGTTTTTTTTTGTAAACAATCAAAACCAATACAATACAAATAAGTGACTGCAAACTAATGGATAAACCATTTAGAATCAAAAGAACATAAATCATCCAGGTATTCTTCTCCCCCCAAACACTTCCAAGACTTAACATCTCCCAATTAAGAAGTAAAAATGAGCTAGCTGTCAAGCATTAGCAAAGTTCATAAACCTAAGAGAAACGCCACAATTTGAATTTCTGTTACATATGTTTTTCTTGCAAAGTTTCGCTTTGCTCTAAGTGAATTGATAACTAACTCCCTACTCTACCAAATATTTGCATGCCTTTCCAGAAATCTGAAAAGTACTTTCAGGCCTTGTTCACACCAAGAGCGTTCCAGGAGCAGAGCAGTTACAGACCGGATCAAAACTGCGTCCAATGTATTCCAATGGTATTTTGGGCTCTAGTTCACACCGCAGCGTTCAGTTCCAGAGCATGTAAAAAAGCTGCAGCAAGCACTATTTTTTTTGCCACAAACGGCCGGAACGCATAAAAATCGCTGCAAAAAACGCGGCACAACCCACTGCACTGCATGTACAGAAACTCATGCAGATCTGGTCTGCATTTGGTGTGAACAAGCCCTAACACATGTCAGTGTCCTACTCATACACTGTTTAAGAAGCTGCATGGTAATGTGGATCCATAGCAGGGGTGTGGAATTCCTATCGCCCGACGCCCGGGACAGGCAGTTTTGGGCGCCGGGCGAGTAGTTTTTTTTTTTTTTACATTTAGCCCGGCTGCGGGCAAGCAGCATGGCTAAATGTAGTGTGGGAGCTGTTTTGTACAAGTGATTTTAAGAGGCTGTACAGCTGTCCAAACTCACTTGTAACAAGCCTGAATCTCACTCCCCTCGCTCCCCCTCCCCTCTATCTCCAGCGGCCAGCCCCGGCCGGCGTGTACCTCTCCCGGCTGCCTCTTTCTCTGCACATGGGCTTCCTTTTTGCCGTGGTCTTCGGGGTCCCCCCCTCTTGTGGGGGGATCCGTGACTACGGCAAATTAGGTTTAAAAAAAAGTGAAAAATAAAACAAATTAAAAATGGAAATACATCAAAATGGAAAAAAGCCGATAAAGTAAACAAATTATAAAAATAAATTATAATAAAAAATAATAATATTACAAAGCAAAAAAAAAGTAAAAAAATCTAAAAAATTAAAACCAACCCCTATCATCTGCATGCGAATAAACGCATGCATGGGGCAGTGTGTGTGTGTGACGTTACTGCGCGGCAATTATGCACAAAACCGTGTGGATGGCCGGGCGGTCACAGAATCGCACACCGCCGATTGCGCTGGCAGTGCCATTATTGTCTAATGGCACCACAGTCGCGCCAGGCACATTGTGCAGTTTCCCGCCATAATAACGCCCGTGCAATCACACATAATTGCGGTTGAACGCACGGTGCGCGTCGCAAAAAAGGTACATGCACCTTTTTTCAGCGATTACCACGCGGATGTAACCCCTTTGAAATCAATGGGGCCGCGAGGCAACTGCACATGGTCGCCCAAGTCTGCACCCGCCCCAAAGGGTAGATTCACTTTCTCAAGTAATTTGGGAAAATGGAATTACCAGCACAAATCTGGTCCCCTCTCCCACCCTGCTATACTTACCTTTCATTGAACGGTCCTTCCCATCCGCCAGTATGGGTGTACTATCTGTACCTGTGCAATGTATTCTGAATTCCGCTCGCAATATTCAAGCACTTGTTGGTCAGCACTGTCACCTGATGGCGACCAATGAGAAGCTCTTCTTGGCACTGCTAAATACGGTTTTGTTTACATTTTCTTTTTTTGTATCAGGACAAGTAGATTTCCATGAGGGACAAGTAGATCAGGCCCCCGCTTTAGTCCTTGGACAAGTAGTTGTTTTTTTTAAATTTCCACACCCCTGCATAGACCTGTCAAATATTTGACAACCCCAAAAAGTACAGCTAAACCTAACCATTCAGAGATAACAGGTAGATTGGTTAAATTTAGAACCAAGGTAACCCAGAAGAAGGCCCATTAACTGCAAGAAAATAAGGACTGTTATAAATATGTGACGCATTAACCACCTTCCGTTCCATGGCCGTTTGTGAACGGCCGGACGGGAGTCTGCTAGGAGCGGGAGGGCGTCTCAAGATGTCCTGCCCCTCCCCCCTCTCGTGTGCGGCACTCAGCGCGCACACGAGAGGGAAAACTGTGAGCATGTAAACAGCCAGCGATGGCTGTTTACATACAAGCGATCAGGCGTCTCTAGAGACGCCCGATCGCTTGCAGGAGCTGCGGGTGTGCGCCCCCCGTACCTATGTCCCGCCGTCTTCTCGTCGCCGCTGCCGGTCCATGATCCGATGTGGCCGGTGCGGCAGGGACCGGCACGGCGATGCTCTAACAGCAGATCAAAGGGGGGGGGGTCCCTAAATTTAGGGTACTTTTTTTGTTATATAGTAAAAAATAAAAACCCCAGTGGTGATTAAATACCACCAAAAGAAAGCTCTATCTGTCCCCAAAAAATGGTATGAAATTCGTATCAGTACAGCGTTGCATGACGGAATAAACGTCAGTCAAAGTACCGCAGCGCTGAATACTGAAAAATCACAGCGTGATCACAGCGCCACCTGTCTCAGCCGTCAGGAACTGCACAGAACATCAGTTCTGTGTTGGAGGGCAGGTTCCATAGAGAGAACCTGTCACCTCCAAACTATCACATAGGAGTTTTTAAGATACCCAAAAACCTATATCGGTGCATCCCTAGTTTTGATTAAAACAATTTCTTTGTATTTGGACAAGTAGATTGTCATGAGGGACAAGTAGATTCGGCCCCCGCTTTAGCCCTTGGACAAGTAGTTTTTTTTTTTAAATTACCACACCCCGGTACCTCCAAAAGAAAGCTCTATCTGTCCCTAAAAAATTTTAATATAAATTGCAAGGCGATAGTCCGGTCATGCTGACTGGTGAAATTTTTGACTGACTGGTAAGACACCCTAACATTTTTCAAGCCCTGTTATATATATATATATATATTCTTACCCATATTTTTGGTAAAAACATAAAAGTCGGGATCACGTCGGGTAAATAGACACCAAACATGTTGTCAAACCTTAAAATTGCGTGCGCCCGCAAAATCGCAAAAAACACCCATAGGCGGCGCTTAAAACGCTTTTACTGAACTTATAAGTTTAGTGTTATCAGTGATTAATGGCCCTAAAAATAATGCTTTCACTCCGACGTTTGCGGTGATATGTAACATGTGCGGCACAATATGCGCAATCGTCGTTTTCCCACGTATGTGCATCAGACGCATATCTGGGTGAGTATGCGGGGGGCAGGGACTTAAAAAAATGTTTTCTTTTTTAATTTTTTTATGATTCTTTAATTTTTGTATTATTTTTTTTTTTTTTTTTTTTACACACAACTTTATTGCTATTACATTGGGGGGCTAAGAAGCACCCTATGTGATAGCCAATTTACATGACAGGTCCTCTTTATGGACACATCAGGGGTCTCCAAGACCCCTAATGTCACCTAGGGACCCCGAGAGAAGCTGATGAAGCAGAGATCGGCTTCATCAGCTTCTGTAGCTGGAGAGTGACACTGAATGCAGGAAGTGATGTATTTACATCACTTCCTGCATTCGGGGACTGAGGGAAGATCAAAAGGGAGATCGTATTCTGATCTCCCTTTGATCTCCTGTCACAGAGCCGTGCCGGTCCCGGCTGCATCGGGCACAGCAGATCTCTGGACCAGCAATGGCAGTGACAGCTGCTAATACAAGCGATCGAGCGTCTCTAGAGACGCTGTAATTACAACGGCCGGCCGGGAAGCTGCCCGTCGTGCTCCACCGCCCCCTCTCAAATATATATATATTTGACTGATAAATTACACATACACACACATACAGGGCTTGAAAAATCCACTAGTCCGCTCGTATACACACACACACACACATACATATATACACAAGTCTGAATGTAACTAATAGTTCTCCGGCTTTTAATAGTTGATGGTGGCCCAATCTACTTGTTCCTCATGACAATTTACTTGTCGGTTTTGTTTTAATCAACAAAACCGTATTTAATCGTGTTAAATAGCGCTTCTCATTGGTCAGCGTGATCACCTGACCAACGAGTGCTCGCAATTTGCGCGCAAAATTTGCGCTACCATAATGGACAGTAGTACAGGTTACAGATAAAACACCCACACTGGTGGAGGGTAAGGACTCTTTGCCAAAAGATGAGTATACGGGGAAGGGGGGGGAGCAGATTTGAGCAGGTGATTCCATATATTTTATTATTTTTTCCTTCTTTTTATCTATTTTATTATTGTTTACTTTATTTATTCTGGTTTTCACTTAATTTTATTCCCATCACACAGGGGATTACAAGCCCCTATGTGATAGTTTGGAGGTGACAGGTTTTCTTTATAGAACCTGCTCTCCAACAGAGAACAGATCTTCCGATAGCTGAGACAGGTGGCCCCTGTGATTACAGTGCACTAGTCTCACTGATCACAGAGAGCATTTGCTCGGGTCCCCCCGAAGGGCGGGGGACCTCGAAAACCACGGCGGGGGGTTGGGCTTGCGGTCAAGATCGCTGCTCATTTTATTCAAGTGATCTGAGATCACTTGTACTATTTGAGCGGCAGCTCCCCCAATCTACATTTAGCTCTGCTTACTCGCAGCAGAGCTAAATGTAGAAAAAACACTACCCGTCTGGCGCCCCGGACTGCATGTCCCAGACAACGGCCGATAGGAATTCCACATCCCTGACTGTAGAACCTAAGGTCGGACCCAATTAGAAGCAGGTATCTTTTTTTTTTTGTGGAAAAACAATTTTAAACTTTAAAATGTAGAATTCATCATAAAAATATATTTTAAGAACAAGAACCAGAAACAAAGTAAAATGATATAAGCAGGCCAGATCTGTTTCTATTTCTATCTGCAGGAAGACACAAGCTTTCCTATAAAAATTACCAGTATGAAAGACGGTTCTAAAACAAATGCTGGCTGTCATGACCTTGTACTATATATATCTCATGAAGTAAAAAGTTCCAGCAAAGATTAGGCACACGCTTATAATCAGAAAATAACAGCGATGATGGAAGACGAACCCTTGAATCAAGTGCACTCAAGACTCACTTTACAATCTAGCTGGGTTTCCTTTATTAAAGTGACATTAAACCCTCAGATTTTTTAACATAAACCAATACTGTAATGTGTGCCTTACTGTAATCCATGGTTGTTTCACTTCTCTTTGCTGCTCTTCCTTTTAAATCCTTCTCTCTTCTCATGCTGGGGCAGAACTTCTGCAGCATGTATTTTTATTATTTCTTATTTAATGTTAATTTTTTAATTTTAATATTAATTTTTTACTGTTTGGGGGGCTTTGGGGAAAAATTAGGGGTCTAAACAGCCCCCTGATATTTCCCTTTTAAAATAGAAAAAGAAATTGAGGACACAAAGTCCTCTTTTTCTGCAGCCTCTGTTCTAAATGAATGGAAAGCACAGGGGCTTCCCATTCATTCAGAAAATATTTACTATCACCAGTTTCTGAATGGGGAGGAGCCTCTGTACAGAGTGCTTCTCCCAATTGAGAAACTCATGAATGGCCATGCCATTTTTCAGTATTCATCGCTGGAACTATTTGGGCATTTAGATTAGCCATCCAGCTAGAGTTAGCGGAATCATACTGGCACTGCCAATTTAGCCAGGGCATCTAGGTACAGAAAGTTACATTTGCACCTGTAAAATAGTGCAATGACTCAAAAAATTATGTGCGACAGCATAGATTTATTGTATTTATAGTTTCAATATAAGAGGAAACTGCATAGGCATGTACTCACTTTATCTGACAGTTAGCTAAGGCACACAGTAACTTTCAGTTCACCTAATCAAACACATCAGATGGAACTGTGCAGGCTAAAAAAATATAATCAAATGGCGAAACAATCCTATAAATAAGACCTGTTTAGTTTCACTGTAGTGTGAGGCTCCCCTCACCCTACCATTCCTCTGTACAACATGCGCTCATGTTACTCAGCATGCACTATAAAGAGACAGTCATAGGAGTAAAGTTCATTTAGGAGTGCCAGCTTGTAAAACATATGAATGAGAATAACGGATTCTTCCACAAGTTACTTTGGCTTAGAATTGCCAGTAGGACTCACAAACTACCAAATAGATGTTCTTCTCAATAAAATAAAGCACAGGTCAAAAGGTCCTTAGGTAAATATGTTAAAATACCTTAAAGTAACTTTAGGTAAAAATTGCAACATGCACAAGCATAATGATACGAAGAAAGCTCTCATTAGGTCTTCTCCTATATACCAGTAAGGAACATGTATAAATTGGCGAGAACATTTTACAAATCAGAAATTAACAATAGTCGGCTATATTTGGAATTCTAACACATTTTCAGACAAAATACACTTTCCTCCAATACATGTGACAAAATAATGATTCAAGTCATAAGGTAAAGCTTTGGCAATATATTGTCAAATTTGCTTTAACAAAATAAAGTATGATCCACTGAAACCTGAAATATTAGCTGTACTTATACACCTTTAACTTACACCACAGGTTTCCACACTGTTCATTCAATAAGTGAATACAGCAAATGTTATATGAAGTATACTTCCCATGGCCCTCTGAAAACAGTAATTTACAGAGGATAAGAAAAAAAGTTAACTAAATACGAATTTATAAAAAAGATTGTTACATTCACTGCAGGTAAATCAACTGCTGTAAAAACACATGTACCAAGAAGATACACCTGCAGGAAATGTTTGGTGAATGTCACCGTTACTGCTTTATAATTAGACCTCTAAGCGAACATTACTGGCAAACTAGAAATTCCTTTAGCAGCATTTCAAAATTCAGCATTTAAGTGTAAAACATTACAAAACTTAGGTGTCAATTAAAAAAAAGGAGAACCATGGGGTCAGGGCTTTTCCCCATAGTTCTCCTTAGGGTAACAGGAGGACACAAACTAGCGTCCTCCCGTTACTCTAAGCTCAGTATACCGCGAGCTACAGCTCGCGGTATACTGAGACGCCGCAGCCGGAGCGGATCCCGACATCGATGTCGAGATCCGCCCAGCTGCGTGAGTGACAGCTGCCTATCTAGAGGCAGAGCCAGCTGTACCCGCCCCCTCCTCCGTCCGTTCTGCCAGTCAGCGCTGGCGGACCGGAGAGGGGGGAATCCAGACCCTCCCATCACGGCAGAGAGCCGTAACAGGATCGAGAGGTGAGCGAACGCCGGTATATGTTCGCTCACCTCCCGATCTACTGAGCCGACCGGTGACAGTCTCATTGTCACAGGTCGGCTAGAACTATGAGGTGAGTGAAAAGCACTCACCTCATAGTTCTCCTTTAACTACAGCCAGCTGTTGTGGTGATCTGTATTTGCCAGTCGTATTTTACTGCCATATTTACACACAAAGCAAGTGTGTGTGTGTGTGTGTGTGTGTGTGTGTGTTTGTGTGTGTGTGTGTGTGTGTATCTGTACATGTATACATACATGTATGTATGTATGTATGTATGTATGTATGTATGTATGTATACATAGCAGACCCAGACAAAATCTTGGTTGCATTGCCCTGTTTTTCTTTTGATAATCAAATCACATAATGGAAATACACATTACATAGACTCTTGCTTAATCCCAAAAGGGAGTTGCCACTAGTTAGGCAGTGAGATTACATATATTGGAGTCTCCCAGGATATGGGACACAAAGCGGTCTTGAGGCTTTAACTTACATTACCCTGGTATTTTACCAAACTGTCTACAAATCTTTTTCAGGACATTTTCCTTTATTATTTTTTGACAGTTTGATATGTGTACACAGGAGTTTGGTCCTTGGTACTCTGCAATACCGACTTTGTTTTGGGAGTGTTCAGTAATTGGGGGCATCCCCTTTCCACCATCTGCAGTCAATGAGGAAACCAAGTTTGTACTAGGTGCCATCTAGTGGCGGCTGTGAGAACTGCAGTCAATGAACTGCATATAAAATATTTAAATACTTGGGTCACCTGGATGCTTTTTTGGTTAACATGATGACCAGGATTTGTTCCACCCTGTGCTGCATGCAAGGAAGAAACATTGTTTTTGCCAGTCAAGCTGAAAACGTTCTGAATGTCACTACAGCAAAGGTAAACCTCCCAAACTGAACTAGGTCTTTGTCAAGCTACCTGCATACTTACCTTGCAATATGTTACTTTCATCATTTAAAAAAAAAAAAATTTAAGTGATACTAAAAACTTAGGAGTTAAAACTTAAAAATGCATTCAAGTACCCTGACCACTAACAAATCTTATTTGCGTATCACTCAACTGTAGATACTCAAATCATCTCTGAAGCGCTGAGCAAACTGTTGGTGCTATAGAAATCTTGTATAATAATAATAATAATAATAA
>NW_017306609.1:748264-769973 GCF_000935625.1 Nanorana parkeri | reverse complement strand
GGATCATGATTTAACCTATTCATGTTAGCAGGGCAGAATTGTGAGCGCCTCCCACAAGCTGAGCACCGAGATGCGATGCAGCGATCCTGCCCAGCGCCGACTACAAGAGGCACCGCATGAGGCTACGGGGATCAGAGTGAAACTGTGAGTGAGGGAAGCTGGAACGGGGCTGGCTGTAAATCTATTGCTATAGTGTACTGGACGTGTGTAATGTATATGTAGTACATATATACAGCACGTACCTCCACTACACTCCAGCAATAGAGTTACAATTCTCCCCTGCTAACATGAATAGGTTAAACCATGATCCATAGTATATAACATGTAGTTGTACTATGGATCATTTAAAGTCACCTGTCCCTTTAAGAAAAAGTATCAGTAATTGGTATCGGCAAGTACATGAGGGGATGTACTTGTACTTGGGCCTGAAAAAGTGGCATCGGGACATCCCTAGTGGCAACACACACAGGGACCATGGGGAACAAAAGTAGCCACCCTCCAAAAGGCAAGACAGTGTCAGCACAAAGAGATGATTTGAGGATCTATGGCTGAGTGATACATTAAAAAAGATACATTTTTTAATAGTTAAGGTACTTGAATGCATCTTTGAGATTTAACTCCTGAGTTTAGTGTCACTTAAAAGTTGAAATATGAGGCAAGTGGTTTTCACTCAACCTCATAGTTCGAGCCGACTTGTGACAATGAAACTGTCACACGTCGGCTCAATAGATCGTGAAGTGAGCGAACACATAATAGTCAATCACGCAGCTGGGTGGATCTCGACATTAATGACAACAATCCGTCGCGGCTGCAGCGCTCTCAATATACCACGAGCAATAGCGACTGTCGCTCTGATGAAGGATCCCTGTGCGGACCCGAAACGTTAGCACCGTATGACAGTATGTGACATTGGGTATTGAATAAACATATCAATACTTTAAAAACCCTTCACCGTATGACAGTATGTGACATTGGGTATTGAATAAACATATCAATACTTTAAAAACCCTTCAAGTGTGTGCCGGTGTCTAATAACTGTGTTACTGCGTTTTCACCCTGTCATGTGCACCTCTGGTTAAAGCTACACTTCGGGGAAAATTGATCATTTACACACCGCACTGAATGTATAAATGAATCATGTATAAACTATCATTAAAAAGCTGAGTATTATGTGCGGAGTGCCTCTGCAAAGTGTACAAATTTGGCCTTGCAGCATGCCATCTCCTGCACACAACCCCCAGCTTCTGGGCACTGAAGCAAGGGAGAAATTCAACTTCAACTCAGTAGATCACTCTGGTCGCATCACCTGCCCCTCCTCACTACTGTCCATTTACAAAATGTATTTTCTCAAAGAAAGAGGAGAGGTGATGTCACCCACAGATGCTGAAAAGATTTTTATACTTTGCAGATACTCTTCGCACATTACAGCTTTTTAAATTTGGCCTACCCCCCAAAAAATGAAAAATCTGTTGATCATGTCAAAAATTGTCCCGTCCTGTGCTCAATTCCTGTGTTATCTTAGAAAATAGCCCTCCTATGTTCTTATGTCGGAACTACAAAATGAGTAGCCCTTTATCTTGTGGAGAAGTTTAGCAATATGGACTGAGCAGGGCTGACACCACTCAGTCCACAAAAACGCTGTGTGTTGTCAACCCACTCTGCATTTATGGGAGATCAGCAGGTATTTTTCTGTACTTGCAGTGTCGTTGAAGGAATGAAACATGTGGAAATGTGCATATATTGCAAAGATGTACTGCAAATGTTTTTTTTTCCCTGGCACACTTTAATTTTAGTAAGCATAAAAAAGCAAACAATATTATGCATGCACTAGCTTGAGGCCTGATTTAAAGTTCATATTCCTTCTTCTGTCGCATCCACTGTGTATAGTACTCATTGCTGAGCCTGAACTTGAATTGACTTCGCTGCTAGTACACTAACTGTTTAAAATGACACCATGGGATCCCTTGTTTTGCTGGCATCGACAGTGAGACATTTTTGGACTTAGGAGGATTGTGGTGGACAGTGGATTTCCCTGCAGCTGTAAAAATTCTACCACTGGACAGGACATGAATATTCTCAGCACTAAAGCCAATTAAAGTGTTTGGGAACACAAATACAAAAACAGTCAATTACATTTCCTAACTATAAACATTTTCTTTTAAAAAAATTTAATGGACTTGTATATTTTTCAAATTGCTTCTGTGGATAAGTAATCTGTACAGAAAGTAGGGAGGCAGGCAGTGTGTGACATCAGAGTAAGCAAGGAAGTACTTTCCCCATCTGTGTGCTCTGCAGAATCGAAAGTAATGCTCCTGCTGGAATTACAATCTACAAGACTCCGAAGGCATTTTCAAAATGTTCCGACAAGATTCTTCTCACAAAAGGTAGTTCAAAAATCTACCAGTATATACCCAGCTTAAGGGAGGGGTACATCTCATTGGGGAGATTTCTCTTCACTTCCTGTTCAAAAGCCACAATGGGAAGGGAGAAGAAATTCCACTTCACAGAGCGAGAAATCCTTGGAGATCAGCAGGGACTTTCAGCGATAACAGCAAATAGGAACAATAAAGAGGGTGAATCTCCCAAACAGGTAGTCTAATCCCTCTCCACCCTACTAAAAAACAAAAAACTTTTCGTTTAAGTTGCACTTTAAGAAAATAAGGCAACTCATATGAATTTTAATTCTATATTAAGATATTTGCCCAGAGTTCAGGTTTATCTACAATATAAAGGGCACATAAATCCACTAGTATGTATTATCCTGTGCAAAAAGTGTTTGCATGGTTGCATTGTTTGTACAAGCATACATTGTGAACTTGATTAAAATGAAATAAAAAAGCATCTAAAACAACAACGATACAAATTATAATAAACAGGCAAGGTAAAAGATAGATTTATAGCTACACAGTCAGTAGAATAAATATAATTACTGAGGTTCCAAACTAAAAATAAAATAAAAAAAAATTGCATGACCTAACCTACTAAAAATGCTAGCTACCTGTAACAAAGACCTAATGACTTCATCACTTAGGGCTTCATTTATAGAGCAGTGAATGTGACTTTCACCAAACATTCTCTGGTAAAGAATCAGTGACATTTAGTACACAAGAACCTGTTAGATTCAACTGCAGAAAATATTTGCAGAATGTCAGATTCACTGCATTTGTCATGGAAGATGACGGAACGAAGACCTTCAAAATTGTGACTGCTGCATCCTTGTTCCTGGTTTTGAATGTATTTAAGAGGACCAGCATGACTGCAAGGCAACTGGCTTTTTCAAAATAAGGTAAGCCATGGCAGTCCATATTTTTCTCAGCACAGGTTTCAATTAAAACAACATGGCTTATTATTTGAAACAAAATGTATAGTTTTGTTTTGGTTTTTGTAATGTAGTTTTGTTTTTTTAAGATAAACAGGTAAGAAATGTCTGCTTTTCGTAAATAATTAATATTTGTTACAATATTTTTTTTTTAATGGTTACATATTTCTTCATTATATATGCAGGCTTTGCTCCCTTTTTTGCAGTGTTACACAATTGTAGTGCTCTACTGCTATCACAATGCAAGTCTACGAGATGGTCAACGCTTTATGGTCAAATGTACTCCCTATGTGTCTTGATATTTAAACAATTGAGCCACTGGAGCTCTCAAGTGTCTGTATAACAGATCTCTATATTAATCAAATAAAATACATAAAAGAGCAATACATACCGGTATGTGAAAACGTGTGTCATAAAAAGTTATACAGTGCAATAACTCATAATTCAAAATTAAACTATATTTTCCCTTTTGAAGGTTACTTTGCCTTTCTGCACATTTTCCAAAAAATCCCTAGTGCGAAGCAGTGTTCAGCTGTTAAGAAAGCTGGATCTTTCCAATTGCATACCTGTATGTCCTGCACAGCCTGTCTGCAGAAGCGGGAAAGAGCACAGTGGATGGGCAAAGTTTGAACGGGCACCCACTTAGAGAGCATTTCTAACGTCCTGGGGGGAATGGGACTGGGGATGTCGATCACCTAAAAGGTTTTTGCAGAGGCCGTGCAAGACCTACTGGCATAGAAGGAGAAAAGGAGCAACTTTTGTAACACCTGAACAGTGCTGGGGATAACGGAAAGCATGGGGGATTTTTCAGGGAAATGTTTAAAGGGTTAGTTACCCTTTCTGCACAACAATCATCCAAGCTAAACTAACAGATTGTGAAATGTGGTTATAAATCAAAGTTCACCAACAGAAATCGATGGGTAATTAACAAGACAGCTCAGCTAAGTGGAACAAAAGTCCAACACCCCGAATTGACATAGAATCTATTTGAGGTGAACACATAAAGACACAACCTAATGTAAGGGAGGACAGAACCCAGAGCATCGAGTAATGTAAAAATGTATTTGGTTCATGAAGTCATCTATTTCCTACATCCAGAGGTGTACATTTAGAGAATAGGTTTGTAGGGATCTAAAGAATCTCTAGGACTCTCATTCTGAGGAATCCTTAACAATACTAACAGGCAATGGATAAAAGCCATTAGGTCCAATGATTGCTCTGCACGGTCACATAATGAATGTGAATGAACATGGCATTTGAGTCCTTTTTACAGAAACTGGTGCACATTACAGAGAAAAGATGTCTCCTTCATAACCTCCTATTAAGGATGTCCCTTTACACTCTTCTAAACCAACAAAAGTGTAGTTTTATGAACACCATGATAACATGCTTTCCATGCCCTCCCCAACTACCGTATCTAAAAATCAATGAAACTTTACAAGTAGTTCAGAAGTGCAAGAAGATTTCCACCTCTTAACTTTGGACCCTAAACACACCATAGTGCATATTACAAATATTGGTGTGCCATTAATTTTAAATGGCACCCTAACACTCAAAGGCAATGCACTCACATTGCGAACGGTTTCAAATTTTGTGGCACGTCTAATTTTAAAGGACATTCTGGTGCACTGGCAACCCATTAATTTCAACGGCCAGCCTTAACACAATGCCTGTTAGACACCGCAAGAATGTAAACAGATCTTCAAGGAACTGGAAACTTCTTTTTGTAGAGCAATTCAAAGCTTGCATATACTGTATATGTATACGTATTCACATTATTCACATCTTGTGATTGAAGATGAAATGTGTAATTTCTTCTGGATTTAATACACACATTTAATCCTTTTAATGAGAAAGAGACACAATTTGACTGCAACAGTCTGAAGGGGCAGACTATTGGGGTCAAAATGTGTCTCTTTGTTATGCACTGTGTTAAGGCAGATCATTAACTGTGCCGTCAACACACAGCAACCAACCTGCATTTTTTGTTCCCAAGAACCTCAGGCAGGTAGTGCTCGAAAAATCCCAGGACTTGGCTAGCCATTTGCTCCTTAACCCCTTCGTGACGGGAGACGTACAGTGTACGTCTTGTCACTTTGTGCCTGTATGACTGGCCACGTACACTGTACGTGACGAGTTATATCAGGCTTTGTAATGCCGGTATTTGCTGATTCTCAGCATTTAACAGTCATTCATTAATGTCTCAGTATTGAGGCATTAATTAATGAAATAATTAAGCTTTTTGTAAAAGCTTCTTCCTTTCATTAATGAAAGAATGAAGCCGTTACATGCAAATAGAGGACCGCAATTTGCGATCCCGTATTTGACAGCTCAAAATAGCAGAGAGGCAGCAGTGACTCACCTCACCTCTCTGCTATTTGTTTTGACAGTTCGAGAGCCCGATGATATACATATGTGATATAATTATAAAGCCCTATCTGTCCTCTAAAAAACAATATATAATATGTGTGGGTACATTTAGTAAGAAAGTATATTACTGCTGTGGAAGAATCACACAGCAAAAATGTAAAAAATGTGTCAGTCATTTATGAACAGAACCTGAAAACTAGCTCAGTCATGAAGGGGTTAAGTACCCGATCACACCTAAGAGTTTTGTCACTCAAAGCGCAACAAAACGCTCAAGACAAGGAATCCCATTAATTTCTGTGGTCCCTTTTCACATCTGAGCATTTTGTCACAAGCAAAAAAAAAAATGGCAGTCACTGGGAAAAGCTACTTTTAGGCAGATTACCGCACTGTTTAGTAGAATAGACTTCAATGGGAAACTTTGTCCGTCAAAACACACAAAAACGCTTGAAACACATGTTTTAGCTAGGTTCAAACCTAGGCATTTGCAGTTTTTACACATTTTTGCATTTTTTTGAGCTGTAGATGGCGCTGTAGTGCAATGTTAGTCTCTATGTGCATACTTATCTATGATACACAGGAATTAATTTTTTTTCTGTTTTCTTCACAAAGCCATATTTATGAGTCTAATGTTCTTCTAAGCAAGTAAAACCTAATTCAGCATTCCTCAAGATCTCCGTGCTTCATCTAAAAAACACATAACCGACAGGTTATGGGCCCAGGCACAAAACAGAACACTGCAAGTCAACAAACACGCCATCCAAGTTACTGAAAGATGGAAAGGAGTTCAGATGTGAAGTTTGCAATTGCAATGCTCAACAATACGAAATGCCAGCTATGGAAGCTCAAGCTTGAAATGCTGCTAAGCACAAGGACTTGTGGCAAATACAGAGTACAGAGAGACCCGGTAATGGGCCCACGGAGGCATGGGACAAGAAGAACAGGCAAGCAAATTAGAAGTCTGCTCATCCACATAAGAAATGAGAATACAGCTAAAAAGGTATGTGGACTGCATTACAAATACTGCATGAGCATTCAAACCTAAACAGTAAACTATATCTGCTATGCAAGCTATATATAGGAAGGCTAGAAAAAGGCCTGGAAATGTGTGAACATGAGTATGCCATACTGGAAATCATAAGGCAAATATGTGCAATTGGAGATGAACTTAAAGATAACCACGTGGTTTCATGACTGCTATTCAGCCTTCCAGAGTCATACAGTGCTCTTATTAATGCTCTAGAAACCAGACCTGAGCAGGAACTAACACTAGAATATGCCAAAGGAAAGTGAATCTATGAATATGACAGGAGGAAAGAAAATATGCACACAGAAAACAGGTCTCACAGTTCAATTCTGAGGTGATGAATGTACAACCCGAGACGACAAATCCATGCAAAAGGAAAATTGGATGAACACCTGTACAGACTCATCACCACAGACAACAATTTAAGACAAGCCACAAAACAAATGTATCCATCTATGGCACAGACAACTAGGGCACCGAAACCAAGAAGCCATAAAGGATATCATAAGGGGAGGCTTATCAGAAGATATAACCATACTGCCCTGCCAAATTCTCATGACATTCAAATGCTGTATGGAAGCAAAGGCCACCCCCCATGGAGCTCATACACAGCGACATGTGCAACCAATGAAAACTCCCACATCAGGTGGGAACAGATATCTACTGACTTTCATTGATGATTATTCCAAGTACACAACAACCTGATGAAGCACAAGAATGAAACATCAGAAAAACGTCAAGAGTCTGTAGCCATGTCCAGCAACAAATTCCAACGGAAACCAGGAATTATGCGAATACATCAGTAAGGAAGCAGAATTATATATGAAGAAACAAGGTATAGTACACCAGACCACCACACCATAGACTCCTGAACAAAATGGTGGAATGGAACAGAAAAATCGCACTCTTAAAGAAATGGCCAGATGCATGTTGTCAGACACCAATCTACCCAAGAAGTACTGGAGTCATGACTGCGACATACCTACAAAACAGACTACCATCAAAAGCCGTTGAAAGTACCCTATTTGAATGTTGCGTAGATGGAAGCCTAGCCTAGGGCACATTAGAGAGTGTTTGGATGTAAAGCTTACGCAAATATTCCAAACAAGAAGCTATCCAAGTTGGAGAACACAGCCATAGAAGGTATTCTGGTGGGCTTTAGTGAACACAGTAATGGATATAGAATCCTGCACCAGAGACTGACAAAGTGACAATACGTTGCATTGTTTATTTTTATGACAACCCATCACCAGAAACAATGATCCCGGGAAGTTTGTGGGTGAAGTGAATTCGCCCAGTGAAACATCAAAGGAAGTTGAGCAAAGTGAAGAAACACAGGAGTCAGAACAAAAAGGTGGAACTCACAATGGAGAAGACAAATTCCATGTTAAATTCTGCTGAACAACTTGAAATTAGAAGATCCACTGGGGCGACAAAGAGAATATCACCCTGCAAACTGTCATATACTGTACTGCTAAGACACATAGCATACTCAGACCAACATCATGGGAAGACCTAGAAAAATTACCAAAAAGGCAAAGCCAATCAATGGAGAAAGGCAGCAGAAAAATAAATGACTGTGGATGCACTCACCAGGACATTGTCAAAGGATAATCGTGGTTTCTTTCAAGAGAAGCTAAACACCATATAGCAAGGCATATGCTGTGTTGAGAAAGGGTGTTGAAAATACAACAGCATATACTGATTGTATTACTGACTGTAATTTGTCTTTTAAGCTGTAGATGGCGCTGCAGTGCAATATTAGTCTTTATGTGCATGGTTATCTATGGTACACAGGAAAATCTTTTTCTTTTCTGTGTTTTCTTCACAATACCATATTTATACATGTAATGTTCTGCTAAAACAAGTAAAACTTAATTCAGCATTCCTCAAGATCCCAGTGCTTTATCTAAACACATAGCCAACAGATCCCTCTACTCAGCATGCCGTGGCAACCTTAAATCACAACTATGCTGATTCTCAGGAAGAGGAGAAAGCAAAGGTGTAGATTCTGGTTCCATGCAGTGATCGCCCAAAACTGGCCACATTGTTGCCTGTTGGCAAAGTACAATAAACTACGTGGGCATGAGGAAACATTTTTCCAATACACCCTAATGTCCTTACAAAGGGTGAGCTCACATGCTCCAGCTTTCCTGCTTATTTTCCTTTGTTTGCTTTCACAAGGGGGGGGGCAGGGGGAGGTCTTTTCTCCTTGCTGTGTGCTCACATATAGCTAATAAAAGCACGCAAAAACGCGCATGCACATGTATGCGTGCAATTTCAATACAAGT
Organism: Nanorana parkeri; assembly: GCF_000935625.1. NCBI lineage: Eukaryota > Metazoa > Chordata > Amphibia > Anura > Dicroglossidae > Nanorana > Nanorana parkeri. The sequence continues at coordinate 760,969 of NW_017306609.1, read as the reverse complement.
CTATTGGACCAAAACTGTGTGGATCTGCCTCAAATTAGCTCCTGCATCTTTTTGGGTGACATATGTTTTTCTATGTGCGACACTAAGGTGTGAACAGTTGCCTTTGAATTGAATAGAAATGTGTGTTTTGCGCGTTTTCGCACGCATAGATCCGCAAAGTTTTTGTACTAACAGGTTGATATTCTGGAGGGATTTAAGCACTCAAATCTCTCATTGCTGGTTGCCAAATAGTGGTGTGCAGACCTTTATTGCTATTAATATAATCATATGTAGACTGTCATGAATAATCAATTTGAGTGACTTTAGATACCTCTGCATTAATAAAGCCAAAACCCAAGAAGTACTCCCACTCCATACTCCCACTTCCTTCTAGCTTTATTATACTTGTGGAAATCTCCACAAAGCCTGCATCAGCTCCTCCACCAAAGGAACATTGTTAGAAAATAAAATAAATACTTATGCTTCCTGCTCGTTATAATAATCTCTAACTCATACTTGTTCATCCTCACTGCAATGGCGATAGTGAGATGCCCACACAGTAACAATTTATCATAAATTTTCTACGTGGGCGTAGAGTCACTACACAAAGCCATCTCTGGCTCCATTTTTATTAGGGGAAAAAAACAAAACCTTTTTACTTGAAGTTCTCAGAAAACCGCCTGCAACAGCCATAGCACTACCATGTGTTCCCATTGCCAGGGACAACATCTACTTTATGTCCGTTGACTTGCAATTGCACCGTCTGATGTTTTTCTGATCCTCTGCGATCCGTTTTTCTACAGATGCTAATGGAAGGACAACTAAAAATGAATGGGTGTGAATGGGGCTAGTTCACACTGCATCCATTGCATTGCGTTGCCCTAAAAAACCGTAGTGCATGCTCTAGTGTTTCTATAGCGGAACACAACACAACAGATCGTTGTGAACTAGCCCCATTCACACCCATTCATTTTTTAGTGCCCTTCCATTAGCATCTGTAGAAAAAGTATTGCAACGCAACTCCTTGCCCCCTTCTTCAGGATGGACAGCTGTTGGAGGCAGTGCTGTCCCATGTGATTTTGTACTCAACAGGAAGTTCAGGGAAGCCAAGCCCGGAACCAGATGTATGGAAACATGATCAAACTTAAGAAATACGTTGCTGGGCAATGCATACTTGTTTGATCTGGATTCGTTATTCAAAAGTTTAACACTACTTTAGATTAGCTAAATGCATTCCAGGTGCATGAAAACAAAAGGCATTTGATTCAGTTTCAGTTGCGCGTTTTGTCTATTGACTTTAATGCATCACAATCTGCTCATAAAAACCTGCGTAATTATATGCACGTATACGGGTGTAAAAAACACAAATTTTTACACGCGAAGACGCTGATGCTTAGGTGTGAATTCAGCCTTAGGGAGTGAAACCCTTGCTCTCTGTGGGGGAAGCAGTGGTCTCATTTCAAAAGGTCCAACATGCCACTTAGGCCTCCTTCACACCAGATGCAGTGCGTTCCGGCCCGATACTGGCCAGAACGCACTGCATCGCATTGCGGCCAGTTTACTATGTTGTGGGGCAGGAGGGGGCATCCACTAAAGTGAATGGCACTGTAGCCACGCCCCAAGGCGGCAATGCGATCGGCCACACGGGAACGTGAAGCACATTATGCCTGCGGTGCGGTCCGAACAAAATAGCGCTTGCAGCTATTTTGCCTTGCGTTCACGTGCGGCCGGAGGGTGTGGCTACGGTGCCAATAACTTCAATGGACTGCCACGCCCCCTCCTGCCCCACAACATAGTGGGTCAGCCGCAATGCGATGCAGTGCATTCTGGCCAGAATCGGGCCCAAACGCATTGCATCGGATGTGAACAAGGTTTTACCGAGTCATACCTAAAGCTCTGCAATCAACAAAGCACATGCCCCCCGCTGATTGAAGAGCTTGGGCTCTGACTCAGGGCTTGGGCTCAGCAGGTTGCGTGTTTGATCGCTGCATGCAAATATATTACAGAGAGTAAGGGTCCCACTCTTTTGCAAGCTGGCAGGATGCAGGCTGTGGCTGATTTTCAGAGAAAAACTCTAAGGGTCAACTTTGCCAATTCTCGAGGCCGCCTAGTGTTCCTTTGTACCTGTTCCCTCTGTGTCTCCTATTCTTTCTTGGTTTTTTTCTTTTCTTTCCTCTCTTCTGCTTCTATTTTTGTTAACTCTTTTCTCATTTTGCCATAGTTCCCTAGTTGGCCTTAGTCTTGTTTTGTGCCGTATGGGTTCTCGGCCATGTATGTAGTCTAGTGGTGATTTTTGTAATTCTTAAGATTGCTATTGCACTATATACTGTATGTGATATGTACGGTTATACTTGAATTGTGACCTATTCCTTGCGCTGCTTGTATGATGTACCTTGTGTTACATACATGTGAATCTTAAAAAAATGTATGAGATATATATCTATATATATATACATATATACATACATACATACATACATACACACTTTTTTTTTTACTTTATTGAAATGTCAAAATAACATTTAATTAAATTTCTATACACAGTGGCGTCAGGTGTGCCCTACAGCATGTCTGTATTTTTCTACAACACACCTGAATGCAGCATTGCAGTGTGAACAGGACACATACAAAACAATTATTTACGTGCCCTTCCAGTGCACGGCATTGGCCAAGTATTAAAAAAAAACCAACAAAAAAACTAGTCACCAGTGGGAAAGGGCCCTGAGGCTATGCACACCTTTTGTTGTGATGCACCTGGAATGTATTTAGCTTATTTAAAACAAAGTTCAGTGGGGTTTTAATGTACTTTATACCACCCTATGCCGCACACTGTGCTGTACATTAATATAACTCCATACTGCTCTACCCTGTACTACTTAATACCATTTAATGCAGTACAATGTAGTGTACATTATAGATCACAAACTCCTAATCATCACATTATTGTCACTAACAGTTATTTGCAGAATTTTGTAATTCTGTCCACCTTGTCTTCAGATGTACACAGTCCTGCCATACAGCACAGCCAGGCTGGTGACCTGACTTTTTTACTGCTGCAGTTAAGCAACAGATGTTCTACCTGCCCAGTGATTGGACAATTAAGGAGCAGCAGTCAGATGGGATCAGCTCTCTGCCCTTTCATGATGTTGGCAGGTTTTTTTGTCAGCTCATGAATGCAGCAACCCGATTAGCTCCAACTACTTCCTCTCCCTCTACCAGGCTTAGTGCTGCTTTATGGGGGAGATCACAAAGGCTGATATCAAGTCATTTTCAGCTATTTACACTAACTGCAACTATTGTTTTTTTTTTATATCTTTATTATTTATATCTTCTATTTAGTTATAAATAGAAAAGTAGCATAAGCTAATACAAAGAAATAAAGGGGGGAAAGGCTTACACCAATGTAGAACTGCCAGAAGCACTTTGAAGCTTGCCGTTCCCCATATGTCCAACAATATTTTTGCCAATATGATTAAGACAGGAAACTAAAACTGTGATGTACACTACTGTGGTTAGATTAAAATCATGCCAACTCTGCTAAGTCAAACAGAGAGTCATGATATTCTGAAAACACATTTATGAATTCATAATGGGCAATATGTAATAGAAACGCTAAAGAAGCCGATTAAAACTAGAGAAAAATGTAGAGGTTGCTGATAGCAATTAGTCAAGTTGCCTCTTAAATGTTGCCATAGTCAACCTGGACACTTCTACTTCATTTTAAAGAATCACTTCCAGGAAGCAAACCTGAATGTGTGAACAACATGCGATATTTCAAAGGGCCTCTTGTTTTAGGGTGCATTCACACCAAAATCAGAAGGAAATTGTTGACTTGCAATTGTACCTTCTGATTTCCTTCCGATCCGCTGCAATCAATTTTTCAACATGTGCCAATGGAAGGGCACAGAAAAATGAATGGATGTGAATGGGGCTAATTCACACAGGATCCGTTGCGCTGAAAAACAGTGCATGCTCTACTTTTTTTTCAGCGCAACAAAGCGGAGCGAGCTAGCGCCATTCACACCCATTCATTTTTTTCAGTGCCCTTCCATTAGCATCTGTTGCAAAACGCAACGGATCTGGTGTGAATGGGCCCTTTAATGCAGAGTATCTGTAGCAACTTTACATTAAACCACCTCTAGATATTCCTCAGCTCAGTGCCCATGTGGACACACAAGCATTAAATAGGGCCAGGTGATGTTGTACAAAACTTGATGCACAGCAACTCTCAAAAAAGGGTTTTCTTTGCGACAATAAATTGAATAAGAGCTGCTGCTTCAGGATGAGATGACAATTGTAACTCTTGAGTTTCTGCACAGGTCTCCAATTCTAGAACTATTAGTGCTGGGTAAGTCAAGTGCCAGGTTATGTAATCAAAAAGAAAAATAAAGACATTATAAAACATGATCCAATACAGGAGCCTGGATTGTGTTCTTGGAATTCAACAATGCCTATGCAAGATACAAGAGTGTAACCACATCCAAAAGGTAAATATATAACCCGTGAAAAAACTAATCTCCTGGGTGTAGCAAGCCTCTGTAAAGGCTCCACGCCTATGTATTAGTACAGCGCTTGAAATGTGAGCCTGTTCTACATACCTGTCCGATGCTGCCCAACCCAAAACTTTGATACTCTTAGTTCACTTCCTTACTACTTTCTCCACAAAGATATGTTTTTCAGGTACAACCTTAGTACAACAGTCATTGGGGCAAATGGTGTGTTGCCGATCTGCATTCTGCTTTGCAAGCTTAGAACATTACAATGTATTATTTTTAAAGTGTCAGTGATATTTCAGGTTTTAGCAGAAGCCTGTGGGAAAAAAACTAAATCACCCTACACATTCCTATATCTCTCGCAAAATTCACGGCATGTTTTTCCTTCTAAATACACATCTACCAGCCAGCCATAGCAACCCTGAGGGACTCACACTCCCTGGTGGATTCATCAATTAAAAGTAGAATTAAACCTCCATTTATTGTTCTTTACCTCTAGTTTTATCTCTCTGGGTGCAATTGCAATCTTTTAATTTGGCCTCAAACACCTACTTTAGATGTTGTGAAGATCTCCAGGCTCAGTTTGTTATCTGAATGATATCCACAGAGCTTAGAAGACCATTTCTGGATAATTCTCCATAATCTTCACCACCAATCACTTAAAAGGAGAACTATGAGGTGAGTGAAAATCACTCATCCTCATAGTTCGAGCCGACATGTGACAATGAAACTGTCACACGTCGGTTCTAGTGAGCAAACACATAACGTCGCTCGCTCACTTCTCGATCATCTCCCTGCAGAGAGCAGTGACTGAGGGGGCGGGCACAGCTGGCTCTGCCTCTAGATTGGCAGAGCCAGCTGTCATTTACGCAGCTGGGTGGATCTCGACAGCATTGTCGGGATCCGTCCTGGCTGCGGCGGTCTCAGTATACCGCGAGCTGTAGCTCGCGATATACTGAGATTTGGGTCACCGGAGGACACTAGTATATGTCCTCCCGTGACCCTTAAGAGAACTATGGGGAAAAAAAACTCTGGCAGGTGCTAGCCAATAGGAAACAGTTGGGCGGAGCTAGCTGTCACCGCTAGCTCCGCCTAATAGTTTTCTTTTCTTTAAAGGAGAACTATGAAGTGAGTGATTTTCACTCAACCTCATAGTTCGAGCCGACGTGTGACAATGAAACTGTCACACGTCGGCTCCATAGATCGGGAAGTGAGAGAACACATAACGTCGCTCACTCACTTCTCAATCATGTCCCTGCAGAGAGCCGTGACTGTCACTCACGGCTCTCAGCAGGGACTCCCCCCTGTCCGATCCTCCAGCGCTGATTGGCGGAACGGACGGGAGAGGGTGCGGGTACAGCTGGCTCTGCCTCTAGATAGGCAGAGCCAGCTGTCACTCACGCAGCTGGGTGGATCTCGACAGTAATGCCGGGATCCGTCCCGGCTACAGCGGTCTCAGTATACCGCGAGCTGTAGCTTGCGATATACTGATCTTTGGGTCACCGGAGGACGCTAGTATATGTCCTCCCGTGACCCTTAAGAGAACTATGGGGGGAAAAAAAACAACTTACTCCATAGTTCTTTTTTTAAAAGGAGGCTGCCGTCCACAAAGACAACTCATAGACCATGCAAAACACAAAACAGAAGGACAGTACCCTTTCCTCGTGTGATAACGTTTATTTTGTGCAAACTTTAGGTTCTGACGAAAGGGGTCCGGCTCCAGAAACGCGCAATTGCGAAGGGTTGATGTGCAGAATTACGGACATAGCTCCCCACCAGCATGTATAAAGCCTTGTATTGTTTGTCCATCTGCAGCTTTACAGAGATCCTGCTAATAAAAGCCCTATACATTTGGTTGTTTGTGAGTACATTTTTGTTGCTTCTACATTTTTTAATAAAAATCATTTTACACTATGGAGGCGCTCCTTTTGCTTCTCTCTTGCTAGATACTCAGTTCTCCCTGATTGTGAGGAGCTGCCCCGGGTCTCTGAAGTCATCCTTTCTCCTTGATAGACGTTTTATAGTGGGCGCCAGTGGTTGTTGTTTTTTTTAGTGTTTTCAATGGAAAATTGCGTACAAGATAAAAAAAACTACTCACATGTACATGATGGAGACAAGCGATATATTGAGGGATCATGGACTGTCCTTGCATCAAGATTTTGTTCAAAACAGGGTGGGCATGTCAATGGTGGCTCCAAGGAGACCCTGCGAGGCTGCAGGCAACACAAAGAATCAAAAGTGATCTTTACAAGTTTTTATGAAACTTTTTGCTGAAAGAAAGGCTGAAGATAAAAATGGGAAAAACAACCGACAATGTGAGGTTTGCTATTATAATAGTGCTTATTGTTTAAGGGTTTAATAACACTTTAATTTGCCTTACAGAGAATTCAGCAGGCAAAGCAAGACTTCACTTCAGGGTGCAAATCTAGGATCAACAACAAGGAGGACAAGTCTTAGATCTCAGAGAACTACAAAAAGCCAGAGAATAAGATTTTAAATACACGTTGTTTTAAAAGCCCAAGTGCAGGGCTGCATTGCAAGGGTTAATGGCTCGTTTATGCCTAAGGGACAGGAAAAAGCTGTTTTACTTACTGTCCCCTGCTCCCCTTGGCTCCCTCTGGGCTGCTAGACCAGTCCCCACAGCCTCTTCTCTCCTTTGCTCCAGCAGTCTAAGGACTGCTGATGTCATCAAGTACAATGCAGGCTCTATATCCCAGCACTGTATGTGTGCATGCCGAGGGACAGTCCACAGCCGGGGCAGAGGGAGAGAAGAGCAGAGCGCCACCTTCTGGGTAAGCGGGGATCAGGCAAGTAAAACTGCTTTTTCCTGTCCACCAGACATAGATGAGGAGATAGCTCTTTGGAGTGCAGGGGGCAGGACCACTTCAAGGGAAAGCTTTTCATTTACATGGAGTTGGGCTTTAATGCAAGTAGTGTTTCATTTACTAAGTTTTGAAATGATCATTGGAAATTTCATTCTAGTCTTCAGGTCTTGTTGAACTGATATTGCACATATAAATATGTAAATATTTAGATCAGGCAAGCTGAGTGTAAAAACAAACATTTTACTGGACATTTTAGGGTTGATTTGCTACACAAAAAGAAATAAAGTGAACCCGTGTTCACTTTAAATTGACACTAAGAACAGAAGTTAAATCTTAAAAATGCATTCAAGTACCTTAACTTAGAGCTGCAACTAAAGATTATTTTCATAATCAATTAGTTGGCCGATAATTTTTTCGAATAATCGGGAGGGCAACCTTCTTTGGCCATAGTTTTCTTCAGGGTCACAGAAGGACATATACTAATGTCCTCTGGTGACCCCAAAACTCACTATATAGCGGGTTGTATGCTGAGAGTGCAGAGTCGCAATGCAGCCGGGATGGATCCCGACAATACGTCATTTGCGGCTGGAGGCTGAGCAGAGTTGGGACGGGGGGGATTGCTAGGGTGGCCGAGCTGATTATACTAATCGATAATGAGAATCGTTGACGACGATTCTCATTATCGCTTTTTATCGATTAGCTGTTGCAGCCCTAAAATAAATAAATACCATCCTTAAATTTAAAATAAAATACACAAATGCAGTGTTGACGACAGTTTACTTCAGAATAAATCTGCATGCACAAATTTTTGCATTCGCACTGCACTGAAATGCACAGCATTGTTGTGCCGCGCGTTCCAGTGCAGGCGATCGCACTGCGGGCAGGAGGCACGCGACAGGTGCCACTGAAATTAATGGCACGGCAACGCACCTCCTGCACCAGAATTTCAGGCCGAAACCGAAAATGACTTTTTCCCCAACTTTTCTTATTTGGGTTTGGGTAAATAGTGCAGATTGAATTGGGGGGGTGGGGCAGTTTGGGGGAGCTCTCCTCACCTCTTAGCACATATTGCAGGGATTCTGTGTCGTCCGTGTCCCCCCCTCCCTGATTGGAGGGGACACAGAGCACATGCAAAACCGGCTCCCAGCGCGGAGGAGAGAAGCAGACCAACTAATCAATAGTGAGAATCGCTAACAATGATTCTCATTATTGATTATTATCGATTAAATCAGCCGGAAAACGTAAAATTAAATTCGGGATCCACTTCAGCTGCGGCGTCTCAGTATACCGCGAGCTGTAGCTCGCGGTATACGGAGCTTAGGGTGACGGGAGGACACTCCCGTTACCCTTAGGAGAACTATGGGGAAAAGCCCTAACCCCATAGTTCTCCTTTAACAAATTGTATCTTATTTGTGTATCAATGGCCTGTAGATCCTCAAATCAACTCTGAATTGCTGCTGACACTGTTCTTCCTTCTGGAGGACGGCTACTTTTTTTCCCCATGGTCCCTGTGTGTGTTGTAAAGTAGCCACCTCTCCAAGCTCACCCCTGTGATGGACTACAATCTCATGTTTAGTTTACCAATTTGTATTAAGCTTGTAGTCCATCACGGGAGCAAGTTTGGAGCGGTTAAAATGGGACTTGTTGGCTGAAGATGAGCCGAGTAGGTCAACAAACTGATCTGCTCACTTTGGCCTTGAAACGCGTAGCAGCCGACAGTTGGACACCTTCCTTCGCTCATTCCCGTCGTTCCCCTCTGTACGACCGTGACAGCTTGTTCTCCATCCAGTGGACACACCGCTCGCACAGACCCTTGAGGTCCCCGAACGGCCCGGTACTGACACCGCCTCCTGTCCCTGCTACCGCGGCTCAGCCTGGCCAGCTGAGTCCGTGCTGATAACGACCATCTGTCACAGTACTTGGACTTATTCTTAGTCATCGGGCTTCCGATGACTGCAATGCTGAACGGCAGTGTGCGCGTGTGCACACCGGCCCGTTCGGCAGTGATCTCTCGATCATGTTAAAAACCAGCCAGAAAATCGTACGATTCTCGGCTGGTTTTCCAACATGCCCGATATACAAAAGTCGTGCGACCGTACATTAGAAACTCTTGTAGCTGTTAGCTTGCTTATTGGCGCAGTTCATTCTTTATATTGTACATTAGAAACCGTTGCACGCCTTCCATACACTGCACCATTATCGTACGATCGCAGTGTATGGGCACCTTAAAGGGTCAGTCCACCAATGCTCCAGTAATGGTTGGACATTATTGGGATGAATCCCACACAATTCTTACATATGTAACTAGGTAGGCTCCCCTGAGTCTACTAATCTCCATAAGGCAGTGTTTAGCTGCATAGAATGGCTTTGCCAGTAGTCGGACATGTAAGTACATGTGTAAATTGTCACAGAAGTCCCCAAGAGATATAATAAGCAAATGGGAGCTGGAACTAACATCTGTTTACCCACAACTGAAATAAATGCTTTAAAATCAACTGATCCCTTGACCTGTATGTAAAGCTAAAACATTTTTAGTTTTAGATGTGGGAGGTTGGGACCTCTGACAGGATTATATTGCCGTCTGTGACTCTGCTAGGGAGATTCACCCTCTCTACTGGTTCTGGTGACCATTGTCTCTGGTACAGAAAGTGCTGAGAAAAGAAACATATTTGAGTTGATGGGAACAGGAGGAGAGGAAATCTCTTTTGGCAACAACTGTATCTAAACATCTAAAATTGCATGGGCAGCTTTACCCGTGCAATTTTAGATGTCTCTCATTGAGCCCTGTGGGCCCTTTGTTAATAGAGACTCCTCACTTCCTGCTGTGTTGTCTTTGGGAAAAGTGAAGAGAAATCTCCCTAAAGGGACAAGGATAACAACAACAAAAAGGGACAGGGATCCTAACCATTCCCTACCCACAGCTAAAAATCAAACCTGGCTTCACACACACACACACACACACACACACACACACACTTTAATTTCCCATTCACTGTAACTTATGAGAACTTTAACTTTTATTAATTACCTCTTGAATTACTTTAGGAAAATTGCACAAGGTTGTTTTGTTGGCTAATTGGCCTGTTTTAGATCCAGCTAATCACAACTTGCAAGGACCTACGACAACTTTACATTATAAATTAACCAATATATACAATAATGCCTTATGCAGCTTTCTTACTGCACTATTCGGACAGAAGCTTTCCTTTTAATCTACATCCCATTACTACATGTCAGTCTACATGACCCAACATGACCTTTCACTGAGCATTCCAACCATGTTAACATCTAAGCGTTTTACAGAGGTACAACACATCTAGCTATCACAAGGAAACCACAGAAAACACAACTTTAAAACCTCTGAGTAACAATGTGTAAAGGAAAAAACACAGACTGCAGGACTTTTACCAGAGCAATGTGTATTTTACACCCCATAAAGGTAAACCTGTGAAACTTGTTTCTCCTCATTTAAAAGGCAGTATATCATATGACCAGCAGAGAGAGATTATTATTTTATTGCATTTAAAAACAGCAAAGACGTCATAGCAAACGTTAGAAAAAATAAATAAAGTTACCAACGCAAATTGTTAATCCAGCCTTCATATACATGACTCTACATCAGGCATGTCAATCTCGGTGCAATTGTGGACAAAACAAGGTGAAAGACATTTTCAGAGCCCATTCACCCATGTCAGCTGCTGCAAGTCATAGGAACACTGTGCACATTACATGTTTACATGTATTAATGTATTGCCAAATCATTCATTTTCAATGGCACCTCAAATCACTAAGGCAACACACCTCCAATGCACATGCTCTGCAGTGCACCACAACGCATAATAAAAACATTACCGTGCATTGGGGGGGGACAGTTGCAAAAAGTGGTGCATGTCCCTTTTTTGTCTGTTTTGGTGCGTTCAAATAAACAGACTGCCTTAACCCAATGCACATGAATGAGTACAATAACACGTGTTCAAGTGCAACTACAGCCAACATTTTTTAGTTTTGGATGGAGTGGGGAGGGATTAGACCCCCTGTAAGTTTTTGATGGTGTCAGTGTCTCTGTTATGGAGATCACCCTCTTTGTCTTGTGAAAATAAAGTGAAAGAAAATCCCAAATTTTGGGTTGTCACCAGAACAGTGATAGATGGAAAACCTTCCAGTGGGGACACTAGTTCTGGTTGACCACCAGGGATTCCCTTGTTCTATCGATAGTTCCAACTCGTCGAGATATCCAACAACCGGACTTCCAGTTTAGTTAGAAGTTGGAGTTTTCGACAGAACACCCCTCACTTTAGAGGGATTTCCTCTTACTTCCTGTTGTGGCTATTAGGCCTCAAGAGAAGGGAAATCTCCCCAATGGGACACAGATGACAGGCGTTATAACCCTCCCTTACTCTATCCAAAACTAGAAAAAAAGGTTTGCCTTCAGTTCTACTCTAACACAATGCACCAGAATGGCAAAGTAAGAATGGAACCCGAAGGAACTGCTTTATACCTGCTAAGGGCAAAACTTACAAAATTCTAGGACAATTTTAGCACTTCAGTCATTAACATTGTAATAATAATTACAGCTTACCATATTTAATGCCAGAGAAAGGGGCCATAAAACATTTCCTAAAGTATTTTAATTAAAAACTACGTAAGGAAGTGCAACCTTTATGAAATGGAAAAAATCAGGGGCCTAATTACATTTAAATCCTTTTACCAGTTGAGAGCCACAAGGAAGTCATAGGTGGCCCAGCAAATGTCAGTTTGACATGGCTGCTATATATCAAAATGTGAATTCAGCTTTCAATGTATATTACTATATAGTAAAATGTTCATCTAGTCTTCATGTATATCACTAAATACCAAAATGTGAGCTGGATCTGCCCCGCACTGCACAGGTGTAATGCTCATTTAGGCCTGGTTCACACCTGGGCATTTTACAGCGTGTTCCTACTAGGGATGCACCGATACCGATACTAGTATCGGTATCGGTGCCGATACCGAGTATTTGGGTGAGTACTCGTACTCGCCCAAATGCTCCGATACCTAGCACGAGTACTTCATGTATCAGGAAGCGGGCAGCGCATCATTACACGCTGCCCGGTTTCCTGATTGGCCAGGAAACGGCTGCATGCTCTCTTGTCACTTGTGATGAGAGAGCATAGAGCCGACTTCCCGGCCAATCAGGAAGCCGGGTAGCCTGCAATGACGCGATTGGTCAGGAAGCTTGCAAATCCGGAAGCCGGGCGCCATGTAATGACGCAGCGCCCGGCATTCTGATTGGCCGGGAAGCCGACGTCATGCTCCCTCGTCATCTCATGAATCATATTAGGAAAGTGACCTTAAAGCATTAGTTTGTATTGCTTTAGAAAAAATGTAACCTGTCCCTTTAAGAAAAAGTATCGGTAATTGGTATC
>NW_017306609.1:723056-746689 GCF_000935625.1 Nanorana parkeri | reverse complement strand
TCTATTATATATCTTTCTCCTAAGGGGATAGATTTTTTATTGCTATGTTTTTAGAGTGTATATGGTAGACACTGACTGCTTCCATTCTTGAGAAGAGCAGTCTGGTCTATTCAGTGAATGGTGGTAAGTGGGAGTGTTTTCTGATTATAGATGTGACTATATATATGTGATCCAGAACGTCAGATGCTCCTGATCCCTGATGAAGTCACGCTGGACGTAATGCGCATAGGGCGGAGCATTTGACGTTACATTGATCTCTACGACTGACGGCCGCAGTCATTTGAAACTCTTGCACATACTTTTAAGAGAGAATTCCATGCTATGTTACCACTGCTTTTATGTGAGTAATTTTCTTTTAATAAATCATACTCTGTTTGGATGGTACGCGCTATGGTGTTTGCTTTCTTTTTTCGGTCAACACGATCCTGGCATTGACACCTTATACTGAGGAGGTCTATAGATCGATAAAGATTGAAGGCTATTGCTTTCCTATTTAAGAAGTGTTGCACAGATCTGTTTGCTGGTCTGATTAAACCATTGGAGGACATCTGTGAGCGATTGGAGCTGAGGGCCCCCTCCCCTGGTTAAGAAGGGAATTGCCTGGTTTGACCTCTTGCTGGGGTCTATCAATAAGGTGAGCACCCCTATATCTGGTGTGGTGCACGTGGTGCATTTGGTGAAGGAACAAGTAATATTCATCACTATTGCTATATTTGGACATCTTTCGCGGATTTATGAAGATTTAAAGACTTTACACCTGATTGATTTTTTTTCACTGACATTTGTTTGAGTCACTGTTTTTTAATTTTTTTTTACTCTTTATATCTGATCATTGTCTTAGCTCGGCACATTTAGTTATTCATTTTCCACGTATACACACTCACAGTGGGTGTACATTCCAGTGCCTTGTAGCTGTTAGCTTGCTTATTGGCGCAGTTCATTCTTTATATTGTACATTAGAAACCGTTGCACGCCTTCCATACACTGCACCATTATCGTACGATCGCAGTGTATGGGCACCTTAAAGGGTCAGTCCACCAATGCTCCAGTAATGGTTGGACATTATTGGGATGAATCCCACACAATTCTTACATATGTAACTAGGTAGGCTCCCCTGAGTCTACTAATCTCCATAAGGCAGTGTTTAGCTGCATAGAATGGCTTTGCCAGTAGTCGGACATGTAAGTACATGTGTAAATTGTCACAGAAGTCCCCAAGAGATATAATAAGCAAATGGGAGCTGGAACTAACATCTGTTTACCCACAACTGAAATAAATGCTTTAAAATCAACTGATCCCTTGACCTGTATGTAAAGCTAAAACATTTTTAGTTTTAGATGTGGGAGGTTGGGACCTCTGACAGGATTATATTGCCGTCTGTGACTCTGCTAGGGAGATTCACCCTCTCTACTGGTTCTGGTGACCATTGTCTCTGGTACAGAAAGTGCTGAGAAAAGAAACATATTTGAGTTGATGGGAACAGGAGGAGAGGAAATCTCTTTTGGCAACAACTGTATCTAAACATCTAAAATTGCATGGGCAGCTTTACCCGTGCAATTTTAGATGTCTCTCATTGAGCCCTGTGGGCCCTTTGTTAATAGAGACTCCTCACTTCCTGCTGTGTTGTCTTTGGGAAAAGTGAAGAGAAATCTCCCTAAAGGGACAAGGATAACAACAACAAAAAGGGACAGGGATCCTAACCATTCCCTACCCACAGCTAAAAATCAAACCTGGCTTCACACACACACACACACACACACACACACACACACACACACACTTTAATTTCCCATTCACTGTAACTTATGAGAACTTTAACTTTTATTAATTACCTCTTGAATTACTTTAGGAAAATTGCACAAGGTTGTTTTGTTGGCTAATTGGCCTGTTTTAGATCCAGCTAATCACAACTTGCAAGGACCTACGACAACTTTACATTATAAATTAACCAATATATACAATAATGCCTTATGCAGCTTTCTTACTGCACTATTCGGACAGAAGCTTTCCTTTTAATCTACATCCCATTACTACATGTCAGTCTACATGACCCAACATGACCTTTCACTGAGCATTCCAACCATGTTAACATCTAAGCGTTTTACAGAGGTACAACACATCTAGCTATCACAAGGAAACCACAGAAAACACAACTTTAAAACCTCTGAGTAACAATGTGTAAAGGAAAAAACACAGACTGCAGGACTTTTACCAGAGCAATGTGTATTTTACACCCCATAAAGGTAAACCTGTGAAACTTGTTTCTCCTCATTTAAAAGGCAGTATATCATATGACCAGCAGAGAGAGATTATTATTTTATTGCAGTTAAAAACAGCAAAGACGTCATAGCAAACGTTAGAAAAAATAAATAAAGTTACCAACGCAAATTGTTAATCCAGCCTTCATATACATGACTCTACATCAGGCATGTCAATCTCGGTGCAATTGTGGACAAAACAAGGTGAAAGACATTTTCAGAGCCCATTCACCCATGTCAGCTGCTGCAAGTCATAGGAACACTGTGCACATTACATGTTTACATGTATTAATGTATTGCCAAATCATTCATTTTCAATGGCACCTCAAATCACTAAGGCAACACACCTCCAATGCACATGCTCTGCAGTGCACCACAACGCATAATAAAAACATTACCGTGCATTGGGGGGGGACAGTTGCAAAAAGTGGTGCATGTCCCTTTTTTGTCTGTTTTGGTGCGTTCAAATAAACAGACTGCCTTAACCCAATGCACATGAATGAGTACAATAACACGTGTTCAAGTGCAACTACAGCCAACATTTTTTAGTTTTGGATGGAGTGGGGAGGGATTAGACCCCCTGTAAGTTTTTGATGGTGTCAGTGTCTCTGTTATGGAGATCACCCTCTTTGTCTTGTGAAAATAAAGTGAAAGAAAATCCCAAATTTTGGGTTGTCACCAGAACAGTGATAGATGGAAAACCTTCCAGTGGGGACACTAGTTCTGGTTGACCACCAGGGATTCCCTTGTTCTATCGATAGTTCCAACTCGTCGAGATATCCAACAACCGGACTTCCAGTTTAGTTAGAAGTTGGAGTTTTCGACAGAACACCCCTCACTTTAGAGGGATTTCCTCTTACTTCCTGTTGTGGCTATTAGGCCTCAAGAGAAGGGAAATCTCCCCAATGGGACACAGATGACAGGCGTTATAACCCTCCCTTACTCTATCCAAAACTAGAAAAAAAGGTTTGCCTTCAGTTCTACTCTAACACAATGCACCAGAATGGCAAAGTAAGAATGGAACCCGAAGGAACTGCTTTATACCTGCTAAGGGCAAAACTTACAAAATTCTAGGACAATTTTAGCACTTCAGTCATTAACATTGTAATAATAATTACAGCTTACCATATTTAATGCCAGAGAAAGGGGCCATAAAACATTTCCTAAAGTATTTTAATTAAAAACTACGTAAGGAAGTGCAACCTTTATGAAATGGAAAAAATCAGGGGCCTAATTACATTTAAATCCTTTTACCAGTTGAGAGCCACAAGGAAGTCATAGGTGGCCCAGCAAATGTCAGTTTGACATGGCTGCTATATATCAAAATGTGAATTCAGCTTTCAATGTATATTACTATATAGTAAAATGTTCATCTAGTCTTCATGTATATCACTAAATACCAAAATGTGAGCTGGATCTGCCCCGCACTGCACAGGTGTAATGCTCATTTAGGCCTGGTTCACACCTGGGCATTTTACAGCGTGTTCCTACTAGGGATGCACCGATACCGATACTAGTATCGGTATCGGTGCCGATACCGAGTATTTGGGTGAGTACTCGTACTCGCCCAAATGCTCCGATACCTAGCACGAGTACTTCATGTATCAGGAAGCGGGCAGCGCATCATTACACGCTGCCCGGTTTCCTGATTGGCCAGGAAACGGCTGCATGCTCTCTTGTCACTTGTGATGAGAGAGCATAGAGCCGACTTCCCGGCCAATCAGGAAGCCGGGTAGCCTGCAATGACGCGATTGGTCAGGAAGCTTGCAAATCCGGAAGCCGGGCGCCATGTAATGACGCAGCGCCCGGCATTCTGATTGGCCGGGAAGCCGACGTCATGCTCCCTCGTCATCTCATGAATCATATTAGGAAAGTGACCTTAAAGCATTAGTTTGTATTGCTTTAGAAAAAATGTAACCTGTCCCTTTAAGAAAAAGTATCGGTAATTGGTATCTGTGAGTACTTGATCAAAAGTATCGGTACTCGTACTCGGTCTTAAAAAAGTGGTATCGGTGCATCCCTAGTTCCTACGCTCTGTAAAACGCTCAACATGTGAAAACCAATGATTGCCTATGGGCATGGTTCCCACCTGGGCATTTTACAGCGCGTAGGAACCCGCTGCAAAACACCCTACGCCCAAAGAAGTACAGGAGCTTCTTTGGGGCGTATTTGCCACGCGTATCCATTGGGATACAGCCGGACAGCACTCGGAAACGTGCGTTTGTCGCGCTGTTTTTTTTACCGCGAATCACGGAAAAAAACGGGCGACAAACGCGCATATTCGATACGCCTAGGTGTGAACCCAGCCTTAGGTCTAGGGCCTTGGTTCTCAACTGGTGGGTCGTGACCCAAAAGTGGGTCGCGACCCCGTGTTCAGTGGGTCGATGCATGCCTTCCTCTTTTCTAGGTGAGAGGCTCCTCAGCCTCCGCCTAGCCTCCCCCTAGAGCAGCATTGTCTGTTCTCACACCGAGCAGCCATTCAAAATATGCTGCCTGGCTTATGTACTGCTGTGTGTTCCATTGCAGTGCAACTTAGGTCGCGACTTAATGACCGAGGACAAATGTGGGCCCTGGGGTTACATAGGTTGAGAACCACTGGTCTAGGGTATATTGAAAAAAAAAACCTTTTACTTTGCTGATCCCCAATCCCACAGGCTCCCTCCAGACTACAAGACTTGCACCCACAGCCTTCTTCCTGCTACGTTTCAGCAGTTAAAAGGTGCCCATACACTGCACGATTCTCGTACGAGAATCGCATGAAATCCTGCGATCGCACGAGAATCGCGGGAAATCCCGCGATCGTACGAGAATCGAGCAGTGTGAGTGAAGACATGCACCGTTTCTACTGTACGGTCGCACATCTTTTGTCTAAGGAGCATGCTAGAAAACCAGCCGAAAATCGTACGATTTTCGACTGGTTTGAATGATGCTCGGGAGACAAATGCCGAACGGGCCGCTGTGCGCACGCCCATTCAGCATTGCGGTCATCGGATGATCACAAGTACGATCTGTCTGTCCAAGATGGGCAGATCGTACGTTTTTTAAATTACTTTACAGCCATCGCAAGACTAAGGTCTTGCGATGGTTGTAAAGTGTATGGCCACCTTCAGAGAGATAAACAATTGCATGTCCTACAATGAAACTCCAAAATGGCCTGAACAGATTTGTTGGTACTTCTAGAAACAAATGGAATCATAGCGATATTTCAAACTAACTGTTTTCTGTAATTACTCATCTTTAATCTTGTAATCAGTCAGCCGGCCTATTTAAATGGAGAAGACCAGAGAAGGCAAAAGGGAAGATTTGTCTGAGAAGGTCAAAGAGAACATTTTAGACCAGCATGTCAAAAGTAAAAGCGGTAAGACCATCTCCGAGCAGCTTGATGTTCCAATAACTACAGTTGCAAATATTAAGCACAAGGGGCGAAGGGGGTTCTTCACAGTAAGATCAGTTAGGGTCTGGAACTCACTGCCGCAGGCGGTGATTTCAGCAAAGAATGTGGAATGGTTCAAGAAACTTTTGAACGATTTCTTAAGGGACAGTAATATAAAGGGGTACAGGTACTCCTAGAATGAGATCCTAATAGGTTGGACTTGATGGACTAATGTCTTTATTCAACCTCAAAAATATTATGTAACTATGTTAGAGGTTCAAGGTCAATGGGAGTTTAGCCAATCTCCATAGATATGGCTGCAAGAGGAAAATCTACCTCAGACTGAACAGAAGAATAGTGCGGATGGTAGACAATTAGCCAATGAAAACTTCCAAAGAGATACAAGGTGCGTCAGAGTCTAAACGGAGGAAGAAGACCCAAAAGGTTTCACTGTTGAAAGAAAAAGATAAAAAAGAAAAAGCATTGACAATGCTTCTGGAAGAATATCCTTTGTACAGCTGAGACAAAACTGGAGTCACATCAGCTCTATGTTCCTAGACAAACAAATGAAGCTTTCAAAGAATAGAAAACCGTACCTACTGTGAAACATGGAGGACGCTTGGTTGCGTTTTTGGGCTGCTGTGGTGCATATGGCACCGAGTATCTTCAAACTGTACTGGGCACAAAGAAGTCTAAAAATCCATTAAGGAATTATGGAGAAAATCCTACTGCCCAGTGTCTGAAAGCTCTGTCTCAGTCAGAGGTCATGGGTCCTCCAACAGGATAATGACCCAAAACACAAAGCTAAAAGTACCCAGGAATGGCTATGAGCAAAGCATTGCAGTATTGTGAAGTGGCCTTCTACGAGTCCTGACCTGAACCCTATCGAACATCTATGGAAAAAGCTTGAGACATGCAAGTCTTGAGAAGGTGCCCTTTAAACCCAAGTCAGCTGGAGCAGTTTGCTCAAGAAGAGCGGACCAAACTACCTGTTGGCAGGTGCTTAAAACTCATGGAGAGCCATGGAAATCCCTCGTTTACAGTGATCGCCTCTAAGGTTGTGCAGCAAAATATTGGGTGAAGGGTCCCATCATTTTGTCCATGTTTTCATTTGTTCCATTATTTAAAAATTCTGCTGAATTAAAAATCAAAAGCAAAGTCTGATGTTTATTAAATATGGAACAATGTTGGATGCAGATTACTTCTGTCATTTTTTAAGTTATTTCAGAGCCTATAACCCTTTCAGTGTGGGGGGGGGGGGGGTCTGCAGGGGCAGATATTTTTCTTTTTCTGGAGTTTAAATAATATGACCTTGCTAAATGTATCTTATTAGGCATGGGTGGTGACAGGGTCACACCTAAGCGTTCCCTGAATGTGCTCCAAACTACATGTGTGTGAGCTTTGACGCACGCTCACAGAATGCATAAAAAACACACAACATGCTTGCATTGCCATTACATATTAATGGCACCCCAAACACAGCCGAGCAAACATGCTTTTTTCCCGTGTGAATGTGCGCTAAAATGCGCATAAGAAACCCGCGGGCCACATGTAGCAGCTTTTGCTACATGCAGACTTTCACGATTTTGTTGCATGTGCAACACCTATTGAAATCAATGGGGAGACAAGGAAAGAATGCCTGCGAACGCGCCTCAGCCCGGCACGCATTCCCACTACGTGAGAGTGTGAACGGGGTTAAGAGCTTCCTAAATGGCAAGAATACTGGTGTTACTTCACTGCCCAGTCACAGGCAATGGTGAGTACTGAACCATGTCGTATTGCTCAACTACAGGGAGGTCACATGGAAAGCAGGACCCTGCAATGCTGTCTGGCAGGGGAGTGTTAGGAATGATAAGACTGACTATGAAACTCCAAAATGGCCTGAACAGATTTGTTGGTACTTCTAGAAACAAATGGAATCATAGCGATATTTCAAACTAACTGTTTTCTGTAATTACTCATCTTTAATCTTGTAATCAGTCAGCCGGCCTATTTAAATGGAGAAGACCAGAGAAGGCAAAAGGGAAGATTTGTCTGAGAAGGTCAAAGAGAACATTTTAGACCAGCATGTCAAAAGTAAAAGCGGTAAGACCATCTCCGAGCAGCTTGATGTTCCAATAACTACAGTTGCAAATATTAAGCACAAGGGGCGAAGGGGGTTCTTCACAGTAAGATCAGTTAGGGTCTGGAACTCACTGCCGCAGGCGGTGATTTCAGCAAAGAATGTGGAATGGTTCAAGAAACTTTTGAACGATTTCTTAAGGGACAGTAATATAAAGGGGTACAGGTACTCCTAGAATGAGATCCTAATAGGTTGGACTTGATGGACTAATGTCTTTATTCAACCTCAAAAATATTATGTAACTATGTTAGAGGTTCAAGGTCAATGGGAGTTTAGCCAATCTCCATAGATATGGCTGCAAGAGGAAAATCTACCTCAGACTGAACAGAAGAATAGTGCGGATGGTAGACAATTAGCCAATGAAAACTTCCAAAGAGATACAAGGTGCGTCAGAGTCTAAACGGAGGAAGAAGACCCAAAAGGTTTCACTGTTGAAAGAAAAAGATAAAAAAGAAAAAGCATTGACAATGCTTCTGGAAGAATATCCTTTGTACAGCTGAGACAAAACTGGAGTCACATCAGCTCTATGTTCCTAGACAAACAAATGAAGCTTTCAAAGAATAGAAAACCGTACCTACTGTGAAACATGGAGGACGCTTGGTTGCGTTTTTGGGCTGCTGTGGTGCATATGGCACCGAGTATCTTCAAACTGTACTGGGCACAAAGAAGTCTAAAAATCCATTAAGGAATTATGGAGAAAATCCTACTGCCCAGTGTCTGAAAGCTCTGTCTCAGTCAGAGGTCATGGGTCCTCCAACAGGATAATGACCCAAAACACAAAGCTAAAAGTACCCAGGAATGGCTATGAGCAAAGCATTGCAGTATTGTGAAGTGGCCTTCTACGAGTCCTGACCTGAACCCTATCGAACATCTATGGAAAAAGCTTGAGACATGCAAGTCTTGAGAAGGTGCCCTTTAAACCCAAGTCAGCTGGAGCAGTTTGCTCAAGAAGAGCGGACCAAACTACCTGTTGGCAGGTGCTTAAAACTCATGGAGAGCCATGGAAATCCCTCGTTTACAGTGATCGCCTCTAAGGTTGTGCAGCAAAATATTGGGTGAAGGGTCCCATCATTTTGTCCATGTTTTCATTTGTTCCATTATTTAAAAATTCTGCTGAATTAAAAATCAAAAGCAAAGTCTGATGTTTATTAAATATGGAACAATGTTGGATGCAGATTACTTCTGTCATTTTTTAAGTTATTTCAGAGCCTGGGGGGGGCGGCAGGGGCAGATATTTTTCTTTTTCTGGAGTTTAAATAATATGACCTTGCTAAATGTATCTTATTAGGCATGGGTGGTGACAGGGTCACACCTAAGCGTTCCCTGAATGTGCTCCAAACTACATGTGTGTGAGCTTTGACGCACGCTCACAGAATGCATAAAAAACACACAACATGCTTGCATTGCCATTACATATTAATGGCACCCCAAACACAGCCGAGCAAACATGCTTTTTTCCCGTGTGAATGTGCGCTAAAATGCGCATAAGAAACCCGCGGGCCACATGTAGCAGCTTTTGCTACATGCAGACTTTCACGATTTTGTTGCATGTGCAACACCTATTGAAATCAATGGGGAGACAAGGAAAGAATGCCTGCGAACGCGCCTCAGCCCGGCACGCATTCCCACTACGTGAGAGTGTGAACGGGGTTAAGAGCTTCCTAAATGGCAAGAATACTGGTGTTACTTCACTGCCCAGTCACAGGCAATGGTGAGTACTGAACCATGTCGTATTGCTCAACTACAGGGAGGTCACATGGAAAGCAGGACCCTGCAATGCTGTCTGGCAGGGGAGTGTTAGGAATGATAAGACTGACTAAACAGAATCACAATTCCTTTGGAAGGCTATAGTTCCCATGTTTCTCCACTGTGTATTTAGCTGTTCACTTTAAGTACTGCTGAATAATCTTGTTGAAAATAAAAGTTTTATCACTCTATAAAATGACTCATCAAGGCCAACACTACTTCTCCAGACTAATCCTAGACAAGAGGGACAGGATAGGAATTCATCCAGAACACAGGAAACCCAGAAAGCACCAGGTATTGGCTCACATTACAACCAAATCATCACATACAGAAGAAAGAGATGTGCCAAGGCCAGGAAATAAAGCTGAAATCCGGGATAAGCAAATTGTGTCTAAATACAAGAGTCACGTGTATTCTTAGTGTGTATTTCTTCCAGATCTGTGCAGTAATCCAGTGTGAAACCTTGCCTCTGTGCGGGAGCTTCCTGTAACAAGGACCGGTCACTGCTGCTCTCTCCTGGTGCAGGGTGAAAGGTCTTGTATCTGCCCCCTTCTGTTGTTTCTGTCATGCAGCCTGTAGTAGGTGGAGTGACTGGGCCCCTCCTAGAGCTCTGCTCTGTACACAGGCTATGTGCAGCACAGTGATAATGTCACTGCTACTTTTATAAGGTAATTTTTATGCCCTGTACTTCCAGATTTCTCATCCAGACAACAATGGCACAGCCTCCGCTGGCTCCAAGGACACTTACGTCATACTTCTCAGGAGACCTGGGGGCGATTCACAACATATAAGCCGCATCACGAAGGGGCCGGCTGTCTCATCCTGGTTCCTGCAGCTGGCCCCGTAATGGCACACCATGAAGAAACAAGATGTCACCAGCACATCGGAGATATGTCCAAACAAGCGTCTTTATTGACGCATATTGTCACAAAGATGGCAATGTTTCGGGGCCACACAGGGTCCCTTAATCAGGCTCAGTGACAGCACCCATTCTTTAAAAGGGGTTTACCGGTAAGGAGTGCAGTGGAATACCTATTCGACTTGGTGATGGCACATGATGGTGCATGCCCATCATCAGGGGGCCAGCTGTCTAATCCTGCTTCCTGTAGCTGGCCATATGATGGCACACCATGGCGCATGATCAGGGAGCCAGATATCTCACCCTGGTTCCTATAGCTGGCCCCATGATGGCACATCATGGTGCTTTCCCATCATCCGGCGGGGTCGTCTGTCTGATCCTGGTTCCTGTAGCTGGCCACATGATGGCACACCATGTGCGTCATGAGGGTGCTGGATGTCTCCCCCTGGTTCCTTTAGTTGGCCCCATGATGGCACACCATGGCGCCAGATGTCTCTTCCTAAATCTTGCAGCTGTCCGCTGATGATGCATTTTTATGTATGCACATTCTAATGGGGCCGGCTGCAAGTACCAGGAAGAGACAGCCGACCCACGGTGATATAAAAAATGGCGGTGCAGAGCAGGGATCACTACAGAAAACCGCTGAACTTGATGGGTGTATGTTTTTTGTGGATAACCCAGCTACACAGGTAAGAGGGGATCTGAAGAAGAAACACATCTGAAGTTTCTCTTTAAGATGTTTCCTATGAACACATACAGCCTGCCTTCTAGTGCTAAGTCCATATATATATATATATCTATATAGATATATATGTATATATAATACAATGATCCTGTACACATGCCATTCCTACACCATACAGATCCTGGAGAGCCCACCCCCATCAATACACACTGTGACTGTGCTGTGTGTATAGATCCGGTAGGAGGAGCAGTAGGTTCCGGGGTAACTCATGGGGTGCACTGTGTGTGTGATAACCCGGGTCAGATCATAGTCATTACCTGAGTGTCAGAGCTCTGTGCCTTGGCTTCCTCTTTTCTCCCCTCACAGCTCAGCCTCCTCCTCTCCCCTCTCTCCGGCCTACCACGGAGCTCAGGCGGGGGGCGGAGTTTACGCGAACCGGACAAAAACAGCTAACCCGAGTATAACTACGGAACCGGCTGAGGGCGGGCCCGGGCTTGGCACGTGATACGCTGATTGCCGCTGGTTGTCCCTATAGTGATACAGTGTATCTCTGCTCGTGGAAGGTTCACACATTACTTCCTCATCAGTTATAATCAGAGCGGGGTGACACTGAATGTGTGTAGCTGCCAACTACTCGGACGTTTTTTACCAGCTGCTGGATCTTTATCTCTGGAATGTCACATACATGTTGTCTCTGTGGTTTAGAATACTGGGCAACTGAAGAAATTTCAAATAGCTTGGATTTTCTCAGTTTACATAATAGTGTTTATTAGCTAAACATTTCAAGTATATCTAAACCCAAAACAAGAAATATATTGCAGCTTACTGGTCCTTAGGCCTCATTCACACGAGAAAAGGCCGGCACGTACAGCTCCGTGCTGCGTGCACGGCCGTATCGGGCAGCTTCCGGGAAAGACAGGTGCTGCGTATGATTAGTACGCAGCCCCTGTCCTCTATGGGAGTATGCGTGCAGGTGTCCGTACTCATACGCTGACAGATAGATCCCGTCTGCGTCCGAGCTGGGACACCCGTGTGGATCTGCACTTGGGGTGAGCGCAGGGCGGTGTATGGCCGCATACTCCCATAGAGAAGGACAGGGGCTGCGTACTAATCACACGCAGCACCTGTCCTTCCCCGGAGCTGTATGTGCCGGCCTTTTCTCGTGTGGATGAGGCCTTATAGTGACACTAAACTCAGGAGTTAAATCTCAAAAAAGTAATAAAAAGGAATCTTATTTATGTATCACTCAACTGTAGGACCCCAAATCATCTCTGAATTGGTGCTGACATTGTCCTTCCTTCTGGAGGGTGGCTACTTTTATTCCCTATGGTCCCTGTGTGTGTTGTAAAGCAGCTATCACTCCAGGCTCGATCCCATGATGGACTACAATCTCAATATAAATGACCAGAGGCATCCCCAGGCTGGGTGTCACCTGCTGGGACACCATCGTGCATTCGCGTGACGTCATCATACACACATATGATGATGTTGCATACACAAAACTTCCGGCAGCCATCTTGGTGATGAACACCTGCAAAGAGAGGAGGGGACATTCATCTGGCAGGAGAAGGTATGCCGCCGGGTCCCGTCCTCTCTTGTGCAGCTGTCGGGTTCTCGGTTCATGACCGAGTGTCCAATTTGTTAGAGAGGGTGACACCAAAATAACCGTTAGTCATGGTGTGGCCGCACCCCCCTTGTGACGCCACTGTAAACTTAGTAAACTAAACTGACACAAACTAGCGTCCTCCCGTTACCCTAAGCTCAGTATACAGAGCTACAGCTCGCGGTATACAGAGACGTCGCAGCCGGAGCGGATCCTGACGTAGATGACGGGATCCGCCCAGCTGCATGAGTGACAGCTGGCTCTGCCTATCTAGAGGCAGAGCCAGCTGTACCCGCCCCCTCCCCCGTCCGTTCCGCCAGTCAGCGCTGGCAGATCGGAGAGGGGAATCCAGCCCCTCCCCCTGTCACGGCAGAGAGCCGTGACAGGATCGAGAGGCGAGCGAACCCGGTATGTGTTCGCTCACCTCCCGATCTACTGATCCGACCTGTGACAGTCTCATTGTCACAGGTCGGCTAGAACTATGAGGTGAGTGAAAAGCACTCACCTCATAGTTCTTTAACTGCTCGTTCTTGTCTAGGGACTGTCATACGAAAGTTCTAGTTACCCAGTGTTCACTGTAGTGTAGGAGGAGAGGCTGGAGAAAGCACTGTCACAGTCGGCTCAGAGGTTTGGGTGAGTATAACTTTTTTATTTTAGTCTCTAGATGAAAACGAGCAGTAAACCCTTGTAATGCGGGGTTAGCCCCACTGCAATGGGTTAATGAACATTTTGCTCAGAGTTCAACTTTAAGGCCCCATTCACACATGCAAAAGGGGCCAATTGCATGAGTCTCCCGTGTTATTCTGTGAAACTCATGCGGGCAGAAGGAGCTATACAATGTAATGACGGCTGCCACTGTCCGTGGCAGTTCCCAGGCTGTTTGCACCTGCGGACAATCCCACCTGGACAGAAATAGGCTGCGTCCAAGTCCGCTCGTCCTCAGATAATCAAAGCCTTGTGATTACATGCAAACAACTGCGGGCAGTGACATGTGTCATTAGTTTATACAGTGCCTCCCATCCACAGCAGATCGCATGAGTCTCAAGCTGGCCATACAACTGTAGATTATCTGCAGATTTTCCATGGTCAGATGGAAAAGGTGCAACAGATTCCTCCATCTACACTTAACTGTGTGGATGGAGTAATCTCCACCTGGGCCAATCTGTTGCACTTTTTCCATGTGACCACAGAAAATCTGCAGATAAATTGTAAGGTGTGTGGGCACCAGAGGAATACAGGGAACTCATCCAGTCAGCTCATTCAGAGGTGTGAATTGGGCCTAAAGCCCCCACTCTGTTCACACACAAAAAAAAAGCTTGCAAGGGAACCCCCTTCTCTGAAACAGTTACATGCATCATGCATACAAAAAACAGCACCAACATTCCTGTGTATATGTAGTTACAGGACATTTCTAAAAGCACATCATGATTTTTAATGGTATCATCCAAACTGAGCGTTTACCTGTGTTTAGGTGCATTCAGTTTAGAGAAAATAGAATTCCGTGTGTCTAGGTTCGATTAGAAACACACAAACATGTGGTTAAATCTGCTTTACAGGTACATCTAAGACCCCATTCACACTAGGTGAGATTAGATGCATTTATATGTTACATAGTTACATACATAGGGGGAAATTTATCAAAACTGGAGCAGACTATTTTTGGAGCAGATTTACACTGCAGCCAATCAGCTTCTCTCTCTCATTTTCAACTTTTACCTGAGCAAACTGAAGAGAGATGCTGATTGGTTGCCATGGGCAACTGCTCCAAATTCTGTCTGCTCCAGTATTGATAAATTCCCTCCATAGTATTTGAGGTTGACTAAAGACAGGTCCATCAAGTTCAGCCTTTATGTGTAAGTGTGCGTGCATGTGTGTATACGAGTCCCCTTGTGGTCTTTGGTTTTAAGAGTACCTGTACCCCTGTATGTTATGGTCCCTGAGGAAGGTATCTAATTGATTTTTGAATGTTTCAATACTCTCTGCTGATACCACTGCTTGTGGCAGAGAGTTCCAAAATGTAACCACTCTGACTGAGAAGAAGCCCCTACGCCCTCTGTGATTAAATGTGTTTTGTTGTTTTTTTTACCAGATGATCCTCCCAGCACATACTTTTTGTCAAGTGACAACGCCCACTCACTGTACTGTACCTTTGAAGGAGCAGAGTTGTCACCCTAGACTGCACTCCTGATTTCGACTACAAACACTTCCTCCACTCCCCATCTCGATTGCATAGAGGGGTATTGATTTGTAGTTCACAGACAATAGTTGAGAAAGCTAATACATTAAGGATGAATACAAGCAAACAGAAAAAGTCAATGTTAAAATACATATATGGGAGCTGTTTTATATGGGAACGGACATGTTTTTCTGTCCATTTGAGATTTACATGTCTCTGTCAGACAGGAGAGCAAGGCTGGTGATCTGACTTTTCTCTTCTGCAGTTAAAGCTGAACTCCAGGCAAACAGCTAAATATACAGTACATTTGATGGATCTGGTTTACCTGCCATTGTATGTGTATTTCTGTCCATCCAGTCCTGAGATTTAAACAGCTGTGCCCGACAGTACATCCTGGTCTAGCAGGAGAGGGGACCTGACCTTTTCTAAGCTGCAGTTTCACTTTCTTAGACCCCGTTCACATATAGCGACATACCTTTGCAGCGGCCGGGATAGCGCGACTTTCGGGGCGACGTTCCAGCGACGATCCAGCGACGGTAGCGCGACCTTCTCCGTCGGGCTCCATAGAAAAAAAGCAAAATCCGCCGAAAAAAGGGTCCGGTAGAAGCGACTTGCGACCGCGACGAGCGACGCGTGACATGGAGTTAAGACAGCTCCATTGAATAGCATTGGCCGGCGACTTCTCGCGATATCGCGCGGCAAAAATGCGCGATATCGCGGCGGAAATCGTGCGACAATTCGCTAGATGTGAACGGGGCCTTATACAGATCCCCTTCCCACACCACCTCTGCGACTGGATAGTGAAAAAAAAAGCAGCATGCTATTGAGCTCATCTCTGTGTCAGTTGTATTTCTTGATTGCACATCACAGGATACAGAGAGTTCATTCCGGAACCAATGGGTTATGCAGCTACCTTCAGGAGATTGCACACTGACAAATCAAAGCTGTAAGGACAGTCCTGTATTTGTCCTAGTGTCATTAGGTGATGGATGCCTCCTCTTTTCTCTGAGCGGGGAACATCCCTTTCTGCACTTTTCTGCTCAACATTCTTCTAGCAAGTTCCCTAAGTTGCCCACCATAGCAACTTATCAGCAGCTATTCCGATTGGTTGTCTCCTCAGCAGAGCCTTGGTGGACCATAACCAGAACCTGCAGGAATTGAAGGTCTGGCCAGTGATGTGTTCAGGGCACTGGATTCTGTGTGGGACACTCACCATGGCACTGTGTGCAGTTGGTGCAGGGTGCTATACAGGTCCAGGACCGTGGTCCGTTTCGGTAAGGCCCTGTCCCGGAAAACCCTCTTCAGGGGTTATGACCACCAGGAGGCCGAAGATTGGTAGGGGCATATCCCTTTTAAATGGCCAAGGCTCCCCCCTTCCCCAGTCACAGTTGCTCAGATAAGTCAGGGATGGTCCCTGCTGAAGGTGTGCAGTGTAGCAGCCCTTATCCCTGCAAGAGGTAACTTGGGTCTTTGGGGGAAACCACTGCTCCTCTCCTTTTTAACCAGTTGCCGTCTGCCCGTTGTAATAGAATGGCCGGACGCCTGACAGCTCCCAGCGTGTTCACATAAATGTACGTCTTTTATTTTAGCTCGCGCGCACGAGCAAGCAACTTAAAACACGCTGTCCATTGAACAGTGTAGCTTAAGCCAGTGGTTCTCAACCTGTGTAACCTCAGGACCCACCTTTGTTCTTGGTCATTAAGTCGTAACCCAAGTCGCACTGCAATAGAATGCACGGCATTAGTGTACCGTGCGTTCCGGTGCGAGCGTACGAACTGTGTGTGGTAGGTGAGTTTGGGGTACCATTCAAATCAATAGCAACGCAGCACAATTCCCACAACAGAATGCACAGTAGGTGCAATTGCATGGTACAGTGTGTTTATCGCACGGGACTGTGATTACCGCACTGTACATGGGCCCTCAAAAACACTGACATACATACAAAACGACAAACACAATCTCACACACTCACAGACATTCTCGCACACACATACACACTCCAAACAAAATAATTTTTTTAAGATACCCCCAGTCTCCCTACCTTACGAAAACTGGAGTGGATCCTCAGCCTGGGGTCCAGTGTGGGCTGTTGTGCTGTGATGTAGCTCCATCCATATGTGCAGTGCTTGTACAGCTCCCTAGATTACACTGTAGAGGTACTGAGAGCCAGAATGTGACCTCACACTGGTCCAAACAGCAAAAAGTTTTCCCAGCACACTCGCCAGCCAGCATGTAAAAAAAACTTGTCTCACCGCTAAGGTTAAAAACAGAGGTTTAGATACACGTCTTCTGCTGAAAATGTGAAAGCCGCGCCAAGGCACCTCTAGATAGTGCGGTCCTAACTCTAAACTATGAGAGTCTCCATCTTGGAGCACATATGACAAAAGATCAAATTGGGTGCAGGTTTGTCAGGAGGAAAGGACCCCGCACATCACAAGGCAGCTGAGACCCTGCATGCATCTCTGCACCAAATCAGTCAAGCAAAACAAATGGCAAACGCACTTATCAATTTGTTACCAGCTTTACAGCAAGGTGCACATGGAAGGGCCTAATAAAGTACAAACAGCAAAAAGGTTTCCCAGCACACTCGCCAGTCAGCATGCAAAAAAACTTGTCTCACCGCTAAGAGGTTTAGATACATGTCTTCTGCAGAAAATGTGAAAGCCGCGCCAAGGCACCTCTAGATAATGCGGACCTAACTCTAAACTATGAGAGTCTCCATCTTGGAGCACATATGGCAAAAGATCAAATTGGGTGCAGGTTTGATAGCAGTAGATACTGTATATGCAGAAATCTGCAAGTTAGTATTAGGGATGCACCGATATATCGGCCGCCGAAAGATTTCAGCCGAAAATGGCACTTTTGGCATAATGGCGAAAGTGTAATTTTCCTGCCGATACATCGGCGCATCCCAGGTTTCTTTCCTCCCCGCTGGGCGCTGCTCTGTGTCCCAGCGGGGAGGAGAGAAACTGTGATAGCCGGCCGAGCGCTGCGGGAGAGCCCGATGAGCAGCCGTCGTCTCTTCTCCCACATTGCTCGGCCTCCTATCACAATCCGGCAGAGCGGTGTGTGGGCGGAGACAGGCCGCGCTGTCACAGGAGGCTGAGCTCTCCTCCATGCTCTGCTCGCTCAGCCTCCTGTGACAGCGTGTCAGAGAGAAGAGCAAGGTACAAACACTCAATGATCAGTGATCGCTGAGTGTTTGTACATAATTGAGGACATGGTATGTGTACTGTATCCTCAATTATGAATGAATGGGAGTGATATACATCACCTCCTGTTCATTCATAGTTGTAGTTATAGTAAACATACCATGTCCTCATGTTATCAATGAACAGGAACACTCATAGAGGATTCCTGTTCATTGATAACAGGGGACACAGAAAAAGAGATTGAGGTTTCAATCTCTTTTTCTATTTTAAAAGGGAAATACCAGGGGTATGTTTAGACCCCCAATATTTCCCCAAAACCCCTTAAAGTAATGTAAAAAATAAAAATATTTTATTAAAAAAATGAATTAATAAATACAAAAAAAATATTACCAAAAATAAATAAAAAAAAAATTTCGGTATCGGTTTTGGCCTGACAATTTTTTTTAATTTCGGTTTCGGTTTTAAAATTTCCATTTCGGTGCACCTCTAGTTAGTATAGGCTAGGTTAGTATAGTCTAGTCAAATCCCATCATGCAACTGCCTGTGGGAATCATGTCTGTGGTTGTCATAGTCTTGCAATGCCTAATGGGATTTGTAGTTACACCACAGTTGGAGGGCTGAAGTTTGCCTACCCCTGGTATAGATCATTTTACTACTGGACAGGCAGCTTCTACATTCCAGAGTATCTTTACTGTTTCTCTGGTTTGCAGTGATTGCAGGATTGCAAATTGAACTGTCAAATCAGATGCTGAAGAGCTCCCCACATTCTCACACACAGGACAAAACAGTACCCAATTTCAAGCCATCCCAGTCCTGATACATGCTCTCCCTTAGTAAGCTTCGATGAAGGAGGTATATTTATGATCCTGCAAAACGTGTTGTTTTTTTGTAACTGTCCCCTGAAGCCTACATTGAATAAAGATGTATCTGGACTGTTAAAGAGAGTGCGGAGCTTCAATTCACAATCCTGCAATATTATATGGGCGCTAGAATTCAAGCGTGGTACTTGGTTGTTGGTAAATATTGGGAAGCCGACACTCAAATGTTTTCATGATATGGGTTTCACCTATTCTTGCAATTCTGTGTGTTTATGTATGTGTGTATGTACAATGTATTTTTGGGGTCACGCATTCAGTGCGGTAGAGCTAGTATTTTATTGCTACACACACACAATATAGTTTGATTTCAGCTGATAAGAATATGTTTCCTTGTAAAGGACATAAATGACATCTCTTTCATTTACCCACCATTTGCTTTCAATCTACTTTCTGGCATACACAGACCCAAATGTATTATTTAGCTATTCATTCAATTTGTTTTTCTTGTGGCGGTGTCAGCAATCTTATCTCACAACACTAAATAGAAGCAGACAAATGCTTTACAGAGTCATTGAATGATGCCCCTGGCACTGTAAGTGAATCTGCTTTAAATTAGTAACTGGGCAACCCACAGCCACTTCTGTTCAAAACACTGCGTCTTGTAATTTAAAGAGTACCAGTCATGACTGGGGTTATGCAGGAATTTGTATTTTCTGTCTTAAAATCATTAGAACTGTGCAGGCTTACATATGCATAATGTATAAGTGCCATCTTATTTAGCTAGTTTTTGCTAGTTTTCCATAGAAAGGAAAAAGGTGGAACCACGGTCATATTTATTTTTGATTTGTGTCCCTTTTGGCAAGATTTGTGATTACCTATTTATCCATAGTTGCTATTTAGCAGCAAGTGTGAGGAAATTCAAAATCTTACAGCTGTCAGCAAACAAGAGGTGTGGAAAAAAAAATCTAGTGACATTTGCTCTTCTATTTGAGAGGATTTCAATTCACTTTATGTAGCAGTGGGACTGGATTGGAGATGAGAGGAAAACTCCCCAATGTAAACAAAGACAACAATTAAAACCTGAGAAAGTTTTCACATTTACTCACTTTATATGAACATTGTACATAATGTTGCATATTATTTATACACCAATCAGCCATAACATTATAACCACCCGCCTAATATTGAGTAGGTGCCACTTTTGCCACCAAAACAGCCCTGATCTGTCGAGGCATTAACTCCACTAGACCTCTGGAGGTATGTGGTGGTATCTGGCACCAAGCCAGATCATTTAAATTTACCCTAAATGATGCCTCTTGGTCCGATCATCTTCTTGCTTCCAGGACAACGAGTGGGTGAGTTGTGGAGTAGAAAGATATATTTGAGTGTCATCGGCATAGAGTTGGTATTGGAAGCCATGTGAGGTTATCAACTAACCAAGGGAGGAGGAGTAGAGAAGAGAAGCGGTCCAAAGATAAAGCCTTGGGGGACCCCTACAGAAAGATGAAGAGGAGGGGAGAAGTTAGATTTGTAGATGACACGAAAGGAGCGCTTAGCTAGGTAGGAGGAGAACCATGAGAAAGCAGACTCTTGTAGGCCAAGCTAGCTGAGTTTTCTGAGCAGCAGCGGGTGGTCAACAGTTTTAAAAGCAGCAGAAAGGTCTAATAGCAAGAAGTAGTTGCTGTTGTTTTTAGCAGTTAGTAGGTCAACAGTGAGTTTTAGGAGGCAGGTTTCAGTGGAGTGTTCGGGGCGAAAGCCGAACTGTAATGGGTCAAGAAGGTTATCAGTGAGGCTCAGGCGGTTGTAGATAAGGTGTTCTAGAAGTCTGGAGGTGAATGGGAGGAAGGAGATTGGTCTGAGATTGTTAAGGTTGGTAGGGTCCAGTGAGGGTTTTTTGGGGGTAACCAGCGCATGCGGGGAGGGAAAGATACCAGTAGAGAGGAAAGATTGAAAATGCGAGTAGGATTGTGTAGGATAAAGCACCACTACTCCGAGTGTAGGATCAGAGTAGTGGTGAGGAATTGGGGACCAGGGGGCAAGTGGTGAGGTGGGTGTCAGAGAAAAGCTTTGTAACCTCCTCTGTGGTTACAGGGTCAAAAGAGGAAAGTAACAAGTGTGATGGTGGGTCGGGTATGTTAATAGTGGAAGGTGACTGGATAGTGGAGATTTGATCCTGAGTTGTATCCATGTTGGTTTTTAAATGAATAGCAATGTCCTGGGCAATGAGTGAGTTAGTAGGTGGAGGCTATGGAGGACATAGTAGAGAGTTAAAAGTAGGAAAGAGTTGACGAGGTTTGGATGAGAGTGTGTTAATGAGTGACAAAATAAGTCGGTTTGGCAGCACGGAGGAAGGAATTATATTTTAGGAGGGCAGCTTTATACAGGAAAGTCTTCCAGAGAGCTTGTTTTGCGCCATAGTCGTTCAAGAGCGCGGCTATGTCTTTTTAGGATGTCTGGTTTCTTCAGTTTGCCACGATTGTAGTAGACGCGGCCTAAGTCTGCGTGTAGTGAGGGGAGCCAAGGTGTCTAGGGAGGATGAGAGCAAGCTGTTGAAGACAGAAATAGCCAGGTCGTAGCAAGATAAATAACAAAAATAAATAAATCAAAACCATTGTTTACTATTAGCAAATGTTAATCTTAGTTTAAGTGAACCTGCAGAAGTACACATGACTGGCCAACAAATCAAGGCCATTGAACTTTACAGTCACCATAGACAGAGCAGAGCATGTGGACTTGGATGCACCTTTAGGCATGGACTTGCATTTTGCTGTCAGGACTTTTGTGCTGTTGAGACATTTGTACTCAAAATTGTTAGTGGCATCAGTACAAATATTGTTTCATTTTTGAGCTTAGAAACGTCACCAAAGATATAGGTTAATACCCATTAGATACCAGTACATGCTTTTTAGTTCCAGTCTCATCGTTCGTACTGTCCTATTCTGCTCTTACTGCCAACTGTAACAGTTGTCAGGATGCATTGCAGAGTGTGACATGCACTGTGAATGCTTTTTCCCGTCCCTAGATTTATTGGGTATGGCCTTTTCTGAGTATCCAATGCATAAAAGTCAGTTGTGGGATTGCTGAAGAATGCAATCCAGTGTTAACCCTTCCTTTGCCATATATGTTACGCATACCTATGGCCTGTCCCTCTCAGACATGGCAAATTATTTTTGAGACAGTGCTTTAGCATACTGAATGTCCCCAGTTATTGTTTACATCTAGTAAACCTTTCCAAACAGAAACATAGAGGGTGCCATTGCTGACCTCCTTCTGTAAACTCCAGGGTATGATGCCCGGGATTTAGTACTTTGAGTAATTGGCTCAAAACAAGTATGTAGGTCAGGAAAGTCAGAGAAAAGTCAGAAGTCCTTATATACTACGGTACGTACCTGTTCTGCTACATTCGCAGAATGAAATGTCAGCTACGGCAGTTTCCATGTTTTTGTATTTTGGAGATATATGAAATAACAAACCACCAGGGAATTCCATCAATTATTATTGTGACAAGTGGTTCATAGGGCTCATAGCTATCTGTAGATCTATAGAAGAAATTAAGAGTATTTTCTATCACAATAATCATACAACGGATTTAAAAAGTAAAACAAACACAAGCAATCTTGAGAGAAAAAAAAAAGTCACTTATTTTATTATCAAATCACCATAAAGAACACATCTACGCACATAAATATTTATAGAAACCATATCAGAAGTTAGATTTCAGAATAGTTTTAATTCACCTATTTTTAATAAGTTAAATAACACTATAAATAGTATTTGTGTCAATACATGCCTTATCGTGAAAATGTATTACCATTTCCTTGTGTCCTACAATATAGCCAATCAACAATGGCCAAACTGGTCATGAAGGAGATTTGTTGTTGAGGATTGGTCAGAAACACACATTTCGTGATTGTAGATATATATGTGTACACACACACACACACACACACACACAATTATGAACATCACCTAGTTTTACAGTTCGTTCCTCAACATGCGATTAGTAACTGCTGGCATGTTACAGTAATTATTACTGATCTTGATTACTATGATACAACCTTTCAACTTAGAGCCCTTTGATGCAGACTTTCCAATCAGGTCTGCCTTTTTTTTGGGCGGACCTAATCGGAAGCCCAATGTTTTAATCTATGGGCAGACGGACATCCATTTACATCTGATTACCCCCAGCTCTGGCCAGGCCTGGAAAAACAAATCGGATCAGAGTTGCGTTTCCGTTGCGCTGGACCTGATTGTGCCAGAGCCAGATAATATGTTGTAAACTGACAAGTCCGTTTACATCAGATTCCCAATAGACCAACATGAGTCCGATAATTTCAGTTTTTCCCCCATTGCAAGATCACTAGATGTGTGATATGAGAATATCAGGCACTAAAAAAATAGATGAAAAATATCTTGAATTTAAAAAACAGCAATCCTGTCATCACCTACATTTGAAGCACCGTACAATACCTGGAAAGTGTAATATTTTGAAGGTCGGGCTCTAATAGCACAGTGGCAGTTGAAATCACATGACTTGATTCATGGAAAGCATTCCATGTTGTAATTCTAATTATTGAATTAATAAACTTTCAATGAAAGAAAAACACCTTCAATATGAATAATCACCTCATAAAAGAAAGGATCTTAGCTGAAAATTCTATTATGTCAAGAATATGCATCCATTGGTGTAACGTAAAAAATTTAGCGGTCACCTTCAAATCCAAGACCTGAATTAAAAGTACTTGGCGAGTTCATTCCTATGATGATGCTCCTTCTCTGTAGATGTGACCCTAGGACAGGAAGTGTGTTGGCATGATCACTAGGTAAAATTAAGGCAAAAA
>NW_017306609.1:720648-722765 GCF_000935625.1 Nanorana parkeri | reverse complement strand
GCAGATTGATGGGGGTAATTAGATTTTCCCAAATTCGCACGGAAAAGTGGAATTACCCTTTGAGTCACTTGCAGTTTGTAGGTCAGCAAACATTTTTGATAGTTGTACTTGTAAATAAAGCCCATTGGGAGACATTTATCGAAACTGCACAGAGAGAATACTGGCCAAGTTCTGTTTTCCCGAAAAATATGTAATTTGCAGATTACTTTTCTTGAAAGGGCAACCAGTTTTGATTTACAAAAGCAGAAATTTCAGGGGAAAAAAAAAAAATCAGCGGAAAAAAAAATGAATTGATACCAACTTTAGAAGTGCATCAGCAAAATATATGCAAAGTGCAGATCCTGCCTAGTATTCCCCAGTGCATTTATCAAAAATATAAGCAGTAAATGTCATTTTTATGTAAAATATTCACACACAGCTTTTATTATTTAAAATAGTAAGTGTACCCTTGATAACTGGTCATTGTTTTTACTCTTGGTCTGTGAGGGAATCTAAAGAGTTAACAACCCCCATTCTGTACCCTGGACAATTCATGGATGTTTGTTATTTCTGTAATTATGCCAATGCATATAGACAAAGGTTGAGCAAAATTAAATTAATGACATGGAAAGTAATTACGCCAAGAGTGTTTCAGTTTTTTAAGGAAAGGAGTATCACTGTTTCTCTACAGTGGCACCGAGCCAATCAGCAGTACAATGGGGCCGATTTATGAACAACAGAGGAAAGAAAGGCAGCTATGATGTCCTTAACCTCCATACAGATCTTTTATTGCAGTTTGTAACCAGTGCAAGAAATGTAACAACTGGAATCCGAATGATTGCTATGAACAATGCTCTTTAATAACCTAATATCTAGATTCAACACTCATACGAGTGACATATAGAACGGGTTGTAAATCCAAAGGCTGACATATGGCCCTCAGGTGTATTTCTTCCAGCCCTGGTATGAACGTAATAAGTTTTCGGCTGTTAAAGCCAAGAAGACATAATCTCCTCTATCAATTTGTAGAGCTGAAACGTTTGCCAGTTGCCTCAAACATTTCAGAAGTTTGATATGGATCAGTGCTGCATCAGTTCTATGATTGGTAATAACCTCGAGAAGACAAGTTGAGCAGCTGCAGAAAGAGAGCCTCCAAGATTAATGAGGGGCAGAGCTTAGTATGCCAGAAAAAGCAAACCGTCATTTATTTAAGTCTAGGCACCACAAGCTGCCAGTACATACCAAAACTGCATCGAGGAACACCCAGGAACCTCCCAAATATGATCAAGACAAAGGTCAAGAAAACACAGGTCAGTCTTTCTATGTTGACAATTTTGAAAGCAGTTCTGCAGTGGTATTAATAAAGATGGGACAACCCTGCTCTACAGGTGGCTACTTTTCAAACTGATTTTCCTGTTATAGGTGGAATGTGTTGTGCTGAATTATCTGCTGCCTGCTTATATCTTATGGAGATTTTTTAACGGTGCGCTCTTGACATAGTTACTGTGGAGTTTTGGGTGCTCCTGCTCCTTGTATTCTATTTTCAATTTATTTTTTTAGAAATCAACGCTTATTAAAGAGGACCATTGAGGAGGAAAAGTGTGTATATATATATATATATTTCAAATCACACACACATAGAACACAGACAGACACTCCTTGGTGTACACTGGGGTTGCGTTCAGATAAACTCATCGTACTGTAAACCGAGGAGTGTACTGTAATGCCACGGTCGGCAGCAGACAGTACACAATGGGAAGCAATAGACAGACTGCAAATTGCAATAGCCAATAGCAGGCTGGCTATTGAAACCACGCCCATTAAGAGGAGGAGTAGACCTGAGAGAGAAAGTTCTCTCAGGTCAGCTCCTCTGCTCGGTGGGCAGGTGCAATAGCCAGCCTGCTATAGGCTATTGCAATTTGAAAAAAACAATAGCAGTCTTGCTATTGCTCATGGCTGTTTACATTTGAATGGGTAAACCTCGGGGATAGTTGCTTGAGAGTTACTATCAACTCTTAAGCAACCAGAAACTACAGTTATCCGGCACCTACCAATCCCCGTGGGTGTTGAATAACTGGGAGTTTACTGTACAGTAAACTCCATTGTAAATGCAAAAGATCGGAAATCAATCGAAACCC
>NW_017306609.1:694118-720631 GCF_000935625.1 Nanorana parkeri | reverse complement strand
TGATAAGATTGCCTTTGTTTTGTGTTGCAGGAAAGTTAATCTATTTCTTAAAAAAATAGAAAACGATACAAAACAAAATGTATATTTGAATATTTCCTAATTATAAAATGAATAAACTATTACGTATTAACGTTTAGCTTTCCCGTGGGAAACAGCTTCTGTGTAGGACGTGTGAATGAAGTCATAAAGCTGTTTTGCTGTGTTAGAGTTGCCGAGAATTTCAGTCAGTTTCTCTAAAGACAGTGTTGTCAGTTCAGCTATGTTCTTTACATGATTCATTATGGCTCTGCAGTTCTTGGCATTGACCCCTGGCATTTTTAGAAGGAAGTCCTGAGGGCCTGGATTGTACTTCTCAGATTCTGGGATAGTTTCAGAGTCAGCAGTTATACCCATAGCAGTTGCAGCATCAGGCTGTGGTCGGTTCTGCTTCAACTCCTCAAAGAGCTCCGCTGTGGCGTATGGCGAAGGACACCAAAGGATGCGCAGTCTTGGGAAGTGGAGAGTGAGGAGGGTGAGTTTTGAGGTGATGTCATTCACAGAAATCTCCTGGTGGATTGAACTCCGTGATGTGAGAGAAAATGGCTTATTAGGGTCAAATTCAATTAAAAGAATGGCACGCTTGTAGTAACGACACATGGAAACACACTGTGTATAGAGACGTCCGTTGTTGAGAGATCCAATCAGGTCACTCACACTTTTTCTCTCTACACATATATCTGGGGTAAGAATGTAATCCCCCACTTCTAGTGTAACGGGTTCTATATCAATGCCGCGTCTGTGAATCAGAGACGGCAGTTCGCTCCGAAATTCGCGCATGTCAACAATGATGGTTTGCTGCAAGGTTTTCTGCTGGCCTCCTAAACAAAGAGCCAAAAAGATAGATGGTCAGAATAGAATTTGTAGGAGATATTTCAATGCAGTACTGTGTTGTTTGTTTACAAATGTCTTAATCTGTTCAGTTCAATCCATCACAGCAAGTAATATTTAGATGTCATATTACAGGGAGCAGTTGCATCTAATATTAATAGCAAAATGTGATACTCTTACCATGACAGAGACAAATAAAAAGGGCCCATTTCTTACTGCAGATTGTTAATCCTTTTGCAGTGTGTGATTATATACTATATACTCGAATTGTCAGGAATATTTACCTTCTCAGGTATCTAGGTGTAGACAAATACAAGCCATTTGCTAATGCTAGAGATAAATATTCCATCCCTTTTCCTAGTGACTAGTGTGTATGGATGCTTTTCACATTAAAAAGTTTATTTATTAGATGTGTAATATGCTAATGTGCCACAGATTTTTTTATTTGTTTTTTTAACATATCTGTCATGTTAGAACTATTGAAAACATGATGTATAGCCACAGTTTAGATAACATTGTAATAAACAGCACTGAAGGAAATACATGAGACTGACCAGCTTTACGCGTGTCAGTAGAAGCTGAGGCTGGAGTCATATCTCTCTGAAGATCCAGGTTCGTGTCATCTCGTCCTTCCCTCTCCTCTGGGATGACCATGCTGGCTTTTTCTCTGCAAGAAATCATGACCATGAATCCAATAACTGAATCAAGTTTATTTTCCAAAGTCTATATATCTGGTTCCAAGTCAGTTTTTTCCCCCACAGCCTGGTTTGCACAGACAGGTAGATGTCTATTTTCTCCTCAAACTTATATGGCAAAAGTAAAAATGGTTATGCCAGAAAGTAAGACCGTAATATAGAGAAGTGTAACAGAATACTTCCTTTTTATCTCAATAAGACTAACATGGTTGATCTCAAGAAGGTATAAATATATATACACAACTTCGGCTAACAAAATTACAGGATTGATGAAGCCTAGCTTCTGTAACTTTCATACAGTCCGAATGAGATGTTTATGGAAATTACAAAAATCATTAAGGCCCCGTTCACACCTTTACGTTTTGTCGCGCGTTCAACTCTCTATGAACGCTCAACAAAACGTACAAACATGAAAAGCCCATTGTTTTCTATGGGTCTGGTTCACACCTTTCCGTATTTCCGCCCGTCTGAAACGCGCTACAAAACGGCCTACGCTCAAACAAGTACATGTACTTCTTTGGGCCGTTTTGTAGGGCGTTTTACATTGGGATACAGCCAAGTAGCCTTCGGAATCGCGCGACTTTTTTACCGCGAATCGCGGTAAAAAAACGCGCGACAGACGCGCATATTCAATACGCCTAGGTGTGAACCCAGCCTAAATGCTGAAATTGGGTAGCAGAACTCTTCAAATCTGAATGGCATCATTGTAATATCTTTTGATTTGGCCCTTAAAAAGAGTTAGTACACAACCATTTACTGGTTCACTTTTGGTGGAGTAAACCCCTGGTCTTGGATACTCTATCAGCGAGATGTAATTTTCCCTGAATCTGCTACTATCGGTCTAGGAGTTTTGAGTGTTCCCATTAAACTTAGCATGTTCCAGATTCATCAGCTGCATTCTCTATAATATAAAACCATTTAAAAAAATGTGTGGCAACCCCTCATACGTCACAGCAGGTGTGCAGGCTGAAAAACTCAAACACAAATATGTTACCAATAAAGTCCCTGAAGAAAAATTGACAAAAGATTCTCCAGCACCAAAAAAATAAATATCAGTTTTGGTAGACTGACTCCTTAAAGTACACCTGTCATGAGAGGCGAATAGGGACTGCCATGCTGAATACGTGATTTACCTCCGTCTGTCTGTCTGCCTTCAATGATTTACCTCCGTCTGTCTGCCTGCCTTCAATGATTTTGAGTCACTACCCTGAAAAAGCATTCTGTAAATAAATGTCAACAAAACATCAGAATACCTCATCTCTATACTCAATCCTGAGGCCCAATTTATTTATCAACTAATGACAAACTTGACTCAGTAGATAAACGCAAAGTCAAATGGATTTTGTTTCTTTCAGTCAAACATAGTTAAGATTTCCAGCATTCATATTATTTGTACGCTTTGTAAGGAAGTATGTTTTACCTGATAAGTTGTTCAAATGCTTCTTTTTCCTTCCTGAGGGAAGTGAGATATCTCTGTTCTTCTGTGGAGCCCCCATAGATGAGGAAATAAACCCTTAAACATGTTCAAGAATAGTTGTGAATAGTGAGGAAAAACAAGAACAGGTGAAGATTTTAGTAGTTTGACATTTGCTACCCAGAAAAAGTCCTCACATGATAATTCAGCTGTTCTGGTTCTGCACAGTAAGTTACACAATTAGTCATATATTTATATTTATCATATACATGAAGATCTTAAGTACCTTAATGTTTTCTGCTTGCTAGCTCTGTAAATTTCAAGCTGACGAACAAAGCTGAGCTCTGCATCATACAGGATGACATATCTTGGCTCTATTTCATGCAATAACCTCATAAGCGCATAGGGGTCAGTACAGCCTTGTAAAGGATGGATGACAGTCAGGGGTTCCTTTAAGATGCAGTAATAAGAGTCTGAAGGTAAATTCAACTGGAGATCTTCAAATTTTGGTTCTTCTATGCTACTTTCCATGCTAATGGTTTCCTCCTTGAACAAGTCTTCTTCCTGTTCTTTTGCGATATCATCATCTTCCACTTTTCCTATCATTTGTGTTAAAGTTAATTCGGTTTTCTTGCAGTTTCTCTTCTGCTTGCCCGTGGCATCTTTTCCCCTTTTACTTTGCAAGCCCTTCCCACCTGTGGCCAATTCCTTTTTCTTGTCGGCTTTTCTGTTTTTTAGCCATACTTCAGCCGCTTTTTCATCTTTCCCAAAGGTCTTGTTGTACAGCCTCATCAAAAGTGGCTCTGCCCCCACAGCAATGAACTCTCTTAGCTGAGCACATGTCCGATCGTCACTGGCACAGATCAACACACGGCCTGCCATGTAAACACAAAACATCATTTAAATATGTCTGGATACTTAAAACATATCTACAATGTATATGCAAACTCAAACAGGAGAATGCTCAGTTTAAATGCTAATTTCATTTTTGATGGCCTTATCTGATTCAGTATAGTGACTCTTTACAGTTTTTATATGATCCCAGTGGATAGTTTTGCACTTCATGCGTTCTACAGCAGCAGCTTGAGTGAGCACAGGTAAAGCAGAACTTCAGGCAAATTGATATAATAATACAGCTATGTACTTGTTAAAAAAGTGAATATGTATGGATACAGCTAGTATAAATGCTTGGCTTGGTCTTCAAATTAGCTTCATAGGTTCTCCTGTACAGTACGGCTGGAAGAGGGAGGGTCAGCATCTTATGATCCAGGCGTGTGTTCATTCTTTTAAAATGATTACCTGTATGTAAATGGAGAACGTACCTGAACTATGTATTATAAGCCTTTTAAGATCATCTTCCAGGACTAAAATGAGAGATGAAGCCCAGTGAGCCAATCAGAGATCCATTTCTTTGCACGGTACTTTCAGGTCAACATTTTCAACATGATTATAGAAAACAATGACATCACTGGGCTGCTGTCTTAACAGTAGTTGCAGTAGGCTGGGACCAGCAAAATAACATTGAACTGTGCACACAGAAGATGCTTCCGGGTATATAATTAAGGGAAGACATACAGTATATGTGGAATGTATCATTAAGATTGGGAGGATATTCACTAGAAATTCTGCTTGGAATGCCACATACAAAAAAAAAAAATCACTTACAATGGATGCTGCACCTTGATGTTTAAAAGCTTTAGCTTGCTGTAGAATCAGTTAGTCTCCTGGTACTAATATCCTGTTTTAGGGCTTGTTCACACCAAGTGCAGAGCAGATGCAGGGCAGAGCAATTACAGAACGCATCAAAAATGCATCCAATGTATTCCAATGGTATTTTGGGCTCTAGTTCACAACAGAGCAAGTGGAAAAATTGCAGCATGCCTTATTTTTTCTGCTCTGCGATGCACCAAAACGCATGCAAACACCCTGGAACGCACTAAAAGCTAATTTTAGGCTAAAGAAAAAAAATGGACCAGAACGTTTCAAAAACACGGCAAAGCACACTGCACTGCATATGCAGAAACTCATGCAGATCGGATCCGGATTTGGTGTGAACAAGCCCTTAGGGTGGCTCATCTACCTTGCAGGGTCCTATGGAGCCACCCCTGTGTGTAATAGTAAGCTGTGTGTGTCTCCAGAAACATAGCAAGGCGGCTCCCTGCTCTCTGTTCCCTACCCCTCTGTCCGCCTTTCTTTTCCCTTCTCCAAGCAAGTAGATGGACAGCTTCTAAAGACTGTGCTCTCTCTTGCAATCTTGTACTCAACAGGAAGCTGAGCCGAGAGAGTTGGAGCTGTTTGATAACGTAAATAAATGCTTGGGAAAAAATGTCAAGAAATACTTTACTGGGCAATGTATATGTATTTTTGCTCTGGGTTCATCTAAAAAAAAAAAGTTTGAGCAGTTAAAACTACTTTAAAGTGGAAAAAAATTATTTCAAAACTATAAATGAGATGATATATAATCTATAATTTATGCAGTACTGTGCGCCTAAACGTAAAGACTAGACGGCTTTTTACCGTAATTATATAAAATCTTTCCATCTTCATCTGTTTTAATGGGATTGAGTCTAATTACAGATATTTCAACAAATAACACAACGCTGCTCGTAAAAACATGCCAGATGAAGCTGGGAATATGATCCTGTACTTCTTAAAAATTGGCAACTTCCAGCTTGGACTACATTGTATAAACAGGTCCCGATGCCAGATGTTGTGAACAAGGAAAGTTTATTTAAGAAAAAAACATGCTCTAAAAAAGGATACAAAGCTGTTTTAGACAAATGGCTCGGAGTTACCATAAAAAAGACAAAAGTTAATGACACGGATTAAAAGCTACAAGATGCCAATACAACACAGAAACATGTACAGGGCTGGGCTGTGAAACAGCATTTGCCCCATTCCAGATTTCCTCGATTACTGAAAATACTTAAAGCTGAATTTAAATAAAAATCTAATACTGGATAAAGTGTACTTAAATAAACAAACCTTTTGTTTTTATCTGATTTATGGAATGGAATGAACAAAGTTGTCCATCAACTAGCACTATATGAAAATGACAGTAATAAAACAATACTGATAAATAATACTTAAACTGTAAAATCTGGCATTTTACAGTTGAATGACGAGGCCAAGGCTTAGTGCTAGGAGGGGGAGGAGCTTAAGGGGATTGGCAGAAGTACAGCCTGGGCCTAGGATCCTGTGGGCTCCACAGAGAGTAATTTAAAGACTTGTACAAGTACCAAAATGCACTACAAGGTGCTTGCAATTCAATATCTTAGTGATCTTAGACATGTTTTTAAGGCCAAGTCACTTCACAACCCTATATGTCACCTTTAGCATCAATGACTGCAGCTGAATGGTTCCTATTATTCCATATTATAATGTTCCTTGCAATTATAGGTGTACATCACATCTCCTGCATTATCTATGGGCATACCAAGCATGAGAGTAGATGGGCAGATAACGCATTACAAGGTTGTGTGGTGAGAGCCCTGCCAGTCCCCATGGCAAT
This sequence comes from Nanorana parkeri, assembly GCF_000935625.1. Taxonomy (NCBI): domain Eukaryota; kingdom Metazoa; phylum Chordata; class Amphibia; order Anura; family Dicroglossidae; genus Nanorana; species Nanorana parkeri. Next base: position 714,144 of record NW_017306609.1, on the reverse strand, counting down.
TTTTCCTCAATTACAACCAATACATATGGCATAAGCACAGTGAAAATTCTTCCCTTTTCACACACAAAAGTTCATAGTGGAAAATCAGTTGTGCAGAGATTCCAATAAATTCCTATATGTGGATAAAAGCACTTATTTTTATTTGACTTCCACATAGTTCTCTAATTACAAGCATTGCTTACATCTTTTTACTTCAATTGCACATTTTAATTTCAATATGCACATGCCTCTTCCAGGTTAGTGAGACACTACAATTGGTCAAAGATGAAAAAGGGTGGCTGCCCTTGAGAATGAACCTTCAAAACAAGTCAGCAATGACAACTACTGTAAGTGTATCCTTTTAAAACTTGCTTAGGCAGAATCTATAGAAAAAAAACTATAATTGCTTGCAAAAATAATATACATATGAAATTATGAATATATATATGAAAGTACTAGGGCTGCAACAACTAACCGATATGGAGAATCATGGGCAACGATTCTCATCATCGATTAGTTGGTTTTCGATTCGTTGCCGCCGCTCTGCTCCTCTGTTCTCCTCCCCGCTGGTGCTGGCTGCAGCGGTCTCTGTCCCTTTCAATCCCCCCTGCCCTCCCCGCCTGTATCGGCAGAGGCAGCAGGGACACAGACCACTGCAGCCGGCACCAGCCTGGAGAAGAGAGTGTCGCTGTATTCCCCCGCACATCCACTGCTGCCCCGGTCCTTCTCTGCCCCCCCGTGACTCCACTGCCACCCTGCGCCTCCTCTGTCCCAGCCCCACTCCTCCTCTGCATCTAGCGGCTGGGAGCCATATCCATATGGGAAGGGCGGATTTGGGAAGAGCTGGAGTGTTACCTTGTCCCCGTGGATGTGCGGCCTTTGAGTCCTCCTTTGGAGACCTATTTTGGCCACTCCCCTTTAGGTAACGAGGGCCGTATGGATGAAAGGGGGCTATTCCCCTATTTAGGGAATGCTCCCCTTGATTTGGAAGGACCTGCCTCATGTATTATCTCCCTAAGTGTATTAATGGGCCTGGGTCCTGGTGGTGGTGCACGTGTGTGTGTGTGTGTGTGTGTGGAGAGGTGGCCACAGCCCACTGGTCCCCTCCTTTTCGTTTCCCCCTCTGTCGATTAGGCTAAGCACTTCCTCCTTCTTTGGTTGGCACTGTGCACGTATGCCTGCATGTCTCTATGCATATATACACGTCTATGCACATACGTGATTGAAGAAAATAGGTCACCAGCACTCCATAAGTTAAAATGAATGAGTCCTTTTAATGGACAATGATGTCACAGAAATCCAACATGAGCCGACGTTTCGGGGCCACACAGGGTCCCTTCTTCAAGGCAAGAGATGTGACCACATTAAAAGGACTCATTCATTTTAACTTATGGAGTGCTGGTGACCTATTTTCTTCAATCTTGTGTTTTGCACGGTGCCATCCGTGAAGTTACTTCGAGCACCATTTATTTGATTGTTGGCCGGGACTGCTGAAAGGTGTGCGGAGGGCACCTCCATCAATTGCATATGCACATACGTGCACACATCTCTATGCATACGTGTGCATTGTGCACATGCGTGCGCAGAAACATCGGCGGCACTCAACGCCACGGCCGCGTAATGCAGCTATACGTGAGCGATGGTGGGAGAGATATACGAGCGGGAACTGGCAGCCATGTTCTCTGGGCATCCTCTTTCTTGCACAGGAGTGTGTTTTCTCCACTCTGGCCTCGGGGTAGGTACTTTGCAGATTGCCTTGATGAATTTATTTTGGGTAGGTCACTTGGCCATTGTCTCTTCTCTCTCCCCATTGTGTATAATTGAGAAAAGTACATTATATCATATGTTAAAGCAGCTTTGAAGCCACCTATAAGTAGGTATACCTATTGCATCTTTAATATTCAGGACGATTGGGGATTGTCTGTGTGGCTACCTTTAGGTTCTAGTATTGTATGTCTGTATTTATTAATCAGCCTTTACTGGGTATGCTATCCGACCCATACTTGCATACATATGCATAATACAGACTATAGATAGACACCTGGCTCTTGGTATGTGTGAATCCTTATGGGTGAATTTACTTTCACCCTTTATAGTTGGGCTTGCCTTGTGAAGTTGATGGCGCTCACCTTTGTTGCCCCTCCTGTGGCCCACCGAAGGGTCTATCATAGTGTGTTGTTTTTAGTATTTGTAGGCCTCCATTATCTCCTGAAGAAGCTACACCAGTAGTGAAGCGCTACTGGTGTCAACAGTACCCAAAAAGGACTGAAACGGTTCTGCCTATGTAACATAACATTATTATTAACATAGCATGATTTTAATGTTGCGTGCATCTGTGCCTATATGTTTTAAATGCATATAAATAAAATGTATGGTTTCAAATTTTTGGATTGGATTTATATTAAGGCCACTTGCTTATACCTAAAAAGCCCCACTTCATATGTTTTGGGTTTAATGTAGTTCTATAGGGGTGTGGTACCAGTGTCACCCCCCTAGATTGAATTTTATATAAAGAAATAGAACAAAGATTGAAAAATAATCTTGAATTTAGGAAAAGAAATGGTTACTAACCTTTTCTCAGTCCATTCTCTTAGAACACTAACAAAAAACTGAGGCATGCTGGGAGTGGGAGGGATTATACAAGACTGGTCACTGCATTTGTATTCGTTTACCAGTGTTCAAATCTTTCTGTAGGTGGTAGTATAACACAATGGTCTCTGAAACCTGTGTCCCTCAATGAATAAGAAAGAAACTATGTTCTGGGAGCTGTATGTTATCTTCAGACCTAAAATGTGCACTCTAACATATGCAAGAGTGAAAACAAAACTGGCTTTGGCTGGGAAAGGATTAAGAGCCTATTGAGAAAATATACATTTTACTTTGTAAAACCTAATTAAAAGAAGGTTCAAAGACCAATTGGGATGCCATTGCTCCTTTTCCTATGCCTCCCTCAGTCACTTTGAGGATTTAAACTTATTAAATTTTAACTTTTCTACCAGAGTTCAAACAACTAAGCTAGCCACAGTAGGCAGCTGGATAACAGAGTTACAGGCTAATAGAGGTCATTTGTTCAATCAAAATGTTCTTGAGAAATGAATAGACTTTGTGTGGAAATAATAGCCTGATATGGCAATATCTCATAAGACGCAAACTCAATATTATGCTTATTTTATGCCATTCCAATAAAAATGTTCAATGGGTAGCAGTAAGCAGAAAAACACACTGGGGTCTTATGTGTCTTGAAGACCCCACTAGTTAGATCCCCTCAGGGTATAACCAAGTCTACTTAAAAAATCTGTGTATTTACAGTGGGAGAATGTGCAAGGGAAGAGCGACACTGTTGCTTGACTTTATAATTGCCAAAGAGATGGGAAAAGCCAGAAATTGTGTCCAGGCTATTATACCACCAGAGTCTGTAACGGATGCAAAGCTGCAGTTTTAGAAATTCCACATTGAAGACTTTTACTTAAATGTATTCATTTTTACCCTGATTTTAAATGGATAGCCTGAGAGTAAAAGTATACTCATGTTAGAAGCCACAGATGCATGATTTCCTATGTTCACTGCTCCTGTGTAGTATTGCTTATTATTACCATAAACAGAATAGACATCTGGTGGCATGAATAGCCAACACAAACCTTACAGCAAACAACCTTTCAGTGCCTTACCCTTGCAGTACTAAACAATTTGTCTAAAACAGATGGATCACAAAATGATATAATGTAAGCATCCCTTGCAAACATAGATGGCACCTTTTTATTCATATTTTCTTTTACGCTACTAGAAGATCAGTATGTTACATGTTTAGAAATACCAGTATTACTTACTTTAATCCTGCTTGATAAAAACATCTTCGGCCATGATCTTAAAAAATGACAGAGATACAAGTACACTGCCATGCTCTGTGTTTAACTGGCCACTTTTTCCACATAGCCTACCCTTTTAAGGCCCATTTTACATTGTCCGATCAGGAGGGGATCCGTGTGGTATGGATCGGATGTCACCGCGGTGACATCTGTGTCCATTCAGTTTTTTTCCTCCTTCCAATGGAGGAGTAAACTGAAAGGACTGGACCCTATGGGGAATCACATGTAAACGGACTTGTGTACGTTTACATCAGGTTATCTCTGATCCGGCAAAATCAGGTCTACTGAAGCAGAACACTGTTCCGTTTGTTTTTCCAAACCTGGCCAGAGCCGGTGGCAATCGGATGTAAACGGACACCTGTCCATTTAGATCCGGCTGCCCATAGATTTATATTTAAAAAAACCTGACATTTAGACCCGATCAGACCACCCGTCTGAAAAGGGACCTAATGGTGGTCACAGGGCAACGTGTGCATGGTACTGCATCTAATTAGGCAGATGTCTTGTGACAGTCTAAGCCTTGACCGGACCGAGTACTCCTGTTTTGTACTCTATATGCTATATGATCAGCCAGAGCACCACAGCTAGTTAGAAATTAGACTCTCCTAGCATGATTGTGTCTGTGACTATTGATATTTCCTCTCTGCGAATAAACCAGTGAGTGGAGTAATGCATGCGGTGTTCTGCTGGTGTGGAGATATGTCAGCTTTCATTCCCAACCTATCCTAAAACTGCTGGTTCCTTGGCAGTCAATGTTTCCAGTACTTTGAATCAATCATCAGGACCAAGCATCCAGATTTGAACTCCTTAACCTCTAACCAGAGACCCAACAGGTAACTAGTATTTTAGATCACCAATGACAGCCCTTAAATTTTTCTCAATATAGGATTCCTTTATATGTTTTTCTGCATTTGTTATAACCGCATTCTACTACTAAGGGCTAATAAATAAACATTTATTGGTTATTTGGCCAATATACTTATCAGTACATATGTAACAATAATCCTGTACTTTTTATTTAGAATCATTGTTACTTTATAATAGAAAAAAAGAATTCAGTTAAAAGTTAAAATAAAAAATATAGTGAGCATAACTACCTTCTAACATTACTCTGCTGCACGTACCAAATAATTAAAAACTGCAGATTATGTATTTGTCATAAATTGAAAGACTACAATCACTTCTTTGCAGCAAAGATGCCCTGTTGGCTCTAGTAGGCAGTCAAGCATAAGACATGATTATTTAGTACCGTGCTGAGCATTGTGCTTGAATTAATTCCTATGAAAACAAACTGACCTGGTCCTCCCAGGGCCTCACTGTTCTTGTTCTCTGTTTCAATCTCTTTCAGGACTTCACTGAGACCTTCCCATTTAGGGTTACTCTCCAGAACCAGCTCGTTCTTAGGACGACATATCCCACCCCCCTCTGCATCTACATCAAATCTGCTATATGCAATTACAGACCTCAAATGCAGACAAATATAACTTCTCATTTCTGCTCAAGTTTGTTTACATCTTATGACCTCCCTGGCATCTCTTGAAATGCATTCCTGTTTCGGGTATACCTTATAGCCGAGGCCATTTCTAGGTCAGCTGAAAAACCTAGAAAGGTAAAAGGCTTGGGCACAGTGAATAGGCTGCCTATTGATTTATAGTGCTTCCCTCCATGCACATTATCAACTGTACCTGTCCACAATGGGTAGGATGAGGCGCTAACAACATTAGTATTGTGTGTTCTTTAGCCAATGCAGTATGAATGCAGCCTAATTTTAGGGGCTCAGGATTAGGCATAGGATTATCTTTATTTAGTATTATGCTTAATTTTTTGGAAGAGATAAAATTGATTTTTAACTGTGATAAACTGGCACTGAAACACATAAGCCAAAAAACAACTATACCAATGTTATGCCAAAAACTAACGTACCTTCTGCTTCTATTCTTGAGATATGCCAATTTCCCTTTTCTGTTGCACTGCAGATTTTTTCAGTATGAGAAATTCTGCAGGGAGGATCAGCGCTTGTTTAAACAGTATGTCAAAGCAGCTACTATCTATTCAGTGATGACTTATCTGCTTAACACAGGCAGAACAGACAGATTTCAGTACACTAGATGTATCTGCCTTAAAAGGAGAACTATGAGATGAGCGATTTCCACTCACCTCATAGTTCTAGCCGACCTGTGACAATGAGACTGTCACAGGTCGGCTCAGTAGATCGGGAGGTGAGCGAACACATACCAGGTTCGCTCACCTCTTGATCCTGTCACGACTCTCTGCCGTGACAGGGGGAGGGGCTGGATTCCCCTCTCCGATCTGCCAGCGCTGTAGCTCGTGGTATACTGAGCTTAGGGTAACCGGAGGACGCTAGTTTGTGTCCTCCCGTTACCCTAAGGAGAACTATGGGGAAAAACACTGACCCCATAGTTCTCCTTTAAATAGCACAGCAGAAAACACTAAGAAATATTCTGTGTGGCTGGGCTTGGAGCACTGACTTTTGGAGTATGCAGCATTGCAAAATGGGGAAGGGGTACAGGTTCAAGGTCTAACTGAAAAGCAGGACTGTAATTGGGGTTGTTTACTGGGGGTTTTTTCATAACTGCAGCCATTTACAGTGTATTCTAACTCTTCTACCGTGTATACAGAATTGTACAAACATTTTTAACAGATGCTTTAAAAAAAATCTTTTCCTTCAAATGTTTTTATTCGATAAGTAAACTAAGTCTCTAGGCTTCATTTTCACATGGGCAGTTTTGTTCAGCATCTAGAAACATTGTTGGAAGAATGAAGAAATTTTTTTTTCTGTTTTAGGTGTTTTTCTATATTTCTATATACAGTGGGGGGGAATTTATCTAAACTGGAGCAGACAAAATCAGGAGCCCAGGGCAACTAATCAGCTTCTCTATTCAGTCTGTTCAGTTAAGATATAAAAATGAAAGAGAGAAGCTGATTGGTTATCATGCACAGCTGCTCCAGATTTCCCCTGCTCCACTTTTGATAAATTCGCCTCGGTATGTTTATATCAGTTTACTTGCAGCAGTTCATTTGTTTAATTCAGTTTTCATACATTTCCTACATAACAAATTGACTAAATATGCACATAGTTTCATCTATTTACAAAACAGGTCAAATAAGTTGCTCACATTAGAATGCAGTTAACCATGTTAAGGACATAAGTTATTAACATATTAGGCTTCTGCACATTAATGTAGCTACATGCTGTAAAGGAATAAGAGGCAGAACCAAACAGTTACTTTGGCTTAAAGGCACATTTATCTACAGAAAAATGGCAGAAGAGTGACCGTCATCTAAAAATGACACACACTGAACCGTACGAGTGGTCATTTAAGCTGCCCAAAAACAGCTCAACAAAATCAAGTGCAAATCTCACTTATCTCACTTTCACGCATCGATTGATGAAAAATCTCCCTGAAAATGGTACTGATTCTTCACTCTTCTTTGGAGAGAAGTAAAGACTCCAAATACAGCAGACGTTCTGCTGTCATCCAGCAGTTTCTTATGGGGACAGGCAGATATCTCATATTCAGGAATATACCTGCCAGTCTATGTTCACATTAGGCATATGGTAGGTTATCACATATATAGGCTTCAAACAGGGGTAATGATAGTTTTAAACATTAGAAAATAAAAGCTAGATTCAGAAAGAATTTGGCTAGTTTTCTTTTTGCTTACCTTGCTTCTGATTTGATTCTGCAGTCTTTGGCTTTTTGATGGCTTTTGAATCAGCAGCTTTATAGACCCTGGCACGAGCATGAACAAACATAGATGTGCTGGAGTCAAGGAAGAGCCAACCTATAACAAAATTTGAATGAGCCATGGGGAACAATATCCATACATAGATAGATATCTATACATAGATAAACATTGTAATTTCATAGAATGTAAAAAAGGACCATAAAAGTTATTTTTATAGGTAGTCAACGCTGAGCCTATACAAATCAGAATTAGTCAAAACAAAAATGTGTGAATTAAGAGGACTTTGTAACTTCTGTATACATAAAGTCCTGACATATCATAATATACACCAGCACAATTAAAATAAATACTAGAGTGCAGTCCTTGAACTCCAGTCACATAACTGTGCCAAGGTCTACTTGGAGCATGTTTGAAAAATATCTGCTGGAGGCAGATGGAAGATTTCCGAAGGTTTTCCCCTTCAAGCATTTACTCCGACTGTTGTATCATTGAACCTTGCTAACTGCTCACAAGGTGACAGGCAGCAGCAGAGGGCACTAACATTATGTTCAGTGGTATTAGTATTTGCGAATGTTGAAAATGTCTAGCTGGCGATCTGTTAAACAAAAACTGCAGTCAGAATAACTATGGTACATACATTACGACATATCTGCTTTATATTCCCAGGATACCTGAGTGGATTGTAGTCACCACTGTAAACTTTGAACATACAAAAATGACTAGGTGTATGAAATCCCCGAGTCAGAAAGGCACTGTCAGAGTTTTAAAAAGGTCTTTGTTTTTGAGAAATTTAATTGATACTAAACAGCAGACATTTAAAACAGTATGATGCAATTCTTTATAATATATTCGGACTCAGGAAATAGAGGCCAGAGGAGTAGCATGGCCAACGGGGATATTAGCTTTTTCAGGAGGTCAGAAATAACAGTCATAGGACAGATTTCCTTTAAGGGCTCATGCACTTAAAAAAACTACTATGTTCAGATCTCTACAGCTTATAGTTTTTTATGGATCTGAACACAGCAATATTGTATAATATGGGCCCATGCATACAGCTGTGGTGCGCTTGGTAATCTTGCCCTGCGTTCAGTTGTGGAAAATCAAAGAATATTCAGCACCTGTGTTTTGTGTTTCTATGTAATTTACATATGTGTGTATGTGAACACATGTACATGGTAGGATTTAAACTGTAACTAGAGTAATAGAAAAAATAATTTTATGGATGTGAATGTTGTTTGGATGCATACGCGTCAAAACAGAAGCACTTTGTATAGATTTCAGTATTTTGCATAGATTTCAGTATTTTATTATGTCCTTATTGAGGAGTCCTAAATAAGCGGTTTGCTGGAGTTATAAAGCATTTTATTGATGGCAGTGCAGCATGTTTTGTGTGTTAGTGGTGCACCTACAGATCTGAACAGATACTAAAGATAGGTATACACAGTTCTATTTTTTTTTGTTCAATCTGCGGGCTGAATGAAGAAAAAATAAATAAAAATAATTATTTCTCCATCAACGCTTATGAGCATCGATCGAGAAATCCCCTGCCGTTTCTATTGTATTCTGACGGCAGCTGTCAGAATACCTGAACGGAGCTGATTGTTCATACAAGAATTTTCTGACCTGCTCCTTCGATCATCTGATCGAGGGATGCCGGGTGGAAGGTTGCTGCTGTTGGCACCCATGCAGTTCATTTCGGCCGGTTCATCATGAGCCGCCCCAAATTTGCTGCGTGTATACCCTATGTAAATCATTCTGTTTTAAAATGAATTCATGCACACTGTAAATATGATCTGGAAAGATTCTAACATCATAACATAGGTACTGAAAAAAACCAAAGAGCAAGTGTAATCATGAATTTATTACATAAGACTTCTAGCCAATTTAAGGTTCAATCCTTCTAATCCTTGCCTATTTTTCTATTTTCTTAATCATTAACATTTCATGTGCTGCCAAGAACAGATTATAAAGATGAATACACAAAATGGAACAGCCAGATAGATTACAAACTGTACCTGAATTCTGCCCAAATGCTTTTTCGCTTGCTCTCAGGGATTCTAGCAGATTTAGGAATGTCACACAGTCATACTGGGCCAGGTACTGGAGCAGAGTACGGAGAATTTTTAGGTCCTGAACTAACGACTTGGTTTTGGCCCCCAGCTGATGCCATAGTGGATCCAGAAAATGGCGAATGGTCTACAAAAGAATTAGTTTTATCAATTACTACTAAAGAAAGCAGTTTTACAAATAACACGATAGGTACCAATATTTGACAAGCCATTTAAGGGTCACCATACACATTGCAATGTGACCGTACAAAAGGACCTACCTAAACTATCCAATCAATTTCTATCCAATTAGGCAGACCCCTGCACTACATAATAGATGGTAGAGCTAAAAGAGATTGTACAATTAGATTGTAATTTGTGTGGTGATCTTATGAGTACATTTGTGGTATTCTGTATGGAAACACAAGAGACCCATCAAATCTTACACTGACTCATTGCATGAATCCAAAAACACTATACACAGGGGGGGTGTCGGAGATCAGTTTCTTCAAGGAAAGCAAGAAGAAATAACTGCCTGAAACTGGAGTTTTAGTCCTGTAAAGTTAGCATTTTTATACACATATCCAACAAATAGTATCATATTCAGGGTGGTCAACTAGTGATATTTAGGGGATTTATTTATTACAGGCATTTTTTTTTTTATAGCACCGACAATTTATGCAGCACTCTACATACTGCACATTCACATCAGTCCCTGCCCTCAAGGAGCTTACAATCTAAGGTCCATATCTCACATTCGTACATACAGGGCCAAATTAGACAGGAGCCAATTAACCTTCCAGCCTGTCTTTGGAGTGTGGGAGAAAAGCGGAGTGCCCAGAGAAAACCCACGCAAAGCACAAGGAGAACATGCAAACTCTTTGCAGAGGAGTGATCGGTGGAAGAATCACAGTAAAAACTGATGGATAACTTAATGTGAAAATTAATTTATATATGAGGACAATGCAATTTAGATGTGATTGCAGATTAGTTGTGGCTGACTTTGTGAGACATGAGTAGTCTACATAAAAAGTTTTTAATATAGAGGAAGTTTTCCCTTTCTGGAACTAAATTGGGATTTATTATGTGGTCAGTTTAAATGTAAATTACGCTTGGAAAAGCAATTTTTTTAAGCAATGTGTTTTAAAGAGTTATTTAGCTACAACAATACTATATATGCAATTGCCAATTAGAAAAGTTAAACTGAACAGTGCTTCCACACTAGACCATATGCACTGCGTGACCAAAAAAAAAAAGTCACCACGTGGATTTATCTAAGCAAATAGGTAAGAGCTATACGGGTTGCTTCAGTTGGACAGGTCTTGGTTCAGCAACTGTGTGTGCCAAAAAATGAAGTCAGCTGCTCATCTGAAAATACTGATTGGCCAGGTTTTTCCATCAATGGGTTTTTTCTTCTGGGATGGAATGGGCATATTTAAAAATGATAATGCCAGGATTGTGAAAGAATGGTCCAGGGAACATTATTTTCCCACATGGATTGACCACCAGAGTTCAGACCTTAACCCCATAGAGAATATTTGGGATGTGCTGGGTAAGACTTTATGCAGTGATCCAACTCTCTCGTCATCAATACAATATCTTGGTGAAAAATGAATGCAACTCCGGATAGAAATAAATGTTGTGACATTGCATAAGCTTATCAAAATGAATGCATGCCGTAATCAAAGCGAAAGGCAGTTCAACGAAATATTAGAGCGCGACTTTCTATTATTTGAGAGGCCAACATATTAAACTATATGCAAAACACTCTGACTGTGTCCATGAAGACACCAGACTGCTGCATAACCACTGCAAATACCTTGTCAAAGGCCCTTCCAATAGCATTTTCTAAACTCAGATCTTCCACTTCTAGGGCAGGATTGTAGCGTTTCAGTTCCATTATGCAAGCATTCATTATATCTAGTATAGAAGCTTGTATAGCAAGCATTGCAGGAGTCATAGAGATGTGCAGCTCTACCACTTCAGGTTTGTGTTTCTCCAGGAATGAATTTACTGAAACGTGAAACCTATGGAAAGAAATAGCATTTGCTTTCACACATAAGCATACTAACAGAAATAATTCTACATCATAAAAGCAATATCCTTAAAAGAGAAATTGTAAAATTCGAAATTTCTCAATTGCATTAGTTTAATGCCACTACATTACATGTTCTAATATACTTTTCTAAACAGGAGCTGCTACTTTGCAAAGATACAATTAAAGTGACTAGGGCTGCAACAACTAATCGATATAAATCAATAAAATCGTTGAGAACCGTTGTCAACGATTAGTTGAATTTGATTAGTTGATTCCACCACAGCAACCTTGGTCAGCCATCTGATCCCCACTACAGTCTGTGTCACCTTTGATCCCAGCTGCTCTCCCCTGCCTGTATTAGCAGAGGTAGCGGGCATCAGATCAGCTAATAGCAGGCTGGCCGTCAGGCACCAGGGCCACTCAGAGAGAGATGCCAGAGAGAAGCGCGGGTCTGGACACAGTGTGCGGCGCTGCTGGACGGGTTGGAGAGGCTCTGAGGCAGTGTGGGTGTGTGCAATAGCCAGCCTGCTTATTAGCTATTGCAATTTGAAATGGCCAATAACAAGTTATCTATTGGACCTGCCCGCTGCCTGCTGTTAATCATCAGAGGAGGACCTGAAGGAGAACTTTCTTAAGGAGAACACCCTTAAACTGGCCTGCTGATACTATTTTGTGAGAGAAAAAAGTTTCACAAATGTACTCTGCAATTTTAAAGAAGTCTTAATAAGTTATCCTTTACTGTGTGAATTAGGAAATCTTTTGAGGTCACCTAATCTTTCTTTGCTGTGTGTGTTCCGAGAGCTGATGCTTTATCTTTCCTCACAGAACACACAAATCTATTTCTGACATATTGCTGCTCTTTTTCACTACTTCAAAGTAGAACACTAAGCTCCTTGTTAATAGCAGTCATAGAGCCGTACTTCATCTGCAAATGGTCACTCCAAGAAAGAAAAAAAAGAAAAATAAGAAAAATAAATTACTATTTGGAAGAAAAAGCAAACCCAAACTGTCCAAAATAAGCCAAAAAAAAAAAATGTGAGCACTGGCACAGAGTCATTTCTGTTCAACATCTCTGGCGAGTACACAAAATGAAACAATATGAATAAAAGAGTATCAAGTGATCACAACTTTCTCATCAACTTTGTGACTTTGTCTTACAGTTAAACAAGATTCACTGTGCCAGTAAGAAAATATTGTGACTTATCCATGTTTTAATCTTTTTCTTAATCCGTTTGCCTTTCTGACAGTATGCATGTTTTTCTATAGGAACCTGCGTCAAGAAACCTCCCCATTTATTACAGGCAGTCCCCAGGTTACGAACAAGATAGGGACTGTAGGATTGTTCTTAAGTTGAATTTGTATGCATGTTGGAACCGGTACATTTTTTAAGTGCACCTCCAGCTAAAAATGTTTTGTTGTTTTGGATATCATAGGGAAGGGTTTACCCCCTGTAAAGTTTGTTTTGCTGTGTGTGCCCCTGATCAGAAGATTTCACCTCACTTTCTGTCCCTGTGACAATTGGATTTTGAAAATGTTGGATTGTCGTGGGAAGGATTGGTGATAAAGCTTCAGTGGAGACACCTATTTCCCATGATCAATCTTAAAAAAGTGAATTTCCCTTCCTTGGGGTAGATTTCCTTTCACTTCCTGTTGTCTCATGGATAGGAAGTGAGATTAAATCTTTATAATGAGGATACAGACAGCAGTAAAAACCTCACAGTGACCTGGAAGAAGAGGTGGGCACCCACCTCTTCTTCTCCCGCGCTCGTGCATCAGCACGGGCACGGTAGCATTACAACTACCCCTCGTGTACAGTAATAGCCTCAGTTTCTAAGTAGAAGTCGGATGTATGTAAACTCGGGGACTGCCTGTACTGTTAATAAGACCTACTTCGCACAGGCTTCAGGTTGTATAAGAGCGGAGTGAACACCAAGTTTTCAGGAAAGCATTTTTTTAAGCTTTCGGTAAGCTTTGTGCAGCTTTCTTGAAGATTTCAAAGCATTCTTCAGCTCCAGTTTGGGAGTGTTAAACCACAATCCTAATGGGAGTCCTGGCTGTCACTTTAAAAAAAGCTGCTAGCAGCCTTCAGCAGACTTTCATCAAGCTTCAGGTTGTGTTGAAGCATACTGAAGGAGCAAAGTGGAGCTGAAAGGTGCTTTGCATAACTACATGGTAACTGCAATGTACAACGTAGAAAAATGAATGTACTTTAAATATATAATGAAATATAAGGGGACTTTGACTAAAACAGGTTTAAATAGGACCTCCATACACCCGATGATGTAGATCTGCGGACATTTTAAGAAAAATGGCCATACCAGTGCTGCCACTGCGGTTAGATGTCTGGACTGTTGGAAGACTCCTCCAGGACCTTAATTGTCCTTCACTGATCTACACATCCGTGTTCTTCTTGGAATCCTGCACATTGCCAACCAAAGGTCACCACCCCCATCGTTACCCTGCACTTAGTACATTGGTTTCTGTGCTTACAAAAGCCTCAAAGATTACTGGCATTTCTTCCTTCTAGTCAAAATTTCCTGTTGTGCAGAATTCAATAGCAATTATAAAGCTTCAGAACAGGAATACACACCCTAAACAAATCAACTGAACAATGCTTTTATAAACTGCACATTTATAGCATGCAAGGTGAAGTTTTTAACTCCTTGGAGCATTTATCAGGATAAGAACTGAGTGAAAAACATTCCCACATATTGCATATCTTCCACCTAGCAACAAATTTGTCTAGCTGTTGACATGATTGTGTAACAGAACTCTTTTATAGAGTAGCTATTAAGCGACAAAAACAGCTGTGTGTCTATTTGTCCTCTATTAGTAAAGTCTAAAAATTCTTTAGCTTTTAATGCCAAGAAAAATAACAGTTCCATGCTGCAATCTAACGCTGCTCATTTCTTAGCATTGAAAGCTAATCATTTTGGGAAAACCATACTGCTTTTACATTTAAATAGTTATCTTTCCCTGCCTTGATGGCCTCAAGACTTCTAATGCAGATGAAAAATACAAAAAGGATAAAAAATACAAAAAGGATAAACATCAGAGTTTCTTACCTGCTAACGTCATTTTCTAGAATTTTCAAGGATGGCACATTGGAGAGATGGAAAGACCACTATCAAGTAAATAGTATAAGAGGCATCACATTCCTACACTCCCCATAAGAGCAATACCACCATTTGTGGGCTATGTAGAAGTCACTTTCCAAGTGTCTAAATTACTTTTACAGGAAAAAGAAGCCGTGAACTGGATTACAACCACTTACTGCCCCGCCGTAGTAGTTTCAGCTGTGAAACTAAAATGGATAAAGGCAACAGTGTTCATATTGGATCCAAAAGAGAAGCAACCGTAACTAACAGTTATTTCACATTGAGGGCTCCCTCAGATGCCACTCTCTAGCAGTGACCACCCCGCTATAAAACTCTGCCACACTCCTCTCCTTGTTGCCAAGGAAGAGATTCCCCTTAGGAGAATGTGACCAGGGCAGTCAGCCTGTTGTACCCTCTTAGTGGATCATAATGGATAGCTTTAAAAGGCCCAACGGTGCACAGGTATATGAGGGTAAAGGAAAAAAAAAAAAAGAAGTAGTGAGTTGAAGGGGGGATAAGAAATGTTACGTCTTCAGGCTGTTCAAAGGAACTGTAACACATGCAGACATGGGGGGGAACTGAACAAGGGATTCTGTCCTTCCAACTGCCTCAGGTCTGCTAAGCATACCCTTGCCTGTAGTACACGGGGAGGTGAGGGGTTACCTCACTAGCTACGGACCCATATAAAAAATAAACAGGGAATAGTGTCTGATGATGTTCAAGAAACAGAAGACTGGGGCAGAAGTGATCATTTCTCCAATGTACCATCCCAAATGATGACTGGGGTAACAGTTTTTGGACACGATGAGAGACGTGCTAGCTTGACAACACGTGGGTGTTTTTTTTAATTAGACAGATACAATGATGCAGTGCATTTACAGATTGCACCTCATCACATTTTAGGGCAGACAAGAGAAAAAAGAAACATCTTATTATACACACCTTGGCCATAGGTAGAGCTTTTTCAAGAACAGATTTCTCATAACTCGCTCCACCTGGCAGAATCCTGTTTGGAAAGCAACCGCATTGTCTGTGAAGGCTTTAATGAACCCCTGTTTGTTCTTCTGCCGATATAAACGCAGTATAAAAGCTTCCTGGCAGGACTGAATGATCTTATGTGCTCTATACACAAGAATACCTAAAATGGGAGGACACAAGATTGACAAATCTGTAGTATCAACGTACTTGGAGTGATCACAATACTCAATGTCAAAAATGTCAAGGATATTTTAAAGCAGTTTAATCTTTTCACTGTATGGATATGATCAGAAACTCAAGCAAGTCATCTTGCATTTAACAATAAAAACAAACACTATGGGCTAGAGTTGCACCAAAATTAAAATTTAAAAACCGAAATTTAAAAAAAAAAAAAATGTCAGGCCGAAACCGAAAATGTTTTTTTATTTCAACTTTTTCAAATATTTTATGTTTTATAAACGTTAACATTTTTTATATTTATTAATTTTTTATGAAATCTTTTTATTTTTTACTTTACTTTTGGGGGCTTCGGGGAAATATTAGGGGTATAAATAGAAAAAGAGATTGAGGACACAGAGTCCTCAATCTCTTTTTCTGCAGCCCCTGTTATAAATGAACAGGAATCTCCTATGAGTGTTCCCATTCATTCATAATTGAGGAAATAATAACCATAATATGTCCTCAATTATTTACACCACTCTCCTTCTTGACACGCTGTCACAGAAGGCGGAGCTCAGCCTGCTGTGACAGCGCTGGCTGTCTCCGCCCCCAAACACCGATCTCCTCTGACCTGTGACAGGAGGCTGAGTGGCGCTGGGGGGGGAGAAAGAGATGCAGGCTGCTCACAGCGCTCTCCTCTCGCAGCACTCGACCGCACAGACACAGCGCCCAGCGGGGAGGAGAGAAAGATGGATGCACCGCTGCATCGGCCAGAAAATGGCACTTTCGGCATTATGCCAAAAATGCAATTTTTTTGGGCCAAAATGTTTCGGCGGCCAATATATTGGTGCATCCCTACAATGGACACATATCTTACTGTATCAATATCCAATAATTACTTTCTGCAATTGTAGATCCGCATGGAAATTAAATGTATATGGTCACAGCCAATAGTGCACAGAATAATGATTAGCCATAAACAAAACCCACCTTTTTAGCTAAGAGTAGGGGATCTCCCATACAAAGAGTGAAATTGAGAGACGGGAGACAAAGATGCATCAGACCCACAAAGCTTGTGCAGAGTTAAGCAGAATTTCTCACAAAAACAACCTCCAGGATTATATTTTTAATTTTGTTGTACATATTACCAACAATTTAATTTAAAAGCACATTTATCTTTTAAACCTTCCACAAGGGCTTGCGCACAAGGGCATGGTTTCTAGCTTGTAACTTGTTTGTGAAGCAATTAAGAAAGGATTTGAAAATAACAGGATTATTCACTAAAGGGTGAAGAGTTTGGAGAAGGCCGGAGAAGTGAACAATCTAGGACAACATAGCTGATATGGAAAAATTCTCCAATTCAGCTCACTTTCAAGTTCAGCTATGTTGTGCTCTCCAAACTCTTCACCCTATTGTGAATAACCCTCTCAATGTGTGAACTTTGATCTGTATAATATGGAACAGTGTTTAGGTGCATCTATGGCTGAGTTTGCTTTACGCCATATACAAGCCAATGTGAAAGCAAGTCAAAAGCATCTCAAACAATTTCCAAATGCATCCTAAATGCAAGCTATTTTCCCCCTAGAGTATGTTGTTTTTGATATCGGCTTAATCCTAAAAAGTAAAGGAAATGAAAGTGGAGGCATTTGTAGAAGGCAATTACATTTCAGGTGTAATATTTGTAACACAAGCAACAAACTATGAACTAACACATGACTGGTTTGTATGCACGTACAACACTTCCACATAACTCCTTCAGATATTGCACATGAAGGCCTTCTCAAAGGAAAGGCGTGAGTTATCATCTGTAGCAACAACTTAAAGTAGACATTGGGTCTAAATCAAATAGACATATAACAAATAGTCAAATAGACATATAACACATGACAAGCTAAGTAATGTAATGTCGATTGTTTGGACTAGCTTGCTTATAAATGTCAAAAAGGTAACTTTGATGTGTCCATCTGCAAGGCTCCTTCCTCACTTTCAGGTGCCACTGTTGCAGCTCAGTTGGCGAAATGCAGTGTTGTCACCCTTTGTCAGCTGGGTTACTAAGAGCTAAATCTCAGCATAGTGAAGTTACGGTGGGCGCCTAGCTCCACCCAACACCATTCACTAGACCACACTTACCTCTGCCCACCGTGCAGGGCATTACAGGACATCTAGTTTTGTTGATGAACAGCAGGGAAGCTGGATATGACCTTCTAAGATGCCCTATGGACTTGAGCTGCAGGAGCACACATTGGCAGTTATGGAGCATATTGAATTTGATTCAGGCAGGTAAGAAAGATGTTTGGCCGAAATGTATACTTTGATAGTAGTGCTGGGACTTGACATTAGAAATTAGAATTGGGCATAAACAGCCTTTGGTTGTGCTTTAAGTACTGGAGTTCATTTTCTAATAGCTCAGTTTGGTTATAATCAGCACAAACCTGCATACTGTATGATGAAAACCACAGAAAGCAAAATAATGATACTGCTGACATCTAGTGGTGACAATACAAACAGTTTCCAGACATTCTCCACATTCTTAAAAAATAGAATGCATTTTTCCCCTTCCAGTAATTTAAAAAATTAGGCATCCTCAAAATTTTGATCTGTTTTATTATAGGAATGCCAGTGGAAAAACAAGGGACCAAGAAGGCAAGTTGTAGTAGATGTTCCTAAACTTCAAGTTCTCTCTGTTGCAACAATTTGAACTTGCTAAGAACAGACATAAAAACTGTGATCCTGGCTGAAATCGACACTTCCTGGAGTGTCAAACTCAAAGGCCACTCCCTACACCTACATTATCATAGTGTTCCTGCAGCAAAGCAGTGGCACGGTTAAAAAAAAACCATAAAACAAACAACAACAATGGCTGCTAGCTTACTATGCTTTCACTGCTGATCTTATATTTTTGTTCTTGCTGCAGAAACATTGTGATAAAAAAGTGCTGGGGAAGGTTGGGGCAGCTTTTATTTGACACTCACAGTTATTCACAAAAGGGTGAAGAGTTTGGAGAAGGCAGGAGAAGTGAACAATCTAGGCCAAAATAGCTGATTGGGAAAAATTCTCCCATTCAGCTCACTTTACAGGTCAGCTATGTTGTCCTAGATTGTTCACTTCTCCGGCCTCCAAACTCTTCACCCTTTTGTGAATAACCCTGTCAGATACTGCAGAATGTGGGGATTGTGGTATTGATAACTCTGTTTCTCAAGCTCAGATTGCTGCAGCAGTGAGAGCTAGTGTAAGTCCATCTACAACAGTGCCTACATGTATTTAGTTCACCGGGTTTTATGTGGTGACAGGGTCCCTTTTTTGCAAAACATGTTTTTCTATACTTAAAAGGTGAGGATGGGGACTTTCTTTTTGCTTTTATCCCGTCCCACCATAACCTTTTGAGTTATACTTTCTCTTTGAGTCCCAAGCCCTACTCTATAAAAGCCATGGCTTCCATACACTGCCCTGCTCCATAATTTTAAGCTGTATCTGTACTACACATATTAGTGGGTCCGGGTGAGCAGCTGGCCATTGGGACATAAAGAAATGATTTGCATGGCTCTGCCCACTCTCTGAAAATGAGGAGTGATCATCTTATTTCTGGGATATGTGATGTAATGAGACATATGAAACCTTCTGTTATAAGAATTCTTTAGTCTGCTTAGTACATCTACAGCAATCCAACCTGTCAACCAATCTCTATGCAAGCCCTAAAGAGAACCTGTACAGAAAATGGCATCTACTAATGCAATGTCTAGCAAGTGCTTAGAGTTGCTGCTGCTGCTGCTGCTATTTATATAGCGCCTACAATTTACGCAGCACTTTTATTTCCAAAACATTCACATCAGCACATTGTCTCTAAGTGTGATAACAAGTTTATAAATCAAACCCAACATGAACCTTATTCTTTAACATAGAAAATAATAACTCACCAGTTACTAGATTGGCAGGAATCCGGTCAGTGAGAAAATCCACGACAAGGATACGGCTAGTAACAAATAACACACCGCCCTGTGTGTACACATCATAACGCTCATTACTGCCTATTTCGTTGTTGATGATTCGGGGCAAATGACTGGCACCTTCTGCCCTGAGCTGCTCAATTAGATATTCCTAGTAAAAAAAAAAAAAAAAAAAAAAAAACAAAAAAATAAAAGACAAAAGAAA
>NW_017306609.1:685136-693978 GCF_000935625.1 Nanorana parkeri | reverse complement strand
CAAAAAAAAAAAAAAAAAAAAAAAAAAAAAAGCAAAATTAAAATGTACATGAAAAAAAAAAGAATCTACCATGACGCATTAGATGACCTTTTACACTGCGTGGAACAGGTAGTCAGTTATGCTAAAAGGTGCATTGCTGTGATAGTATGACAGTGCTTACCATTAATGTTTAAACTCGTAGTGACAAGATGAAAGGGAGAAGTTGAATGACTGCTAGTTGATTAACAATTGATACTACCTCTGTTATAAGGCAATTTGAAGTGAGCACACTTACAGAGGTAAATTTGCATGGCTTGCCATAGATTTGCAGAAAGTGCAACTGAGACCCTTGTTTTATTATAGCTGAACTCCAACCTCATGTCTATAATCTGCCGTGGCTTGCTTGAAAATGTAGCCGCCTATGTTCTCCTTCACCTCACCACTCTAAGCATGTTTAGCATTCGGGTTTTCACTGTCAGATAACAGAAAGATTGCACAATCACAGTTTCCAAAGTAGAATTACTGTCAGATGCTGTGATATGGACAACAGTTCTTCTTTTATACGCCTTAAAAACAGACGGTCTAAGTCTGTAATGCATACAGTGGCTCAGAGTGTTCATATGTTATACCAGATCATACTAATGTATCCAATATGTTGCCATTTATGCAGATCTAGAGCCTTCACATACTATATTTTGTGAGTACAGCATCTTCTGAAGCTGTCGGCAGGGGTTATAAAAATACCTCCTCAACTCGAGGAATAACAAGCAAATAGTTCATAAATTCACTACCAGGTCAAACCAAGGCAACAGCTTGGGCTCCATTTATGGGATACATGCTTGTCATATAAGTGATTTTACATTACAATGATTGGGGAGTTTAAAAAGGTGTAAGAACTGGGGTTATCCGTTTATGGATCATAGTGCATCTCTAAGCAAACCTTTCTTTTTTTTTTAAGTTTTGGATAGAGTAGATACTCTGTTCACTTTTTAATTGCCTCTGTGACCCTATTGGTAAGATTCCCTCCTCTATTTGTACTTGAATAAAGTAGGAGGAAATCCAACATTTTCCCCAGAACAAAAAGTTAGGGGAAATCTTCTATTGGGGAATCCTGTATCTATAAACACACTCACACGTCCAGTGAATAGTGGTGTTCGGTAGTGACCCACTTTTCTGTTGCTACACTCCAGGTCCCGCACTGCCATCTTCTTTACTTACGTCATCAGGGAGCCAGCCGTCTCTTACGGGTACTTGCTGCTGGAGGCAGTCGCTTGGGGCAACTTCTGGCGTGAAGGACGGAAAGGTGGGTGGGGAGGAGGTTATTGTTTGGAGGAGAGTCCCCCTCCATAAGGACATTGGGGAGATCTCCTTCAGGGGTTTCCTCACTTCTTTGTCTCTTAGCTGCAGGGTCAATTATGGTGAAAAATCTGTATAATGTCCGCTGTTTTTTTCTGCGCTGCAGAACCCTCCAGAAATGACAGACCACATTGCCGTTCATCAGATTCAAGACTCTGTTCGTCACAGTTATGTTGGGGTGGTGCGTCTCAAAGAAATCCTGGCACTCATTCCATTTTCCCCATTATGGATTTTAATCACATCACTGCTAACCTCCTCCCTTTCTTCCTCGGTGGAATGCTCCTCAACAAGTGCCTTCTGCTGCTCACTCTGGAGTTCAGCAAGTTCTTGCGTCGTGTGCTCCTCCTTATGGTCCTCAACAAGCTCCTCTATGTCTGCACCATCGACGTCCAGACCCATAGTCTTGCCCATGGACACAATCTCCTCCACTACCTGTGCATCAGACTCTTCCATGTCACGTTCAGTGACACATTCTGGCCACAGTTTCCTCCAGGCTGAGTTCAAGGTCCGGTATGTGACATCTTCCCAGGCTTTGTCAATGAGGTTGATGCAGTGGAGGACATTGAAATGTTTCTTCCAGAACTCTTTCAGAGTCAAAGACGTCTCTTCAGTGACATTAAACATCTGGTGAAGAGCTCCTTTGTGTGCAGATTCTTGAAGTTGCAGATCACTTGCTGGTCCATGGGCTGCAGAAGAGGTGTCGTGTTGGGGGGGGGGGACTTGACCTTTATGAAGTCATACTCAGCATCCATATCATCCACCAAGGCTGGAGGGTATGCAGGGGCATTGTCCATCAGAAGGCACCACTCAGTTGGTTGTCAGCCGTTCCATGAACAATTGCCTTGTGACCCAAGCTTTCGCATTGGCCCTCCACATGACAGGCAGTCTGGCCTTGTTCACATTCTGTTCCTTGAATGCACAAGGGGTCTGGGAATGGTACACCAGTAGTGGCTTAATCTTCAGATCGTCGCTTGCGTTCGCACACAGCAAAAGGGTCAATCTGTCCTTCATGGGCTTCAACCCCAGCAGTGCCTTCTACTCCTTCGTGATATAGGTTCTGTTCGTCAGCTTCTTCCAAAAGAGCCGTTTCATCGCAGTTGAACAGTTGTTGAGCGTCGTATCCTTCTGCCTTCATGAATTCCGCAAAGTCTTTCTTGTAGGCTTCTGCAGCGGCCTGGTTAGAACTGGAAGCCTCACCATGTCTTATCACACTGTGGATGCCACTTCTCTTGCGGAATTTTTCAAACCACCCTCTACTGGCTTTAAATTCATCACTAGATGCACTTGTGGAGGGGTTTTGCTGCAGCAAATCACTGTTCAATTTCCTGGCTTTTTCACAGATCATAGCTTCACTAACACTATCACCTGCCAGCTGTTTCTCATTCAACCACACTAACAAAAGTTTTTCCACCTCATCCAGTACTGTGTCCTGTGCTTGGTTAACATGGTTACTACTTTTGCCACATCAGCTGCTTTGATGGCATCTTTATTCTTCAAAATAGTCAAGTCGGTCGACTTCACCATCTTGTACTCCAAGGCCAGATCAGTCACATGAATACCACGATCAAGTTTTTCTACAATTTCCTTCTTCAATCCAAGGGTTATTTTCTTCAAAACCTTCGCGTTACCATTCTTGCTCTGCAGATTCTTGTCACCTTCATTAACGCTCCGCACATTCTTGTCACCTTCAATAACGCTCCGCACGTTCTTGTCACCTTCATTAACGATCCGCACGTTCTTGTCACCTTCAATAACGCTCTGCACGTTCTTGCCACCTTCAATAACGATCTGCACGTTCTTGTCACCTTCAATAGCGCTCTGCACGTTCTTGTCACCTTCAATAACGCTCTGCACGTTCTTGTCACCTTCAATAACGCTCCGCACGTCCTTATCACCTTCAATAACGCTCTGTACGTTCAGCCCAGAACTACACGGGAGGAGCTTGTGAATGATCTCAAGGCAATTGGGACCACAGTCACCAAACAAACCATTTGTAACACAATACACCGCCATAGATTGAGATCCTGCAGCTCCCGCAAGGTCCCCCTCCTCAAGAAGGTGCATGTACAGACCCGTCTGAAGTTTGCCAATGAACATCTAAATGATTCAGAGAAGGATTGGGAGAAAGTGCTGTGGTCAGATGAGACCAAAATTGAGCTATTTGGCATTAACTCGACTCGCTGTGTTTGGAGGTAGAAAAATGCTGCCTATGACCCTAAGAACACCATCCCTACAGTCAAGCACAGAGGTGTAAAGATTATGCTTTTGGGGCTGTTTCTCTGCTAAAGGTACAGGGCGACTTTGCCGCATTGAGGAACCAATGGATGGGGCGAGTGATTGTAAAATCTTAGATGAGAACTTCCTTCCCTTAGCCAGAACACTGAAGATGGGTCTTACAGCATGGCAATGACCCAAAACATACCGCCAAGGCAACAAAGCAATGGCTCAAGAAGAAGCATATTAAGGTCATGGAGTGGCCTAGCCAGTCTCCAGACCTTAATCCTATAGAAAATTTATGGAGGAAGCTGAAACTTTGAGTTGCCATGCGACAGCCAAGAAACCTTAAAAAGGAGAATTATGAGAATTATGAGGTGAGTGCTTTTCACTCAGCCTCATAATCTGAGCCGACTTGTGATAATGAAACTGTCACAGGTCGGCTCAGTAGATCGGGAAGTGAGCAAACACATACCGGCGTTCGCTCACTTCTCGATCCTGTCACTGCAGAGAGCCGTGACAGGGGAGTGACTGGATTCTCCCCTGTCCGATCCTCCAGCGCTGACTGGCGTAACGGATGAGGGAGGGGGCGGGTACAGCCGGCTCTGCCTCTAGATAGGCAGAGCCAGCTGTCACTCACACAGCTGGGCGGATACAGACATAATAGTCGGGATCCGTTTTAGCTGCGGCGTCTCAGTATACCGCGAGCTGCAGCTCGCGGTATACTGAGCTTTGGGTAACAGGAGGACGCAAGTTTGTGTCCTCCCGTTACCCTTCGGAGAACTATGGGGAAAAGCCCTAACCCCATAGTTATGCTTTAAGGATTTAGAGAAGATCTGTAAAGAAGAGTGGGCAAAATCCCTCCCGAGATGTGTCCAAACCTGGTAACCAACTACAAGAAGCGTCTTACTTCTGTGCTTGCCAACAAGGGTTTCTCCACCAAGTACTAAGTCATGTTTTGTTGGGGATCAAATACTTATTTCACTTACTGAACTGCAACTCAATTTATAACATTTGTATCGTGTTTTTTTTCTGGATTTTTGGTTGATATATCGTCTCTATCATTTAAAATACACCTATGATACAAAATTATAGACCTTTCATTTCTTGGTAAGTGGGCAAAATTACAAAATCTGCAGGGGATCAAATCATTATTTTCCTCACTGTATATGCACCCTATATTCTCTGATCAATTAGTAACACTGTTAGGACATAGCAGTCAAAGTTTACAGTATTTCTTTAGAATGTGCTATGAAAACAACTACCTATGCTTCGGAACACTGAAGCAAGTCAAGTGACATCTCCGAGGCCTCCACTACATCCTTCATTGAAAGGATACAGGGAGAAGATTTGTACACTTTTGTGATTTGTCCAATTTATTTGATGTTTGCATTATTATCCAGCTGTACATACGTGCTTCAGTGGTGTGCAGTACTGCTCTTTAGGTATAATACTAAATGTCAGTACTTGTGATAAAAATGGCGAATATTACCTCTTCAGCTGTATTGGTATTCAACACTAACACAAGGTTTCCCGGGTCACAGTAGAGCTTCAAGAAGTTCTGTAAGATTCTGTCAATGCCGAGTCCCTGGGCAGTGATGACGAGACCATCTTCATGGAATAGGTCCAGGAAGATCTGGTTTTCATGCTCCAGAAGAGGCGCCATTTGCAGTCTCTGATCAGGAAAACAACTATAGTTAATCACAAAGTTCCCACAAACACCATAAAGATAGAATATTGCTGTAGGCAAAGGCTCGGAATAATATGGATGTACAATACATGGCAGTGAAATGTATATGGAGAGATTTGTAAGCAGACTAAACATTATCTTACAAAACCACTCTGCAGTTAACTTCCCAGATAGCAAGAATAACATGCCACAAACTTTTGGCAGGGTTAAATAGTAATTCTTGTCAACTTGCTGCACACATTCCTGGCAAGTTGTAGACTTGCAGAACACTTGCAGCACAAGTTCTAGTTGACACTTTTTGAATTTGTAGCAAATTTGCTTGGCAAGTCTACAGCAAGAGTCCTGTAGGTCTGAGCAAGAGCTCTGCAAGTGTCGAGCACTTTTGCAAAGCACGTTGACCTGGAGACTTGCAATGCAGACTTGCTGTAATTGTGCAACACAATGGCGAAGCTTGGCAAGTCTGCAATAGTTTAGCAAGTGATTTTCAAACTTGCAGCTCAATTGCTTGCTATCTGGGTTGTTAAAAAAAAAAAAGGGTCACATCTCTTTTGCTTTATTTATTCACAAAGCTTAATTTGATCTGCTTTACCTGCCAAAAGATGTGTAGTTCTGTACAGCCAGTCTTGTGACATATGCACCCCATTCAGCCAGCTACCCAACATGTAAATGGACAGTGATGGAACAGCAGCACACCAGTAAACGTGATCTATTACTCCTTGTATGCTTACATACCAGGGACATGCGGTCAGGGGAGGCAGAGCCTCACCTAGTATTATGGAGGAAAAAGCTGTCAGCTTCAAGTCTGAAGCTGACAGCTTTTTCTCAATTCAAAGCATCTTGTAACAGGTTACACAGCAGGGAAAGCCTCCCTGCTGTGTAACCTGTCATGGACAGAGTGCTGCCTGTTAATTACAGGCAGCACTGCATCCAGGTTTTGACAGGTAGTTAGTTTACACAGCAGCAGGCTTCCCCACTGCTTGTGTAACTTAACTAGTGAGGCCAGAGCTGTCACAGCCTCTACTCTGTTAGAGGAGTGAGCTCTGTGGATGGTTTGGATCAATAGCAAAGTGAAATTGGTCCAAGCTGTCCAATCAAAAAAAGACAAAAAAACCCACTGAGGCCATCGATCTTGATGCCTTAGCAGTGACGAGCAAGTGAGGGACAGGGAGGCTCCTCCCTTCCTCCTCTCACCTGCACACTAGCCAGGGGTTCGTTGGGATGGGGGCGGGACATGCTGGGGGCAGAGCTGGGGAATGCCTCACCAGGAAGCAAAGGTACTACATAACATACATAGGTTAGGTTACATACATAACAGTAGTGTTGGCTGACAAGACTATCAGAGAGGAATCTATGACCAGTTCCCATGCTGTGCCTCTTCCCTATTTCTGTGCTTTGCGGATCAGTGAGGATATAACTCTGTTAAAATCAATAGGGCCCCTCCCGGCAAACGCTGTGCGCTATTGTGCACAAACGCACGCCCCGGGATCGCCCAAGTGAGAAGCGGGGCTATGTTGTGCATACTATCACAGTATAGCAAACCCCTCCAAAGTGTTTTTTTTACTTTACTTTAATATTTGTTTATATGGGTAATAGAAAAGACAAAAGGTAAAAAACAGATGGGGTGTTAGGAAGAAGGGTCAAAGAAGTGAGGAAACCACAACATAGAACTCATTGATACAGATATTGGGGGGAATGTATCAAAATTGGAGCAGTTGCCCATGGCAACCAATCAGCTTCTATTTTTCATTTACAAAGCATAACTGAAGAGAAAATTGAATTTGTTGCCACGGGCAACTGCTCCAGTTTTGATAAACTGTCAGAAGGAAAATCTTTCTGCACAGGCTACTGCACATCTATGCAATGTGTGGACTGTTATCCTGAAGCTGAGCACTCACCAGTCAATACACACTGGCTGTGCTGTGTGTACAGGTCCGGTAGGAGGATCAGTAGGTTCCGGGAATACTCATGGGGTGCACTGTGTGTGTGATAACCCGGGTCAGATCATAGTCATTACCTGAGTGTCAGAGCTCTGCGCCTGGCTTCCTCTTTTCTCCCCTCACAGCTTGCCATGCGCACGCAGCTCAGCCTCCTCCTCACACGAGCCGGGACAAACATAACTAACCCTGAGTGAAAGGAGAAGCTGTCTACAACAAGTCGGGCATTTCGATAGAACACAGGGGCTGAAAGCGACATCGTCACGTGATACGCTGGAGCTAATTGGCCAGCACTGATACAGTCTAGTATTCATGCAAAGTGGAAGTTTAGCTCTGCTTTGACATAAGTGCTTCAGTGTTCCTGAAAGGTTAATTGGCTTGTATGGGCAACAGACAGAAGCACTCGAATCTGGTCACTGGCATTCTCTTTGTTATGATATAAGGTAGTGACAGTAAGTTCTCTTTATAGAACTCAAAGGAGGCACCAGGGTTTGTGTCACCCGGCGCCGCCGCCACCCATGTATTATGACATCCATCATGTCACGTCATCATGCATGCACGGTGATGTACTTTACTACCTTTAGCCATTTTGATGATGGACACCAGCAAAGAGAGGAGGGGATATTAACCCTTTGGGATCAGGTATGCCACCAGATCCCCCCTCCCCTCTCGGTCCATGACCAAGTGCCCGACTTAGGAGGTGACACCAAAATAACTGTTAATGGGGTCAGATTGACGATCATTTATTGGCAAAAAAAATGGAAGGAGCGGGATGGAAATTTTTTCTTAAAGAAACTAAATTCCGTACAGATAATGTATTTGTTTTTTCAGGAAACTCCATTCATTCAAAAATCAAATGTTAGAATCAAACAAAATTTCCCACTGTATTTGTTATGTCTCTGGTGGAGAGTATAACAGGTAGCAGTATGTGCAGGGAAGAGTATGTGCAGGAAAAGAGTGCAGGGAGTATGGCAGGAAGCAGTATAAGCAGGAACAGAGTGAATGGAGTATGACAGTGAGCAGTATGTGCAGGAAAACAGTGTGACAGGGAGCAATATGTGCAGGAGAAAAGTGCAGAGAGTATGACAGTGTCAGAGCACAATGAAAACCAGACAAGCAAAAGGTGCTAGTTAAAATATTTATTAAGAGCAGTGTCCACAGGAGTAAGCAGAACAAGCCAGAGTCAGGAGCCAGAGTGGGTAGTCATCCAAGCCAGGTCAGGAACACAGAGATCAGTGTTGTCAGGAACAAGCCAGGAAATCAGCATTGTCAGGAACAAGGCAGGAGCCAGCGGAGACCGTCTGCCAGGATCGGGGTCATACACGGAATCAGGATACTCAGGGCAAGGGCAAGGTCAGACTGGACTGAGTGGTATATATATATGGTGAGTGGGGTGACATCATCACTCAGAGACAGGAAACTCCCATCTGACTCACTCAGATGATGCTCTCCTATCTGACCATAAGAGGGAGCCCGGGAGTAGTGGGCAACATTCCAGGGTTGGCTTGAGCAAGGAAGGAACAGGTGAGGGAAATGGCAGTCAAGCCAGCATGCTGCAAACCAGTAAAGTCAGGGTGGGACCCTCTCAGACAGCAGGCAGAATGTGCAGGAGAAGAGTGAAGAGCAGCAACCTTAAAAAGTATGCAAAATCTTGAGGCACCCCAGTCTA
>NW_017306609.1:682797-685116 GCF_000935625.1 Nanorana parkeri | reverse complement strand
TGGGGGGCCCCCCCCCCCCCCCCCTTTTACATCACAATTCTCCCTTTTACATCAGAGTTTTCCTTTACATCAGTACTCCCATTCACATTAGAAGCCTCCACTTTTTACATCAGAATCTTCCCTTCACATCAGGAGCTCACCCATATTAGAATTCCCCCTTATACATCAGATTTCCCCCCACATTAGAGTCCTACCATCAGAAAGTTTTAAGGCACCCCTGAGGAAGCCGGAAGGCACCCTGGCATGCCACGTCACCCTGGTTGAGAAAAGCTGGTGTAGAGAGTATGACACTGAGCTTTATGTGCAGAAGAAGAGTGCAAAGAGTATAATGGCGAGCAGTGTGTGTGCAAGATAAGAGTGCAGACACTATGACAGCAGGCAGTAAGTGGACAGAAGATGACAATGAGCAGTGTAAGCAGAAGAAGAGTGCAGAATATGAGCAGGAGAGAAGTGTTGACGCTATGACAGCAGGCAGTTTGTGCAGAAGAAGAATGTTGAGGGTAAGAAAGCGGGTGAGTAGCTGTATAGGAAATTAGAGGGCAATGTTGGCAAAATTTGCCAGGAAAAATAATCAACTTTGCTGCAAAAAAGGAACTGTGGATTGGTGATAGGGGGTTGGAGTGGGGATTATGAACTGTTAGCTGCAGGCTAGAAACAGGAATAGGTGGCACAGCTGTGTACTTGCATGAAGCATTCAGTGGTATTAGGCTTTTCTCCACCAGCTCCCTCTGCCATTCCTACAGGTTATCTACGGGCACCTGCAGGGAAAGGACCAGGCTGCAGCCGCTATCGTGAAGCTTGTCCCTGCCAGCTCTCTGTGCTCTGCATTTGTCCAATGTCAGCCACTGTGAGTGGGGAAATGAGATGGCCAGGTAGGGGTGCGTGTCACTGCAGGGGTGACATGGCTGAGTGGGATCAATGGGAGGCGAGGTAAAAGGGGAGGGATGTGTGTCAGTAGGGAGATGAGGCAGCCAGATTTGCAGCAAACACCCTGAACAGCGCTGTTACTTGGAGCACTGTGCAAAAGGAGTGTCAGTATGCTTGAGTCCTGGTTTGCTGCTTTGTGTGCAAAAACAGCACTGCGGCTCTACAGTGTGCTGCTGAAGGAGGGTATTTACACCCCCTGTTGCTGCACTTAGTATGTAAAAATACACAGAAAGAAGAGCATATTCATACCTGTATATGCACCCTGGCTAATAAATAGCAAGGCTTTATTTGGCCTTTAAAATCAGTGTATGAGAAGTTTTTTTCCTGTGTAACCTCAAGACCCACATTTGTCCTTGGTCATTAAGTCGTGACCGAAGTCGCACTGCAATGGAATGCACAGCATTGTGGTACTGCACGTTCCGGTGTGGGCGATTTTACTGTGGGCGGGAGGTACATTTGGGGTGCCATTCAAATGAACGCACCAGAATGCGTAGTAGGTATGATTGCATGGTGCAGTGCATTAATGGCGCAGGTCTGTTCGATTAACGCACTTTACTACTGTGAACGGACACACACAACCACAGACAGAATCTCACACACATATACACACTTTTTTTTTTTTTTTTTTAAGATCCACCCAGTCTTCCTACCTTACAAGAACTGGAGTGGATCCTCATCCTGGGGCCCAGTGTGGGCTGCTATGCTGTGACGGAGCTCCATCTATATGTGCATTGCTCATACAGCTCCCTTGCGCACCCTGTTGAGGTGGCAGGAGCCAGAATGTGATGGAGCGGCCATAGCTCCACCTCACCTCAAGCTAACACTCGGCACCGGGCAGCATATTTTGAATGGCTGCTTGGCCGGAGAACTAATATTGCTGCGCTAGGGGGAGGCAGAGGAGCCTCTCACCCAGAAAAGTAGAAGTCATGCGGCGACCCACTTTTGGGTCACGACCCACCAGTTGAGAACCAAGGTATTAAAGTGTATAAATGTATACAGATGGTAGGTATGTTTACAGCCATTTTTAGGTACAAGTGGTGACAACATTTGTATGTCGTTTTCTAATATCATTGGAAAACGTTAATAGGGTTGCATATGAATGGTTGTTTGTGAGAGGGAGGCTCAAAGCTGGTAACCTGCATAGGGCCTAGTTTGATCTTAAAGGAGAACTATGGGGTCAGGGCTTTTCCCCATAGTTCTCCTTAGGGTAACGGGAGGACACAAACTAGCGTCCTCCTGTTACCCTAAGCTCAGTAGCTCGCAGTATACTGAGACGCCGGAGCGGATCCCGACATCGACGTCGAGATCCGCCCAGCTGCGTGAGTGACAGCTGGCTCTGCCTATCTAGAGGCAGAGCCAGCTGTACCCGCCCCCTCCCCCGTCCGATCCGCC
>NW_017306609.1:679861-682773 GCF_000935625.1 Nanorana parkeri | reverse complement strand
GGGGGGAATCCAGCCCCTCCCCTGTCACGGCAGAGAGCCGTGACAGGATCGAGAGGTGAGCGAACACCGGTGTATGTTCGCTCACCTCCCGATCTACTGAGCCGACCTGTGACAGTCTCATTGGAAAGCACTCACCTCATAGTTCTCCTTTAATACTGTTCTTCATTGATTGATTGTTATAAAGGTATGCTAACAGTGGGCTGAAGAAATGCATGCAAGGATAAAAAAACAATGTGTTCATTTCCACCTACCACCTATTGTAAAACAAATGTGATATGTGGGAGTTTTGTTACCAGGCTGAACAGAACAATGAGTCATTTCTAAAACCTTTGTTCCTGTGGCCCACAATAACAGCAGCAATTTCTTACTCATCGCTGGGAATAAATTATAGATCACTTGGGTTTTACAATCTAAAAAGATCTTTGATGTGAAGTGTCATGGGCAGGATAAAACAATGTAGCTCAGTGGACATCACACAGCACCTGCTAAGGCAGAGAAGATTCTGTAAAGCACAATGAAGAAATATGGCATTCTTTGTCATAACAAATATTCTGCAAGCACAGTGGAATACACTATACAATGGCAAGCAGCGTTGCAAAAAAACCCAAACAATCAGGCAAAAGCAGTTATCAAAATTATCCAAAGAGTGATTTCACTAAAAAAGGAAAAATCCATAATAAAAAAGGCTTCAGTGATCACTTTCTGCCATTGCAGTTGTCAGCATGCCATGTCATTTAAATATATTCATGAGATTAATCCAGACATCGCTAGCAGATTCTGGGATATTGTAAAGGCAAATGTGTTATAAAACTATTTTTTTTAGTTTGCTAGCTGTGATAAGTGTAATAAAGGTAGCAAAGAGTGATCATTTACCTGACTTACAGCCTTGTTTTTTTTTTTTTTTTTTAAGATCCACCCAGTCTTCCTACCTTACAAGAACTGGAGTGGATCCTCATCCTGGGGCCCAGTGTGGGCTGCTATGCTGTGACGGAGCTCCATCTATATGTGCATTGCTCATACAGCTCCCTTGCGCACCCTGTTGAGGTGGCAGGAGCCAGAATGTGATGGAGCGGCCATAGCTCCACCTCACCTCAAGCTAACACTCGGCACCGGGCAGCATATTTTGAATGGCTGCTTGGCCGGAGAACTAATATTGCTGCGCTAGGGGGAGGCAGAGGAGCCTCTCACCCAGAAAAGTAGAAGTCATGCGGCGACCCACTTTTGGGTCACGACCCACCAGTTGAGAACCAAGGTATTAAAGTGTATAAATGTATACAGATGGTAGGTATGTTTACAGCCATTTTTAGGTACAAGTGGTGACAACATTTGTATGTCGTTTTCTAATATCATTGGAAAACGTTAATAGGGTTGCATATGAATGGTTGTTTGTGAGAGGGAGGCTCAAAGCTGGTAACCTGCATAGGGCCTAGTTTGATCTTAAAGGAGAACTATGGGGTCAGGGCTTTTCCCCATAGTTCTCCTTAGGGTAACGGGAGGACACAAACTAGCGTCCTCCTGTTACCCTAAGCTCAGTAGCTCGCAGTATACTGAGACGCCGGAGCGGATCCCGACATCGACGTCGAGATCCGCCCAGCTGCGTGAGTGACAGCTGGCTCTGCCTATCTAGAGGCAGAGCCAGCTGTACCCGCCCCCTCCCCCGTCCGATCCGCCAGTCAGCGCTGGTGGATCAGAGGGGGGAATCCAGCCCCTCCCCTGTCACGGCAGAGAGCCGTGACAGGATCGAGAGGTGAGCGAACACCGGTGTATGTTCGCTCACCTCCCGATCTACTGAGCCGACCTGTGACAGTCTCATTGGAAAGCACTCACCTCATAGTTCTCCTTTAATACTGTTCTTCATTGATTGATTGTTATAAAGGTATGCTAACAGTGGGCTGAAGAAATGCATGCAAGGATAAAAAAACAATGTGTTCATTTCCACCTACCACCTATTGTAAAACAAATGTGATATGTGGGAGTTTTGTTACCAGGCTGAACAGAACAATGAGTCATTTCTAAAACCTTTGTTCCTGTGGCCCACAATAACAGCAGCAATTTCTTACTCATCGCTGGGAATAAATTATAGATCACTTGGGTTTTACAATCTAAAAAGATCTTTGATGTGAAGTGTCATGGGCAGGATAAAACAATGTAGCTCAGTGGACATCACACAGCACCTGCTAAGGCAGAGAAGATTCTGTAAAGCACAATGAAGAAATATGGCATTCTTTGTCATAACAAATATTCTGCAAGCACAGTGGAATACACTATACAATGGCAAGCAGCGTTGCAAAAAAACCCAAACAATCAGGCAAAAGCAGTTATCAAAATTATCCAAAGAGTGATTTCACTAAAAAAGGAAAAATCCATAATAAAAAAGGCTTCAGTGATCACTTTCTGCCATTGCAGTTGTCAGCATGCCATGTCATTTAAATATATTCATGAGATTAATCCAGACATCGCTAGCAGATTCTGGGATATTGTAAAGGCAAATGTGTTATAAAACTATTTTTTTTAGTTTGCTAGCTGTGATAAGTGTAATAAAGGTAGCAAAGAGTGATCATTTACCTGACTCATTTAACTGCATTACTGCATTTCAGATATTTCCTGTAATGTGTGCCTTGCATTTGTAAGGCTTAAAGCTAGGGTTGCCACCTTTTTTTCAAGTGAAACCCAAACACTGTAGTGCTGCGCAGCAATTTTTTGGGGGAGAATATACAGGAGAGAGCTTGGAGAGACAGCCAGGGGAGAGAGCGAGGAGAGACAAGGAGATGGAGAGAGAGAGAGCGAGGAGAGAAAGCAAGGAGAGGCAGGCAGGAGAGAGAGAGTGAGGAGAGACAGCCAGGAGAGAGAGGGAGGAGAGAGAGCAAAAAGAGGCAGCCAGGAGAGAGAGAGGGGGGGGGGAGGGCAAAAAA
>NW_017306609.1:656449-676838 GCF_000935625.1 Nanorana parkeri | reverse complement strand
GAGAGGCGGGCAGGAGAGAGAGAGTGAGGAGAGACAGCCAGGAGAGAGAGTGAGGAGAGAGAGCAAAAAGAGGCAGCCAGGAGAGAGAGAGTGAGGAGAGAGAGCAAAAAGAGGCAGCCAGGAGAGAGAGAGTGAGGAGAGACAGCCAGGAGAGAGAGCAAAGAGAGGCAGCCAGGAGAGAGTGAGGAGAGAGCCAGGAGAGAGAGCAAAGAGAGGCAGCCAAGAGAGAGAGAGTGAGGAGAGACAGCCAGGAGAGAGAACGATAGAGACAGTCAGGAGAGAGAGTGAGGAGAGGCAGCCAGGAGAAAGAGTGAGGAGAGACAGCCAACTGCTGAAGCCCTTTGAAGAGGTTGCTGTAGAAATCAGAGTAGACAGGTTTGTATTAATTTATTATATTTACCATTTAAACTGATGCATAATTTTAAAGTATTATTTTGTCATAGTTCAAACTACATATATTACTACTTTTTTGTTTGTCACAAACAACAATAATTTATACATTTGGCCTACAATAGGTTTGATTGCATGCATTTCGTAATTTGTGTCCTTGTTCTCACTATAACAGATATGTGACTGCATCAAAGGTCATTTTGATGGGGACTGCAAAACATTGTCCAGCGATTATGTGGTGCTGTGTCCAATTATGGCCCTGTTATTGAAATCATTGACAGAAGAAATGCAAAATCGCTTTCACCAAATTGAACACTTTCATCAGCTGCAGCTTCAAGTAAAGGGCACTTTGGAGCAGCAGATGAAGCTTCCAAAAGTGTAACTGCAGCTGCTGCAAGATTTGGGTCCATAACCCAAGCGGATCAACCAAGCTGGCCTTGCAGACCCCTCAGTTCCTCTGCAAGTTGAACAACAATTTTCTTTCTGGGCGGACTTTGATGAGCAAGTGGCTGACACAGTAAAGGTGGCCATACACTCTACAACCATCGCAAGACTTTAGTCTTGCGATGGTTGTAAAGGGATTAAAAAAACGTACGATCTGCCTATCTTGGACAGGCAGATCGCACTCTCGATCATCGCAAGCCGGCCCCCCTGAGGGGCGGGCTTCCGATGACCGCAATGCTGAACGGGCAGTGTGCGCGTGCGCACACCGGCCCGTTCAGCATTTATCTTCCGAGCACCGTTCTAACCAGCCGAGAATCGTACGATTCCCGGCTGGTTTTCGAACATGCTGGTTCGACAGAAGACGTGCGACCGTACAGTAGAAACGGTCGCACGTCTCCGTTCACACTGCTCGATTATCGTACGAAAAACCGATCGCATACGATTATCGTACGATAATCGTGCAGTGTATGGGCACCTTTAGTCTGCAACCCCCCATCCACTGCATCCATCCAAATGAGAGCTTATGAGAGTCCCTTATCCCAAGGACTGAAGACCATTTGGCCTGGTGAAAAGCAAGGCAGACAATCTATGAAAAGCTAACCGCTGTTATGAAGACAATACTTTGCATAGTAGCTACCTCTGTGCCTGCAGAGAGAATATTTTCAAAAGCTGGCCAGATCTTTTCAGAAAGAAGAATCAGGCTGAATCCAAACAAAGTTAGGCAGCTCATTTTTCTGAATACGAAGATCACCTCTCCTGAAGACGCAGCTCCACAGAGAGGGATACATTATCTAAATGTTTCCATTAGTTTGCAAACTGTGTAAACTCATTTTGCACTCTTTTTTTTTTTGTGTGTTTTATTTATCTCCTTTTGTTAAATATGTTGTGTTGTTGCTTTAAGAAAGTATTGTCTAAAGACAGTTAAATAATTAAGTGCAGGTTTTTTTCTTTTTATCGTAATTATTCCAGTAAAAAAAAAATATCTGGGGCAAGGGGCAGTAACCATTTCACTATCACAATTATTTGTTTATTTTTTATTTCTATTACCGCAGTAATCTAATGTGCATGACAGAGCTGCACAACAATAACTCAGTCATAAAGAGCATCAGAGCGCCACCTCCGTGTGTAAAATCGTTTATTAGGATGAATAAAACAAGCGATAAATGTACTCGCAAGCAAACATTTTCATCATGCTTTAACAACAAACAAGAGGCCACACTGTCTGTTACCCAACATAGTATCAGCCCGACTATGCAACACGGTAGCCTCCTGTCACATCACCCGGTGATGTGACCTGAGGCTACCGTGTTGCATAGTCGGGCTGATACCATGTGGGTTAACAGACAGGGTGGCCTCTTGTTTGTTGCTAAAGCCTGATGAAAACATTTGCTTGTGAGTAAATGTATCCCTTGTTTTATTCATCCTAATAAACGATTTTACACACAGAGGTGGCGCTCTGTTCCCTTTTGTTTTCCAATAGCTTCTTGCCCGCCTTCTGTAGCCGAGCAATGACATTTGAGGGACCGGAAATGATGCAATCAGCATCGCTTCTGGCCCCATTTAATAGTGGGGAGATCGGCGAACAGATGTTCGTCAGTCTCCTTCCTCGCTTCATGACACCAGTGAAGCCAGTCCCAGGCCTACAGGAGGGGCAGCATAGCCCGGGAAGAAAGGCAGGGGTGTTGGGGAGGGGGAAGATGCATTACACCGGCCCCTGGAAGCAATCTGGTAGCAGCTCAACCGCCAGAATCACTTCCAGTGTAAAACTGACAGTTGGCTTTACAAATGTAAACAGAGTAGCCACCAGGGGCCTGTTTAAAGGGGCTCGCGAGGTATGATATATATGATTTTTATATATGTATGTAGTATTTTTGAATATTCTGCTAATGTGTTTAGGCATCATCTCCATTGCAGTCCTCTCCTCGTTGCTCGGTTTTCTCCTGCGGCCCCCTAGGGGGAACCATGGTCGTGACTTTTGAAGCCTCTGCAGTCCTGTTTTGCTCATTCCAATGGGAGAATAGCTGCTGCTATATTCATATATGGTTACAATCATCCACAGTAAGATTCCCCTATTTTGCATCCAAAATATAGATGGTTATTTCTTTTTTCCACTGCCGTCATACTGCACTTTTGAGATGCAAATGTAACGTCGCCGCAAATGTAGCAGAAGTTAACTGCGTTGTTTACACAGTTTTGAGGCAATAAAAGAACAATAAATGACAGGCAATAATCTTTAGTCTCAAAGTGAAGATAAATGTATACACTTCCATGTGGTACCATTTTCATTGTTCTACCGTACTTTGTCGGGAAGTTACGAGGCATCATGATCATCAGACATCTCCCTCCCTTGTAGGCAAATATATGCGCCTGTGTATAAATCTTTATTGTGAAATAATCTTGAAAACTTTGGCCAACCAACCAGAACCTTTATCACCTGTTTTCTAATTCATCTAATCAAAATATGTAAGAATTAACACAGGTCGATAATTTCCCTAAATTTCTAGACCACTGTAATCGTTCGTCAGCAATACTAACGGGCTGAATTTTGGTGATCGACAGAACAGATTTTCGTTTGCACATGTTCAGTGTTCATTTTGCGATTTTTGTTGTACGGAAATGCCACGAATCCATCGTTTTTTTTTTGTTTTTTTTTGCTTCAAATTACGTTTTCTAGTCTGCCAGTGCAACCAAATTCGTCCAGTTGTACAGTAATTGTGATCGTGCACTTCCCATCAACTGGCATATTATCGTACGAAACCACAATTGCAGACAATTGTTGAATGATAATTGTAAGGTGAACCTTTAGTTTGGACCAGCCTAATAATAACCAACATTTAAATAAACAACCACTTGAAGCCCGGGCGGACGGCAAGTAGTTAAATTTATCAAGCAGTCATAGTGAGATTTATTCACAATGACTGCTTGATATAATTAAAAATTTAAAGAATAAAAGTGTAAAAAATGTGTAGAAAAATAGTGTAAAGTGTAGAAAAGAGATAGTAAGTATGTATGTGTATGTGTGTATATATATATATATATATATATCATTATATTCTAAAAATTAACCCCTTACAATGAGAATATGCAGTTGAGCTGCAGATTTGTTTTTCATTCTAAGAGGTTATTTTTTGTAACATTTAATCCCCCTCATGATGGCGATGTTCAAAGTATGTCGCTGTCACTAAGTGTGACATTTAATGATGCTTAGTGACATTGTATGCCAAGTGACCACTATTAGCTTTTAGAGAAAAAAAAATGAAAAGGTTAGCTTTTAGTTTTAGGCTCAGAGCACAGAAACTTTTCTGAAATCCTAGGGATGTGAGGTGTTTCCAAATAAAGGACAAATAAATTATTTTATTTGAATGCATTTTTTTAGCTGTGCTTTTTTTCAAAAAAAAAAATTAATCAAAGCTGAGGCAAAAAAGTGTTTTTTTCTTTTATTTATTTATATTTTATTCATCCTAAATGAGGCACTAGGCACACATATGTGATATACATATATAGCCGTATCTGTTGTCTAAAAAACAGTATATAATATGTGTGGGTGCACTTAGTAAGAAAGTCTATTACTGCCGTGGCAGAATTGCACAGCAAAAATCTAAAAAGCGCTTCAGTCATTAACAAACAGAAACTAAAAAAAGCTCAGTCATGAATGGGTTAACATACTGTACATATCTCCTTGAGGAGAAGCCAACTAACATCCTAAAGGGTTAAAGCATCAGTCTGAATGAGGATCTCCTCTCATCCAGACTCCATGAGGGGAATCTATGAACAATGGATCAGCAGGGCATGGCAACCAATCAGCTTCTCTCTTTCATTTTCAAATCTTAACTGAACAAACTAAAGAGAGAAGCTGATTGATTGCCATGAGCAACTACTTCAGGTTCTGTCTGCTCCAGAATTCCCCCTGTGTGTCATCTCTCTTATCTCACTGCAGGGCTGTAGAAAAGGATGTCTGCCCCTTACCACTGCTGCAGCCTGACCATTGATTCAGGGACTGTTCTACTGAAGACTCGTGATTCTTTGATTCAGTGTCCTGTTGTACTATTGATTCTGAACTGTTATACGTTTGTAAACAGTTGTTGGTTCTCAGTGTCCTGTTGTACTATTGACTCAGAACTGCTATACATTAGTAAACAGTTGTTCTCAGTGTTCTGTTAGCTGGCTGATTGCAGGGAGGGGCTAGCAGAAGCCGACCTCGCTCACTCTCGGATTACATTACTAGTGCTGCTGTCCTATTGTTTCAACACTAAACCCTTTCAAATGAGTCTGTTCAGTCTGATGATTCATCCAGTTCAACGAAAAGAATAAATTCCAAAGAACGATTTGTTCATGAACTGGACATCGCTAGTATATATGAGCATTTCCTTATGTCTGTGTACAGGAGCCCTTATCACTGTGTACACCAGAGGCTCCCATTAGTGCAGCCTGCAATGACATCAGCAGCTGGTTGTTCACTTCTCCTGCCTTTTCCCCGCCTCACACTGCCTACAAAACAGGGGAGGCTGCACGGCAGCCAGAGCCGTCCAAGCTCCAGGCCAGGGCAGGCCTGTGTGTGGGCTGGCAGCCATGCTGTGGGGTGAGGGCTTGCTGGTGTCTTTCTCCAGTCTCTTTGTGTTGGCATTACTAATCTCACGCAGTCCTCTCCTCTCCTGTCTGCTGGTCAGTGGCCTCTATCTCTTACTGCTCTTCTCCCGCTTCCTCCCTGTACCTGAGTCCCGGGCCCTGCATGTACTCAGACCCGCGGGCAAGGTGTCCATCATCGCCCACAGAGGAGGAGCCCACGATGGCCCTGAGAACACCCTCGCTACCATTCGACTGGTCAGTACATTCACCCTGTGACACCTTGCTCAGTATACCCGTCATGCTTTCTAACTTTCAGGAAGGGGGTTTATCAAAACTGGAGCAGTTGCCTATTGCAATCAATTGGCTTCTCTCTTCAGTTTGTTTAGTTGAGCTTTGAAAATGAAAGGTGGATGCTGATTGGTTGCCATGCACAGCTGCTCCAGTTTTGATAACTTTCCCTCTGTGTCTTATTGTGTTGTATAATAATATATTAGGCCATTAAGAAGGGATTTTAGAGCTTAGGCCCACACAGTGACTTCCTGTTAATGTTAAAATTTGTCAATTTATAAATTCACACTTCTTAAAGAAGAACTTTGGGGAAAATTGTTATTAACCCTTGCACTGGGGCTACCCATGCACTGCAAGGGTTAACTGCTCCCTCGTGTCTAGGGATGAAAAAAATATATACTCACCTGATCCTTAGAGACGGTTTGTTCTTAGGCCAGTCCCATTCTTCTCGCTCCCCCCTCCACTGCAGTGGTCTGAGGTCCCGTAAATCATCACATTTTATAGAAGGTGTATAGTATGTCAGGACACCAAGGGACAGTCCATTGCTGCAGTGGAGGAGGAGACAGGCTAGAGGGAGCACTGTTGCAGCTGACCAGCTCTGAGGATCATGTGAGTATAACTTTGTTATTTTCCTCCAAAATGAGCAGTTATCCCTTGTAGTGTGGGGTAGCCCCACTGCAAGGGTTAATATGTTTTCCCCAGACTTCTGCTTAAAGCATTTTATGTGCCAAACCAATTAAAGTTTTGCATGAGGATTCCATTATTTGTTGCATGATAATGTATTGTCCA
The DNA here is from genome assembly GCF_000935625.1 of Nanorana parkeri. Classification (NCBI taxonomy): domain Eukaryota; kingdom Metazoa; phylum Chordata; class Amphibia; order Anura; family Dicroglossidae; genus Nanorana; species Nanorana parkeri. Next base: position 670,361 of record NW_017306609.1, on the reverse strand, counting down.
TGCATAGACATTCTCTTTTCTCCCTCCTGCAGTGCCCTCCTTGCTGTCCACCCATCCTTACTACTGATGGGCCGCACAGGCCCGAGTTGGGTTCAAACTCCTATCTGTCCCCAAAAAATGGTATAAAATTAATTTCAGTACAGCGTTGCATGACGGAATAAACGTCAGTCAAAGGACTGCAGCGCTGAATACTGAAAAATGGCCTGGCCAGGAAGGGGGTCTAAACACCTGGTCTTGAAGTGGTTAAGAGGGCTTATATGCTATTATATTATAAGTTATTGGCCATAGAAGGTGTATGGGGGTCCGGGTACTGCCCTGGGGGACAGGAATCCATGAAAAAAAAAACTTTTAAAGACGCAGTGATTTTAACATCACTTAAAGATTAACAATAAAAATGAAAAATTCCTTTAAATCTCGTTCCTGGGGGTCCTCTTAACCATCCTGTAAAGTGACACATCTGTACAATGTATAGACCCTGCTGCAGCAAAACTGACATATATATAAAGAAAAAAAAAATTTATTTTAAGCATGCAGTTCCCCCTCCCAAACAATACCAGGAATGTTAGAATGTTTTAAAAGCATGGGGTTCCCCCCAGACAGGGCCGCCGTGAGGGGGGTACGGCCGGTACGCAAGAAAGGGGCCCGGCGCCACCTGAGGGGCCCGGCCGGGTACCTTACATGAGTATAGGCCGACGGCCGTACAGGTGACTGGCAGGAGGTGGAGGCGGTCGGGCCCCCGCAGCACTGGAAGAAGCCGGGGCCCGCACACTCGAGATCCTCACCTTGAGTGCACTCTCTGTGCGGGCCTCCGGTGTCCCCCTGTCTCCAGTCTGCCTCCGTCCACTGCAGTGACTGACTGCACATTACATTTTAAAGATGGATGCTGCGAGTAGCGGCGGCCATCTTTAAACCTGGCAAGTGCCCACATCTCATTTAATATATTGCCGAAACGGCAATATATTAAAGGAAAATAATTCCCTGGTGGTCCAGTGGAGAATCAGTATGATCTGCATCTCTTGCTGATGGCTACGGTGCCATTCACTTCAATCGGACCGGAGCGCACTGCTTATGGTGTGAACTAACCCTAAGCCCTGCGTCCAGTAGACATTTTTTTTGTCACTTTGCTGCAATGAAACGAACGATACGAACATGAAACGGAAATGAACATTCGTACCGAATGCCGCTAATGAATTTCGTCCAAATCCCTAAAAACAAAATAACACAAAATCCGAACCAAAACAAGCTGAAACAAAACAATTTTTTCCCCGGTGCACATGTCTAGTGTCCAGCGTGTCACAAAGCCCTGCGTCCAGCGGGTAATGTGGGTGGGGACACGAGTGTAAGCTCCTCTGTACAGAGACTGATGTAACTGGGGGAGGACATTAGAGTGTAAGCTCCTCTGTACAGAGACTGATGCGACTGTGGGGGGGACATTAGAGAGTAAGCTCCTCTGTACAGAGCTTCCCGCCCCCTAAAGTGGAGGGGAAAAAATGTGGGGGTCCCCCCTAAAATTCCATACCAGACCCTTGATCCCAGCATAGGCTGGCAGGGCCGGAAAGAGGGCAGAGGGACGAGCGAGCGCCCCCCTTCCCTCCCACACAGGTCACATGCCCTCGGCACTAAGAGGGTGCTTTTCCAGGGGCGACCCTGGAAAAGCACCTTGTCTGTGCTGATGGGGACAACGGCCTCTTCCCCACAAGCCCTGGTTGTGGGGGTGCGGGCAGGAGGCTTATTCACATCAGGGTACCCCTTTAATAAAGGGGCACACAGATGCCACCTCCCCCCCTTGTGAATGAGAAAGGGGTAGATGCCTGTAACCTATAAACATTTGGGTGTAGCTAGCAGTGACAGCTAGCTCCACCCAACTGTTTACAGTTGTAACAGGGTGAGCCGTGATTGGGCAGAGTCATCATTACTTTTCCCAATCATGGCTCTCAATGTTCTCTGTGCCCTGATTGGGCAAAGTCTTGCACCTGACCTGCGGTCAGTTGCACGGCTTTAGCTGATCAGGGCTCACAAGGCACAGTGCCTTGTGTGGGGTGTGCGTACATAACAGTCTGTAACACCATTTCGCCACCATGGTCCGCCGTTTATGATGCGTTAATACCTGCTGCTAGTGTGTTTGCACACACACAGTGCTGATGCACCTATCTCGGGACAGCAGGCTTTTTTCATGGACGCCAAACATTCTAATTTCCAGCATGTGTCAGAGTGCCCACTTACATTGCTAGGCTCCATCAGAGTGCCCCTTTAGAATGTTTAACCCCATCGCTGCCTCGCATTGTGGCTGCCTCTGGTAGTTTGATACATGGTTTTGTACTGGTACATGCAGAACAAATCAGAACATGTAAATCCTGCTTTTTAGCAATTTTCATAGTTTTAATGGTGAAATAACTGTTGCACTTTGCTATAGAGGTGCTTTGTAATATTGTTAATAGGTGGTTTGGCAGATTAAACTACGATCCTGTCAGGAGGATTGCAGATTATCACAAAGGATGTCATTGTGCAGCTCAGAATACATTCCCCACATTGCTTTCTCAACTGATCACTGAGATAACTTATCTCAGCCTTTCACAGCTGTTACGTGAGAAGTTTTCTTTTTGCAGGTTATTAAACAGCCTCTGTGCAGCCGAGAAAAACAAAGAGATCTGCTGAGTAAAGTTAACTTGTGATAAAGCTAGTTTTATCACAGTTTATTAAACGTACACCCTGGTCTTGAAGTGGTTAAAGAAAAGGTGGCAACCCTAACCCTTGTCTGTTTCTATTTACCTCTGCAATGAAAGCTGGCACGGGTTGGTCAGATAGACCTGTTTCAGGTCTATCTGCTTTGTTAATGTTCCACAGACACACAACTCACACTTATTTTCTGCGCCATTAGTGCAGGAAGCTTTCTTAATTCCTGTCCATAGAACTGTGTAGTGTAATGGCGGTGGTGTTGCGCATGGTAAAAGGGCCAATATGACATTTCTAGTCCACTGATCTGTACTCATATGCAGACATCCATTACCCTGCTGTAGCTTCCCCTCACCACACAGATGTATGGTAGCCCACACTAAACCAATGATAGCGAACAATGTGAATGTATGCAACGAGAACGTGAAGACCTTGGATCTTCATGCCCCCATGTAAGGGCATCCTTTTTTTTGCATATACATTATTAACTTTGTTTTATTGTCAATGCAAAACAGTATTTTCATATTTTAAACATGTTATAATAGGACGTTCTATCTATATTATGTGAGTGTGTGTGTGTGTGTAGAGTGATCCACTGCTCACATTCAAGAACCAGATCCCAGCCTTGATGGTATCCCAGGCGGAGGCAATAAGCATGCTATCGCTTGTAGTAACAAAAGTTCAGGAAATACCGCACTCCACGGGATCGTCACCAGAGAAAATCTTTATTCAAATAGCAAATTACACAGTGTCCATTTCCTCCCCATATGTTCTCATTCTCTAACTCATTTCACCATTTAGGCTTCCTCATAGAGTAAGAGTCTATGGGGTCTATTCACGAAGCTGCCGAAGGATCTAGCCATAGCTTCGGCCAATCCTTCGGCTAGCTTCGGCCCCAGGACCCCTTCGGTTCAGTAGAACCGAAGGGGTGCTGTATGGGCCATTCACACTAGCCCGTACAGCTCCCGAACGTGGCCAAACGGCTTAGTCGGGCCGAACGCATATGCTTGAACAGCAGTGAGTAGCCTGCCGGAGGTTCGGCTCAGCCGATCCAGATGTTGGATCGGCTGAGTCAAACTCCTTCTGCACTTCGGGTCAGCCGAACATGCTGAGCATGTTCGGCCGACCCGAAGTCATGCAAAGTAAGCCGATGTACGGCTGATTTCAGCCATCAGCCGTACCAGCCTGAAGTGAATAGCCGAACAGTGTTCGGCTCACTTCACTTGGGGTCGGTTGTTCACTCGGCTGCCCTCGGCAGCTTAGTGAATAGACCCGTATGAGTAGAGTATTCTGTATTAGTAAGCCTAAATGAAGATCCAGTGGAGTGCGGTATTTCCTGAACTTTCTGTGTGTAGAGTGTTATACTTTTGTAAGGCATACTTTTCTGTGGTCCTTAGAGGCATTTATGTTTGTAACTCTTACTGCTGAGATATTTAACCACTTGCTACCATTCACCTCATTGGTCTATTGAACAAATTGCTCCCTATAGAGTAAGCTCTAGGGCTGCAACAACTAATCGACATAATCGATTATAATCGATTATTGAAAAAGTTGTCAACTTTTTCAATAATCGATTAATCGGCTTCTGATCAGTTGGCCCTGTTCACGGCTCCACACACGCTGCGCGCCGCACCTCTTCCCCACCTCACGCTCGCCGCTGCCAGACCCGCCCGCCCGCCTTCACGCCGCACCTCCTCCCCGCCTCACACTCACCGCCCGCCCACATCCACGATCGGCACAGGGACGCGGGGAGATGTAGTAAGGAGGAACAGGTGTGGGGGGATGACAGCCGCTGATAGACAGGTCCGATCTCAGAAGCAAGTTGCTGGAAGACTGCTCAGGTAAGCCTGCACTTTCCCACACATGGTGCTCTATAATGTATTGCTGGGATTTGTATTCCTCTATAGCTGAATATACATTGTGCTGTATATTATACAGAGCATTGAACCTCAGCTATAGAGGAATACATTATACACTGCTGGGTGCTCCTAATATAGCTGGTGGTATTCTGCATTGCGCTGTATAGAGGACTACAAGTCCCAGCAATAATACATTATACAGCGCAATGCGGAATACCACCAGCTATAGAGGACTACAAATCCCAGCAATAATACATTATACAGCGCAATGCGGAATACCACCAGCTATAGAGGACTACAAAACCCAGCAATAGTACATTATACAGTGCAATGCAGAATACCGCCAGCTATAATGTACTATTGCTGGGATTTGTAGTCCTCTATAGTCGGTGCCATTCTGCATTGAATGCTGTATAATTTTACACTTTCCTTTTCACTATATTGCACACCACTATTTTTTTTTTCTTTTCTTTTTTACTTCTACCGCTCCAAGCTTGCTCCTGTGATGGAGTGCAATCTCAATACAAACTAGTAGTCCATCACTGGAGCCATTTTTTAAAATGTATTGTATTGTTTATCCGATTAACCGATTAATCGAACTTAATAATCGGCTAACTAATTGATTTTGAAAATAATCGTTAGCTGCAGCTCTAAGCTCCAAGTATATATCAAGTATCAATATATGAACCATTTGAGTGCTGTGCTGTGTAAACAAAGGGTGCATGTCCATTAAAATATGTGCTGCATTATTGAATGAATGTGGTGCACTCAGAATGAATGGACAGCTTTAACATAACAAACCTTTCAAAGTCATGTGACTATAGATTGTGTAACTTTTGTTTTGCTATGTACGTATTGGAAATATCTTCTGAAAGTCTTCAGCGAATATATTAAACTAATGTCATCATTTCTTCCAGGCTGCAAAAAATGGTGCAACTGGGGTAGAGCTGGACCTGGAGTTCACCAAAGATGGAGTTCCTATTCTCATGCATGATGACACTGTGGAGAGAACTACAGATGGTTCTGGCAAGCTAAGTGACCTTACATTTTCTGAAATCCGAAAGCTCAATCCTGCTGCTAAACACAGGTTACGGTGAGTGTGCAGACGACTTGGATGTGAGAACATGTGGAACAGAGTTGTGTCAAAACTGATTTTAGTTTAGAAGCAAATGTACTCCGTTATATGTCAACAGGCTGTAACACAGGCTTCTCACATTACCCATTCATTGCATCTGCACTGCAGATATTTAGGTAAACCTGTCATAAGAATAATATTTCAACTGCCATTGCAGACCCTCGGAAAATGCTATCCAACTGGCTGTTTCATGACCCATTAGCTTTATTCTATTGAATTAAGCCAGTGGGTCATATAATTTGCTCTGGATCGGTGTCTGAGTCACTGATGCAGAGCAAGTATGCAGATGAGGGAAGTCCTTCTCTCCATGCTTGTTCTGAGTCAGAGTAAGAAAGCCATAGTAATGGCATGACAGCCAGGACGTTGTTGGGTGTCACACAGGGATGGGGGGCAGATTATTACAGAGAGATACTGATAATAAACATATAGGCGTTAAAGGAGAACTATGGGGTTAAGTCTTTTCCCCATAAAACTCCTTAGGGTAACGGGAGGACACAAACTAGCGTCCTCCCGTCACCCTAGGCTCCGTATAGCTCGCAGTATACTGAGACGCCGCAGCTGAAGCGGATCCCGACAATTGTGCCGGGATCCGCCCAGCTGCGTGACTGACAGCTGGCTCTGCCTATCTAAAGGCAGAGCCAGCTGTACCCTCCCCCGTCCGTTCCGCCAGTCAGCGCTGGCGGATCCGAGCGGGGAGGGTGGAATCCAGCCCCTCCCCTGTTACGGCAGAGAGCCGTGACAGGATCGAGAGGTGAGCGAACGCCGTTATGTGTTCGCTCACCTCCCGATCTACTGAGCCGACCTATGACAGTCTCATTGTCACAGGTCGGCTAGAACTATGAGGTGAGTGGAAAGCGCTCACCTCATAGTTCTCCTTTAATGGAGCCTAAGTGTTTACACAAAAAATTAGAGATATTGGGCTGACATTGCTGCTTAGCACCTTCTGAAAATAAGATTTGCTTGGCTGTTATGCTGATGCTTTGACTTTATTAATTTGAGACACTGGGTCATGACAAGTATACCTGTTGGAAAAGAGAGAGATCATTATCTGCATGCTTGTTCTGAGCCAGTGACTCCTTAATTTGAGGAAGCTGAACCCCCCCCAGGGAAAAAAAATTATCTACGGCCCTGACTCCAAGGACCCTCTTTAAAACTGAGAGTTGGGGATCCCGCTACTCACTCTGGGCTGGACGCTGTAGTATTACTTCACACCTCCACCTTCAGTTGGTCCCCAGTGAGTGTGTTCCATTATTGCTATTGTTTCCGCCAATCCATGGCCTTCTTATCACTGCAGACAACACTCCATGATTGCACAGTTCATACAACCTGATTCTTCCTAATTCATCTTCCAGGTTAGCACAGGAGAGATAGGATCCACCCACCTAAAACAGGAAACCCATCATCCACAATTAAAATAAAAGGGGTGCAAAACAGGGACATTGGACGTGTGTGTGTGTGTGTGTGTGTGTGTGTGTGTGTGTATTGCATGTCTAGGCTTGACCTCCTGGTTATCCTGATTTATGGGATCCTCCCTCCCCCATCTATCCCCGAGGTTTCTTACCCACCTTGAGGAAAAGCAACCATCCCCGGGTGCATATCGGCTCTGGTAGACTGGTTACTCACATTTGGTTCGGCTCAGAGTTCTCCTCTGCATTGCTTTGAATGGGGTTGTGGCCATCCATGCTCCCTATGCTGGCATGTTCTGGATATTCATATCCAGCAGCATCCTGGGCCTCCTTGAATGGACAGATATGAGATGAGTCGTGAGTACTCCTGGCACCAGCATCCACAGACGCCAGGGAGGGAGTGCAGCGCGCGGGGGACGGAGCCACAAGCAGTCGTGAACATGGTGTTCCAGCCAGCTTCCTCTGGTCGGCAGTGCTACACCATGCAGCCTGATTCCGCTGTGTCATTTACGGACACTAATGGTTCCAGGGTAGGTTGGAATTCTTCAGGGAAGTCTCCTTCCTCCTACCCCCATACTGCGGGCAGGGCACAGTGGGGGGGACACTTGGGAGGTGATGCAGCCTGATTGCGCTGTGTCATTTACAAACACTTCCGGGGGGCGGCGGCAAAGGGCTGGGGGGGGGTTGTGTACTGCTATTTCATGTAATTAGACAAGTGGATTATAATGGGGAATATTAGACTGTAATGTTCCCTATTATAATCTATTTCTCTGATTAAATTATTACAGACAGGCATAATGTGTGACCAGTGACGTGGTCACACATTTTAACGTAATCTCGCCCAGTTTTTCGGTGGTGGAATAGGTCAAGCATTCCAAAGCTTTCTCCGCTGTTCCAGGGCAGATCGGCATCGCATGTGCTGGAGAACCGATCTGCCCTGGAACAGCTGATCGGTCCTGAAATATCACTTCTATCCGACTTTGTGAGTGCGGTGGAATGTGAGATCGCAGTCGGAGAGAAGTGACATTTCAGGACCGATCAGCTGTTTCAGGGCAGATCGGTTCTCCTGCACATGCGATTTGCAATGTCCATCTGTCCTGGAACAGCTGGGAAAGCGCTGGAATGTTTCACCTATTGGCGGTCACACATTCCACTGCTGAAAAACTGGGCGGGATTACGTTAAAACGTATGACACGTTCTAACATAGTCACAACCTTTGATAGAACACCGCCATCAGGCGGGTATGGCTGGTACCCATGTGAGGGGTCTGGGGGGCCTCTTACATTGGTATCAACTGTACCGGGGCGGCATGGCAGAGGTGACAGGGGAGGGGGTGGAGGAGGCCGTCCCCCCCCCCCGTCTTGGGAGGGGGCCCAAGATAAAATCTTGCACCAGGGCCCTTTGGTTATTAGGCCCGCCACTGCTCTGCATAGTGCTGCAAGCATACTGTGGTTTATAAACGTTCATTAACATATGCAGATGTTGGACTTCTGATTGCACTAGCACAGTGCCTCAGGGCTAAGGAAGTTTTTTTTTTGTTGCCGTTAGCAACTATGATTTACTACCTGGCTGGGCTTGTTGTGAGTAGTGATGGGCTCGGGTGTGTTCGCTGCTCCACGTGCTGAGCCCGCCAGGAAGCTGACAGCGCCGCAGCGCCAATCACAGGCACTGAGACATTTCCCGATCTCTGCATCTCGTACGATAATTGGCAGGTGTATGGGCACCTTGAGCCGATCCATTAATTGTATTGGCCTGGGAGTGTTTGCCTCACAGGTGTGGGGTCTTTACTGATTGCTCTGGTTACAACCTTCGGTTTTCTTGTACAACTCGAGTGTACAGCGCTTTCTCAGTCCATGATGAGGGCCTTTTCTAGCTGGATTACTACAGCTTTGTCTCACCTGGATAGAAGGTATATACTGTATGTATAAACATTTGGGGTTAGTTCACACCATAAGCAGTGCGTTCCAGTCCGATTCTGGCCGGAATGCACTGCCTTGCATTGCGGCCAGCTCACTTGTTTGCCGGCTGGAGGGGGCATGGCGTGGCGGGCCATTGAAGTGAATGGCACCGTATCCACGCCCTCCGGCCGCCCTGCGGTCGCCTGCATGGGTTCGCAAGGCACATTGTGCCTGCAGTGTGGTCCGGTGCGATCAAAATGTTGCAACCACTTTTTTGATCGCACCGGACTGCACTGCAGGCACGGATACTTTAAGTTCGTATTTAGAGCGTAGAGATGTGCTTAACGATTTTTAAGATCGTCCCTTAATAAAAGAAACGGTGCAGAAAATATACAGGAAAAGATAATAAAAGGAGACAAATCTCTCTCACACACACACACACACACACACACACACACACACACACACACACACACACACAGTGAGGATTTACTTCACATGGTAGCACATTCAGTACACTGCCACTCACTTTTCACTTTGTTAGGGCTTCTTTGCCCACTTTTATTAACGCTCAATTCAAAAGAAAAGTCCATACAGGTGTTCCCTCGCAGGGGTTCTCAAACATAAAGAACTGTTTTCTGTCAACAGTTTTCAGTCTCACCGACTTCAAGTTGGTCCTTTAACCTAAACGTCCACTGGCCACACAGGCGGATTGCCACACAGGAAGATTGCCACAAAGGCTGTTTCTTTGCCACACAGGCGGATTGCCCCACACAGGCTGTCTGCTCCCCAGTCCACCAGACACACAGTCTGGTTCTAGGGTGGGGCCCTTCTCTTAGGAGGCTGGGACTTCTTGTAGAGGCCCTAACAAGCCAGCTAGCTTCAGCTGGGCTTGTTACCTCCGAGCCTCCAGCACTCTCAGCACTTCCCCCTAGAGGAAGAACTTCATTAGTACACCTGAACACAGACATACCCACCTGCCAGCTGCCACATATCCCCCCCTCTTGTTTCAATCCCGGGGTTGGAACACAGGCAGCCAAGAAAAAGGGAACCCTACACCAGGCATTCACATTCCCCTTCTGCACAAAGCGACTCTCTCTCCGAGTCACTGCTACACTCCTTTGGGTTTTACCTAGACACACTAAACCTTTTTACGCGTGTGTTTCCACCAGCAACAAATGCGGCGAAATATCTGGGGTCTAAATAGACCCCTGACATTTCCCTTTTGAAATAGAAAAAGAAATTCAGGACATAAGTCCTCAATTTCTTTTTCTGCAGCCCCAGCACTCAATGAATGAGAAGCCTCAGTACAGAGGCTTCTCATTCATTCACAAACTAATGATAGTAAAAAAAACTCATTAGTTTCTGAATGGGGAGGAGCCTCTGTAGTGAGTGCTAGTCCCCATTCATAAATTCTTGAATGAACAGGCTGTGATGTAGATCGCAGCCTGTTCATTCATAACTGGGGACACATAGTACTATGTGTCCCCAGTTATTTACAAACACCGGAGTGATCAGACGATCACTCCGGTGTTTGCTCTGCACAGAGGGATCGTTAAATATCATTGATATTTAACGATCCCCCGCTCGGCCACGCTACACAGAGCCGCTGTCATCCAAAAACTGACAGGATGACAGCGGCTCGGATCGGAACACCGCTCGGCCATCCTGAATTGCGGCCAGCCGCCGCTCGTTCCCGGGACCCCCCCGACGGTGATTTTTTAATGGATCCCCGCTGCCACAGACCCTACAAGCAGTGGGGATCCATGGAGTCCCTCATCCCTCCCTGGGATGGCTCCAGGGAGGGATGAGAGACTCCAGATGCCGGCGGCCGGCAGCGGCGGTGCCGGCGGGGGGGGGGGGCCCGGTATTTTTGATAATAGCGGTCATCAGCGGCTTCTGAGCCGCTGATGACAGCTATTAATTTAAAGGGGACAGTCTGCTGAACAGTTATACTATAAGCTGATGGTCGCTAAAGCGACCATCAGCTTATAGTAGAACTGTAAATGCCAGGTCCGTATGGCATACTGACCTGGCCAGCTGGAAGCACTTTTGTAGGTCCGTATGCCATACGTCCTTGGCAGCGAAAGGGTTAAACACCCCTATACCATCACCTGTCTCTCTGCAGTCCATTTCTGTGTAATCTCCCAATCCATCTTTAATTACAGTCTCTAACCAGTCACTCAAGGTCACTTGGGTACTAATTCCTTGTTGATCATCCTCACCATGTCCACTGGCAGTCTCATGGTAGACACACTCAGCTTCTCTACCAGCTGTCTCTGCATGAACACCACTCGTTTTCTGGCAGTCAACTTCTATGTTAACCCCTTCGGTCTTTTTGCTAACGGAGTCCTCGATTCCTCCATCCCACAGCTGACCTACCCCCGCTTGGCAGTCATATGCTGTCACTTTTCTAGCAGGTTCTCCCCTGATATCCCCAGTAAGGTCACTCTTTTCCCTACTTTTACTCACATGGTCATTATTAATCAGAGCACTGTCTGTAGGGGGACCACACCCTGTGGAGCAGTGATCTCCCATGGTAACCTCACAGTTCACTATCTCTACTGGCAACTGCTCTGAGACTTGACCTTCCTTAAATGCAACTAAATCATCATCATCATCATGTTCAGTTTTGCTTGGCAATACAACACTTTGGTTTATTGTTGGGGTCTCGGACAAGATTTCTGCCATTTTCTCATCATTATTCAGCGCTTCTGACTTGTGAGAGAAATCAGCTGCCTCAGCATGCATGCCCTCTTCTATAAGCTGGGTAGCAGCCCCTCTGTCTAGAACAGCAGAGATATTGTTCACCCCATTATTACCATCAGAGCCCTGTCCCATTATCGCTAACATCTGTTTTGCGAAACCATCCCAATCTATGCTATCTGTGTTCCATTGGAAGGTACTCGGCAGTACCAACCCATCCATCCAATGAGACACAGGTAGCTGAGCAATATCCCCATTACTCATTTCATCATTTACAACATTATGAATCACATTTTTTTCCATAGCAGGTTGGGTTACTTCCTTTTCAACATAAGGAGCCGGAGGCTCTTCCAGCAGCCCCTGCATCATTACATTATTGTGACCCGTCATAGCAGCACCACCACTATCTTTAGGAACCTCCTCCTCTAACCTACTGGGCCCCACTGAGGTTTCCAAAGATATCTTAGCTGCACCAATCTTGGTCGCTACCACTGGCAACACATTTTCACCACCACTATTATTCAACATATTATAGCTGGCACTTTTAACACTTTGTAACCCAGAAGTATAAATTTTCTGATCAGTATCAAGTGTCAAATCCACACGTGTTTTTAGCTCTTGCCTCCCCATTATCCCATGCATTATGTAGGGGCAAGTCTCTCTCTAAATATCGGGTGGGTTGCCCAACTGGCGACACTCCCACGCCACACACAGTGTTAGTCAGTCTCTGTAATGACTGTATTATCAGTCCCAGCACACAGCTCGTTCAGTACAGTCTTACCCACCACCACAGGTACAGAATTGATCTTCATTTGAGTGCGTTGCTGTGGATAAAACTCTCTTGCTTCTTCTTTCTCACTTTCACCATATGACCACAGGGTGAAACCATGATAGGCAGCACGTGCTCAACACTTCCTGCAGGCACAACAGGAATTTTTCCTCTGTTGCCAGGGGCGACAAACATTTCCTCACTATAGAGTGGACTTACAGGAACATCTTGTTCAGCAGCAAAAGTTCCTGTATTACCCCACAGCCCAGGGCACATCATAATACCATGCCCAAACTGACCACATTCCAGGCACGGGCATGGCCGGCTCGTATCATAAAAACGTTCCTTCTGGCGATTGCTGGCAGGCATAACCTCACACCGATCTTGCAAGGAACGCTGAACCACCTCTCCTCTGTAGCTTTTCCTTCCAGGTGATATTCTTTCATTAGTTGCTCTTCCATTAAACAGCCTTTCTTGTGTTGCTTTGGGAAATAACACTCTCCCTCTTGGCACGCACTGGCACTCCTGGCTGCGCTGGACTCTCTCTCCAGATGGCACATTCTTTCCGGTTGCTATGGTAGATGGCACTCTCCACCTGGACACTTGCGGTGTCTCTTGGCTGCTATGGATCCTCTCTCTAGGCATCTTTGTTTGGCTCCACTCCTCTGCAGGCGACCTCCATAGCATGCAGTCAGCAACCCTGCGTTCACTGGCGTTGCTACTGACAACTGCATACCTGCGGGACCTCTGTTCAGCCCCTCGCTCTCTCCACATAGTCATAGCAGGCTTTTCCACTGCAGTAGCTGGAGTTATCGCTGCCAGATGTCGCTTGCACCAGTCCACAGCAGACTCACAATCTGGCCCAGCTTTTTCTGGCACCTGGGTAGCTTCCACAGGCGTTGACCACCCCTCCAACCACCAAACTCTTTCAACCTTTTTTTCATAAGTCTTTTTTCTTTGACCGCCGCATCCTGGCAGACAATCGATATTGTGCAAAACACAGCACCTTTGCACACGGTTTCACAGTCCACAGAGACATTTTTTAGAGCCTAAAGGGGAACTCTTCTGCGATGTTAAGACTTCTCAGTTCCTCCTTGATGTTTTAGAACCAAAGAGCCCTCTCTAGCTAGTTCAGCATCTTTTTGTCAGACCTTTAGGAGCCGGCCCCTAGGGCAGGGCTGGGGCTGGAAAGCAGGTGGAGGATGAACCTTTATTTTACACTATCACCGCCCAATTCCAAATGATAAAATGTAGCTTATTTTTGTAACTCATGTTTATGACTTTTGGGTGAATGTGGGGTTGCCTGGGTCGTTACCTCTACCAGACCTGCTCGTGTTTATATTATTTTGTCCGCTCGTAATAGATGAGAGCCTGGTGCCATGCCTTTAATTAGGGGCAGCTATAAAAGGCTTAGAGGCTCACTTCTGCTGGGGGGGGGGGGGGGGGGGGGGACCAAAGGCAAACGC
>NW_017306609.1:650814-656316 GCF_000935625.1 Nanorana parkeri | reverse complement strand
GGGTGGGGTGGGGTATAAAAGATCACAGGCCAGATAGCAGATCTCTGTTCTGTGAAATGTGGAAGGCCTGCATTTGCTCTGACTGGGGGACAAAAGAATTCTATTTTTAATATTTAGACTCGCCCCCATATTCATCACAGATATTACTATACTGTCTCTGGAATAACCAGTTTACTGCTTTAGTGAGACTATCATTGGTTCATAAAGTAGATATGAATCCCTATATTTGGGCATACCTTGTGTGTTGGTATTACTATATTGTCTCTGAAGTAACCAAATTACTGCTTGTATTGGTAATAATATACTGTCTCAGAAATAACCAATTACTGCTTCAGTGAAAGCTCTTGTACAAGACAGGATGGTTTACCATTTAGTGATGCATCATTGGATATGATGTAGTCAGGAATTGGTTTTGCATCTGAATTGGTTATACACTATCTACAAAATAACTGATTACATCTTGGTAAAGCATTATTGGTTGTGATGTAGTTATGAATCTCGGTAATTTTATTATCATATAAATACAAAAGGTATGAATTTAGATAACTATAATGGCCACAGGATAGCCGATTGTCGCTTGGTTGGAAGCAATGTTGGTTATGATGTAGTATGAATCCCAGGATCTATATTACATCAGAATGAATTATCTGCGCATGGTGTAACCATACTAGATAACCAAATTATTACTTTGGTATCACTGGTTTATGATATAGTTAGGAATATCAGTATTGAAGTATTCTGAGTTCATACTTTAGGCAATAGTATAACTTTACAGTACTTAGTTCAGTGCAGGCCCAGTGAGGTGTAATCCATTAGGGTTGCAGCTACAAAGTTTTACAGGCAAGCCATCTTTGGTGGTAGCCAGCAATAACTAAGCCCATGACAGGTCATTTAAGGTTTGTACCATGATGTTAACACCTAACTTACATCCTGTAAATTACTAGGAGGTTCGGTTCAGTGATGACTTGGGCATTCTATGGCCTACGGCCATTATTAGTATAAAAGCGCCAGGTCTCGTCTGATCTCAAACGCTAAAGCAGGGTCTGCTCTGGTTAGTACTTGGTTGGGACATCTCCTTGAAATACCAAGTGGTGTAGGCTTAGATGTCTGGCAGCCTATTTTTTTTATGGCAACCCTCAACCCCTTACACAGCTTAAGCACCCTTTTCTGTGTCCCCTGGGTCTCACAGGGTTATTCTTACATGGCTTCCCTCTTTATCAGGCATGCATATTATAACCGTAAACCTTGGGACTCATTTACAGCAGCTGGTTGCTGCTTGGGGTCCCTGCATATCAGATAGTGTCCTTATATAATTTGGGGACATCTATGTTACACCACATTGATAAACTGATGGTAGTATAACACAGATGGCAGTATGGGGCTATAGCCAGACTTGCCACTTGCACTTTTTAGCGATATGTGCAGGGGAAGTTCGGTCTACCTTGATGTGTGTGTATATAGGTGCATTAAGCCAGTGCACAGAATTAGCTCTGGATAACACGGGGGGACAGGGTTCTCTATGCACACTCTATAGAGTCTCCTGTCGGGTAATCCCGGTGTGCTGCACACCTGAGTAGTAGTTGGTACCTGGGGGGTTGTATTTGTTGCAGGACAGGGGTAGATTCCTCTGTTTATTCTAACCAATCCATTGAGTAGCAACAGGCTTGCTCATCCAGGCTATAGAGGTTGTCTGGTGCTACTTAGAAGTCACTCCCCCTTGGAGGAAATCCAAGAATATTTTGGCCTGTTCAGGGCCTAACGAAGGCTGCGAAGCAGCATAACACCAATGCCTGGTGACTTGGGCTATCCATTGACCTATCATCCTACAGATACTGAGGTGGTTGGGCGGCACCACCACTTTTATTTTTAATTGTGGATGATGTGTTCCTTGTTTTAGGTGGGTGGATCCTATCTCTACTGTGTTGCCCTGAAAAATTCCTGGTAAGCAAGTTACCAGGTACCTAACTTGAATTCGTTTTTTTTCCTCATTAATTTTAAATTGTCCTGATGTAGGTGTGGCACGATGCACATTTGTAAAGGACACCGCTGTGCTTTATAAATGTGCGATGCTTTTTTTGTTTTTAAAGTAGCAGTATGGTTGTGGTAATGCCATCCCACTACTTCATAAATGGACCTCTAAGTACTACAGTAAGAGGGGTGAGTATGATACTCAGACAACTAGCTTTTGAACCATAAAAGTTAGCAATGGGTGTGTTGTCCTCTAACCAAGCTGGTTCTTATCATAGGACACTAAGGAGTTGAAATGTTGTATGTGCTCTACTCCGTTGGGCCAAAACGGTTCCTTCAAACAGCTGATCGAGGAATGCCTGGGCGGAAGAGTTTCAACAGCAGCATCCACTGTGCAAATTTCAGCTGGTTCATCAGGAACCGGACAGAATTTGTACAATGTATATGCGACTTAACTTTAAGGCCCCGTTCACATGTAGCAACTTATCGCGCAATTTCTGCCGGACCCTTTTTTCGGCGGATTTTGCACGATTTTGCTTTTTTTCTATGGAGCCCGACGGGAGAAGGTCGCGCTACCGTCGCTGGAACGTCGCCCCGAAAGTCGCGCTATCCCGGCCGCTGCAAAGGTATGTCTGTGAATGGGTCCTTAAGCTTCAGTACTTTCTGAATCACTGACCTGAAACAAAAATTCAGATCAGGAGTTCTTCCTGCATAGTTATTCTAGGCCAATTATTCAAACATTAAAACGGGCAATTAGCAGTTTTAGATGAAATTTAGCCGTGACTGTCATATTTCTGTTGTGACAGGTTTTAATTTAATATTTCCCTAAATTTTATTTCGAGAGCCAAGTTTTTCCAATTCAGCTTAAACAATGTTACACGTTCTTTATAATAAAATGGTAAACAGAAGCATCACTTTTATATGGAAACTGGTGATGTAGATGTAAGGATTATATCATTTCTGTCTCGCCACAGGCACCTGTATAATGATGAAAAAGTTCCAACGCTGAAGGAGGCAGTCGAAGAATGTATACATCACAATCTGGTGATTTACTTTGATGTCAAGGGCCACGCAGCTCAGGTAATGACTGAAAGTCTAACAGAGGTAGACAGCAGAGGTGGTTCTGGGCCATGGTTTACTTTTCTTTATACTGCACATATACTTCTAACAGCCAGTTAAAGTGCAACGGTGATGTTTCTTTTCTAGTCAGAAAATGAACAAAAAAACTAATTTTAAAAAGCAGCAAATAATGGTAATAATTAATACATACATTATTTAAACTCTAAACGTGCCCAACCAAAAAGGTTAGAACCTGTAATCACATATCAGCATTTCTTACTTCAAATATTTTGTCAGAAACACAATAGTTTGTCATCCAAAATATATAATTGTATAAATAGTCCCTACAATACTATGAAAATTGCTATATTGCAAATATATATCCAACATAATAATGAGTATGTTTGCAGCTATTGTCCTTGTTAGGAGAATTTTATTTATATACTCCAACATTGTGACCAAAGAATTACACAGAGTACCAAACTCATAAGAAAACCTACCACTCACAAAGTGTAATTATAGAGGGTAAAGTAAGATACTGTACACTTGGGCTTCAACTTCTAGAAGAGCAGTGTGTACAGTATGTTTTTGCAAAGCTTAAAGCAAGCTTCAGGAAGCTTTTTGAACCCTTTTTAGTGGAGTAGCAGCTTCAAGCTTGTTTAAAAAGTCACCTTTGGTCTGGCCATCTTGAATGAATGCAGACGCGGTCCTGTGTGCTGTGTGCGGCGGTGGAAGATGGCGGACACAGGTACTCGTTTTAGACATCCAAGCATTTGCACGAGTACGAGTACTCATGCAAATACTCGGTATCGCGGCCGATACCGATGCTTGTATCAGTGCATCCCTAGTCTTTACCGTTGCAATAATGTAGGTTGCTTTAATGCCACCCAATCACTTCTGCAGAGCTCGGTGATGGCAGCTCGTAATTGAGTTCCCTACTGTGTGCTGTGTGTCCCTCACCAAAGGGCATGTGATTGGTTTGAAATACCATGATCATGAAAAATGTATTCTGTTCACTGTATATGGTTAACATGATAGTGTTTGAGTATATAGATTCTTTTTTATATAACATACTTTTTTCTCTACATTTTTATAAATTTCAATATCGCCAGCAAAAATGACAGTGTTTGTGGCAAATTATAACATTGCCTGTTGTGTTTTATTGACATTTGTGCATTTAAGATGCCTTGTGGGTGTGGTGCTTTGAAAGTGTGAGCATGCTGCATGTTTAATGGAGGTTCTAGCAAAATGGCCATTACACATGAATGAATGTCAATGCATGTAAAACGTTGCTAAAACACACACGGCACTCCACACCAACAACAAACTAGAATGCTTATGTATGAATAGTGCCTTGCTCACATGGTTTTACCCCTTCTTATGACCATGAGCTTTGAGCAGACCAAATTTTGCAGCATCCA
The DNA here is from genome assembly GCF_000935625.1 of Nanorana parkeri. Classification (NCBI taxonomy): domain Eukaryota; kingdom Metazoa; phylum Chordata; class Amphibia; order Anura; family Dicroglossidae; genus Nanorana; species Nanorana parkeri. Next base: position 651,868 of record NW_017306609.1, on the reverse strand, counting down.
TAAGCACTGATTTGCTTGACAACTCTATGATCAATCTACTTAAATATTTTTAAATGAAAAAAGGATATATAAGGCTTTTATTTGGTACACAGTTTGATTATTTGAATAAATACCATGCACAAGTTTTTTTTTTTATAGGCAAATTGGACAAAAATGTTTAAAAGAATATACTGTAATTGGTTTTTTTTCTTTTCATTTGTAATTATATATGACCATTACAGTATCAAACAGTGGTATCTGCAGGCTAAATATGGGCTTTTTTAATTTATTTTAAATTACCCTCCATCCGGCATGTAATGACATTGTCTGTCATGTTGATTGGGAACCAACTGTTAATAGATTTTAAGCAGCAAACACCTTCAGCAAGAGGGGGATAAGGAGAACAAAGTGTGCTTTCTCTCTTTGTGCCCACACCTGCTGAAAAATATGAATGTACATAATGTAAATAATAATATAGTCAAGCATTGTTTAATACGTGTCATTTATTTGAAATAAAATACACAAATGCAGCGTTACAGACAAAGAATAAAACGGTATGCAAATTTTTTGAAATCGCACTGTACTGGAACGCAGGGCATTGCAGTGCGACGATAAGACTGCGGACGGGAGGTGCATTTGGGATCCATTGAAATGAATGACACCGCAACGCACCTCGTGCAGTGAAATTTGTCAGGCTGCAACTGAAAATCACTTTTATAATATAATAACCAACCTTTAATTTAAATAACACACTACGAAAATAAAATCTATTTTTAATTTTAATTTATTTCACTTTATTTTTTAAAAACTTTTTTTGTTTTACTTTATTGCTGGGAGCAATAGTCAGCCTGCTATTAGATATTTCTAATTGTAATAGCCAATAGCAGGCTGGCTATTGCACCCACCCACTACCTGCTGTCAATCAGTAGAGGAGGGACCTGAAGGAGAATGTTCTCCATCAGGTCCTCCTCAGTGGGCAGGAGCAATAGCCAGCATGCTATTGGCTATTGCATTTAAAAAAATCCTAAAGCAGGGTGGGTATGGCTTCCAGCCTTTAGATGCAGAGGGGGAACGG
>NW_017306609.1:602590-650709 GCF_000935625.1 Nanorana parkeri | reverse complement strand
CACCGGTGTGGACGAGAATGGAGGAGCATAGCGGCGGCAACTAATCGAAAAGCAACTAATCGAATAGCAACTAATTGATGGTGAGAATTGATGCCAACGATTCTCGTTATGGATTATAATCGATTTAATCGATTAGTAGTTGGTTCATATTTATGCATATAAGTGCAAAAAAATCTAAAATGCAATTGAATACAGACATTTGAGAAACAATATATGTAGATATTAATCATAAGTACGCAATCCAAACATTGGCAAGTTAATATATTTGTAAACCATAATAGAATATATTAACCCAAACAAACCACTAGGTGTCACCACCAACCTATTACAAACACCACTAAAAGTAAAAGATCAATTAAAGCAGTAGAAGCTAAGTAGTGTGAAATGTAACCAAGCAATGTTTATACAAATAAGAAAGGTTTGCTTGCACAGAGCAGTTTGAAACATTCTCCTTCCGTTAGACTATTACTTATGGTTTCTATCTCAAAAAACAATTATTCACTTGGGACCACCATTGTGATGTTCCAGAAAATTGCTTTTTTTTTTTCTTTTTGTTTTCTGAACCATTGTAGCTCTGAGTGCACCGATTGTACAGCCTATATAGTTAAATCCGCAGATGCATGTCAAACAATGATGACAAAGGAGAATAAACAAAGGAGAATAATAAGCATCTATTCTTCTTGTCGGTGAATGTGGTGGGGGTTTTTTTTTGTGTGTGACGTAAATCACAATTACTGCATTTGAGCTTGCGACTTTTAAAGGACCCACAAATATTAGAAAATGTAGCAGACGGATACAGCGGAAAGAAGTATGTTTTTAATCTATCAGGCACAATCATTTTAGTGATGCATGTAGCCTTACTGAAAACCTTGAACAGTTTACCAGGTAAACTATTTGGAATGGGGCCCTTTTTATGGATACCCCATTGTTTATCTAGGATGTGGTGAATGTAGGGGGTTTTCATATAACATAGAACCTGCCTGTTTACAATCTACTTCAAAATGTACACTGATCTGCACATGGCAGCTCGGGGTACATTTTCTGCACCTGCCAGGATGAATGAACTCCTGTGCATGCTAATCAAGATGGCTTAACATCCTGAATCTACAAGAAGACCATACGCCAGCGAAGGAGCTTTTGGATGTCATATGGCTAGGGGGGGTGAGTAAATTTCCCTCCTTTATTTGTTAGTGCAGTCAAAACTTGGTGAAAATAGTTTAGATTGTTTAAAATTGCCATATGTCCAGCATAACAGTGAGCAAAGACTGCCTAATAATCACAACCGATGCTCTCGATTCAGTCATAACTTGCAAATACGGGTACTTCTGTGATCTTTCTAGAGAAGGGTGGTCTTTGGGCAGCCTGACAGATTAAAACATTATATTATTTTATTATATTTTGATAAAATTGAAAGGACTATACACCCCTGCTTTCTGTGCATACAAAACATTTGGGGCATATGTTTCTAAATTGAAGCAGAGCACACATGGCCTGCTGACTTTGTCTTGTATTTAATGGTAAAGCAGCTGATTAGTGGAGAGGAAAAAGCTAGGTGGGGTATGTAGCATTACTATTCTTCTTTGCTGTCAATCTGACACTTTGAAACCCTCATTGTGCATTTCCAGCTCAGCCCCCAAGCAGCCATGTATACATTTTGAAAGAGCTTTAACACCAAAGAAGTGGAAGTTGTAAGCTGTCAGGAAACTAACATGCAAACGTGTACAGATGTGAATGGACCTGAAATGCAACATATTTACTTTTCCCTTTACGGCAAGTAGCATGTAAGGGCCAGTGCACACCTAGGCGACACCCCACCATGCGGCAATCGTGTCACCCAGGTGTGCACCGATCACGCTGTGGGTGCCATTATTTTTCAATGGCACCCCAGTAGCGCCGGGCGGATTGCTAAAACAGCCGCGCGACGTGTATCGCAGAAAAAAGGTACTTGTGACCCGTGCTTGTCCTGACCGTGCGGAATCATGCACGATTGCCGTGCGGTGGGGGTGTCGCCTAGGTGTGCACCGGCCCTCAATATGTATACTGCTGGGAAACTTACCACGCCTACATTACGGGGTGGCAAAGTAGGCAGATGACATTTAAAAAAATTATTGTTCTGTTTGCATGTTACTTGTATAAAAAAATCAATGCATAGTTTTTTGTCTTTTTAGCAACACACCACGCTATCTCCTCTTATTAAACCCTTTTCACCAAACCCTACAATTCTAAATAATTAATCAATATTCAAATCAAAGAAAAAATTTGTATATCAAAGTGTCCACAAATTACTGTGATCTATGTGTAAAACTCTTGGCACTTTTCACCCAAAAAAATGGGCTGAAAATCTCGGCTAATACTCGAGTATATACGGTATATATTGACTAACAGTGTGAGTAAAAACTCAAACTAAGACACATGCACCATTGCAAATTCGCAAATTCATCACCATACTAATGTATATAACCTAGTGAATAAGTAAGTGATCCAAACAAAAGTGAATTGGATAAGCATGTATATAAATTAAAGAACAAGTCGTTCTCTAATCACTTAATAAATAACCAAGAGGAAATAATTCTAAATCTAAATGTTGTCTTTTTGTTCTCTAGGCTGCAGAAACCCTCAGGAAGCTGTATATGGACTTTCCCAATCTGTATAACCGCAGCATTGTATGTTCTTTTGAGCCAAGTGTTATCTATAAAGTGAGTAGAGACTTGCAGTACACTCTTGGACTTTGACATTACTCTTATTTAGTCTGTGTAATAATGCTAGATTTGCCATTGTAAGGTGATTGAACTGCTTACCATGGGCCTCGGGATGCATTCCAAGCATCATTTAGGATTACGTTTTAGATTCAATGAATTCCTTACACACAGTTGCATACACTATGATTGGTATTTACATAAACCATGTTTGTTTCCACCTACTGCCCGCAGTTTTGTAGAAAGATTTCCATTTTTTTTTTCAAATAAGGATACTGCCCCATGTATTTCTTTGTATAAAAAAAATGGGTCCCCAATGTCCAATGCTTACCTGTTTTTTTTTAAGACCTGGAGTTCGCTATTCTGGAATTAATTTGCAGCGTCGCCTACTTGTGAAATTTAGTTTTGCTGCTTCATCTTGGTACAAAGATTTTCTTATGGAAGGAAATGCATTAATTGTGAAACCTTTCTGTTGCTTGCACTGAGGGCATTTTGTTTTTTCCCCCATTTATCATTACAATTGTCTGCAGTGAATATCAAAAGATAAGTTAGATAATTCTCTTTTGTTTATATTTTAAGAAGGTGGAAAGCATAGAACTTGCACAATTGGTGGCTGACTAAATACTTTTTTGCCCCACTGTATGTCACTACAGGCAGCTTGAACTTCTGAACAACATTACACTATAGGTACGCATAGGGACATTTTTTCTAAAAGTTAATTAACATACAATGTACTACACAAGTCTATACATCTTTAACCCTTTGTTAGGATAGACGGGGTGCACATCTTTGAGGACTGCCAGTACAGTACAGACGAGCAATTATTGTATTAACTCCTTAACATTTTTCAGGTGTTCCGTGAAATTTCCTTGCTACTAAATATTCCAAGGTCAACTGTTAGTGGTATTATAACAAAGTGGAAGCAACTCAGCCACGAAGTTGTAGGCCATGTAAAATTACAGAGCGGGGTCAGCGCATTGAAGTCGCCAACTGTCTGCAGAGTCAATAGCTACAGACCTCCAAACTTCGTGTGGACTACAGGCACAACAACAGTGCGTAGAGAGCTTCATGGAATGGGTTTCCATGGCTCAGCAGCTGCGCCCAAGCCTTACATCACCAAGTGCAATGCAAAGTGTCGGATGCAGTGGTGTAAAGAATGCCACCACTGGACTCTAGAGAAGTGGAGACATGTTCTCTGGCGTGACCAATCACTTTTCTCTATCTGGCTATCCGATGGACCTGTCTGGGTTTGGGGGTTGCCAGGAGAACGGTACTTGCCTGACTGCATTGTGTAAAGTTTGGTGGAGGGGGATTATGGTGTGGGGTGGTTTTTCAGGGGTGGGGCTTGGCCCCTTAGTTCCAGTGAAGGGAACTCTTATGGCATCAGCATACCAAGACATTTTGGTCAATTTCATGCTCCCAACTTTGTGGGAACAGTTTGTGGATGGCCCCTTCCTGTTCCAACATGACTGCGCACCAGTGCACAAAGTGAGGTCCATAAAGCAATGCAGCTAACCACAGGTCAGGTGCAAAACTTTGCCCAATCACGGCAGAGTGCACTGTGAGCCATGCTTGGGCAAAGTAATGATGACTTTGCCCAACCATGGCTCACAGCTAAGTCCTGTCAGGTGGCGGATAAATGTAAACAGTTAGGTGGAGCTAGCTGTGATGTCACCACTAGCTCTGCCAAATTGTTTGTTTTGCCTGCAAGTGTCAGAATGCCATTCTGCGGCCTGAGTTTGTCGTTAGCGGAAGGGTCTGGGTTTAAAAAAATAAAAATAATTTCTGTTTATTTTGTTCTTGTTTTATTTTTTATTTTGTCGAGTCGTCGTCGCCATGGACAAGGCTTTATTAAAGGGGTGCCCCGATGTGAATAAGCCCCCCCTGCCCGCACTCCCACAACCATTGCCCCAGGGCTTGTGGGGAAGAGGCCCTTGTCCCCATCGGCACGGGGACAAGGTGCCTTTCCAGGGGTGTGTTCGGACCATCACTAATCATGGAATGGCCCGCACAGTCTCCAGACTTAAAGCCTATGGAGCTGATTTGGAATGAACTAGACAGCAGAGTGAAAGCAAAGCAACTTGCAAGTGCAACACATTTGTGGGAACTTCTGGGACAGTGTTGGGAAGAACATCTGAACAATATTTGATTTCCACCGCACCTCCCCTTACCCTCACCTGACCTTCCCGCACAGGTTCAGCCTCTCCTGCTGCGAAGTTCCCTTTGTTCAAGTGGCTAAATGCAATCTTATAAGGGAAGCCTCCCCCATAACTTCGGAGTTTGGGTGCAGGAAATGGTCTCTTGGGGGTCCTTTAATATTCGGATGCTTCCTCTATCATGGAGGGGTGTTTAAGACACTTGCGTAGCCTCCTCGTCTTGTGACTCCAGACAAACCATCATCAGAAACTATGGTTCTACTGGAATGGTCACATGCATGGACAAGATGACAAGTAGGATGCACTCCATTTTCTTTAAAGGAGAACTATGGGGTGTTCTTCCCCATAGTGTTCTTCCCCATAGTTCTCATAAGGGTCATGGGAGGACATAAATTAGCATCCTCCCATGACCCAAAGATCAGTATATCGCGAGCTACAGCTCACGGTTTTCTGAGACCGCCGCAGCCGGGACGGATCCTGGCATTACTGTCGAGATCCACCCAGCTGCGTGAGTGACAGCTGGCTCTGCCTATCTAGAGGCAGAGCCAGCTATACCCGTCCCCTCCCCTGTCCGTTCCGCCAGTCAGTGCTGGAGGATTGGGGGGGGCGAATCCCTGCAGGGAGCCGTGAGTGACAGTCACGGCTCTCTGCAGGGACATGATCGAGAAGTGAGCGAGCGACGGTATGTGTTTGCTCACTTCCCGATCTATTGAGCCGACGTGTGACAGTTTCTTTTTCACACGTCGGCTCGAACTATGAGGTTGAGTGAAAATCACTGACCTCATAGTTCTCCTTTTAGCTAGTTTGTTTAAGAAATGAATGTGCTACTATTTCTATGGCTTTACAGTGCTGCTTTGCTCTGGCTGAATCTTTTTTGAATACCTATTGTATATGTATACAATATATGTATTGTACATGGTATTTGAATACCTATTGTTTGTAGATCCTTTCAGTTTTCCATGTGTGCTTAAAACTAACAAGCAAGTATGTGATTCTTTGGTGCTGCTAATGCCTTAGCTGAATATTGCAGGTATTTGCCTTTAAAGCTTTGGTTCTCAACTGGTGGGTCTTGACCCAAAAGTGGTCCGCCCCAAGTGTTTAGTGGGTCAATGCATGCCTTACACTTTTCTAGGTGAGAGGCTCCTCAGCCTCCCCCTAGTGCAGCACTCTCAGTTCTCACACCAAGCAGCCATTCAAAATATGCTGCCCAGTGCCGAATGTCAGCTTGGGGTGGGAAGGGATGGGGCTATGGCCGCGAAGGAGCTTAATCCATACATGCATTGCTTACAGCTCCCTCATGTGTCCTGTAGAGGTACCTGTACCGGAGTGATGTCACATTCTGGCTTACAGCACCTTGACAGGGTGCACAAGGGAGCTGTACCAGCAATGCACATATGGATGGAGCTCTATCAAAGCACAGCAGTCCCCACTGGACCCCAGGCTGAGGATCCACCCTAGTTCTCGTTAAGATAGGGAGACTGGGTGGATCTTAAAAAGATTAAAACATTTTTAAGAGTGTGTATGCGTGTGTGAGAATGTGGTTGTGTGTGTCTGTCTGTGTTTTTCGAGGGCCTGTTCACACTAATACAGTGCGTTAATTGCACAGTCACATGCGATTATCGCACTGTACCACGCAAAATCACACCTACTGGGAATTCTGGTGTGGGAGGTGTGTTGTGTTGCCATTTATTTGAATGGCACCCCAAACGCACCTCCCACCCACAGTTTGATCGTCTGCACCAGAACGCGTGCTACTGCAATGCCGTGCGTTCCAGTGCGGTGTGACTTCAGTCATGACTTATTGACCAAGGATAAATGTGGGTCCAGAGGTTACACAGGTTGAGGAACCACTGGCCTAAAGCATCCATTAGCTTGCGTGTGGTGCTTTAACCCTGAAGGTGCTTGCAGAGTGTAGACTGCTGCCACTTGGAGCTCTGCTACAAAAGCTTTAGCTGGATCTTACAGAAATGTGTTCTTGGCTATGGTTCCTGAATGATTATATGTAACTTATGGAGTTGTTGCTTCATTTTCAGGCTTATTATGCCTGTTATTCAGTAATCTTTTTCATGGTCCTATATTTTATGTGGCTACCATGTATACACAATTGTTTAGGGCTGCAGCTAACGATTATTTTCATAATCGATTAGTTGGCCGATTTATTTATGTTCGATTAATCGGATAAAAAAGAAAAAAAAATCACTGCACCCCCATACACCAATTCCACCACTGCCTCTCCACACAGCTATTCCACACTGACACCTGGTCCACACTGCACCCCCCATACACCTGGTCCACACTGCACCCCCCATACACCTGGTCCACACTGCACCCCCATACACCTATTCCACCACCACACACCTATTCCATCACTATATCCCCGCACACCTGTTCCACACTGCAGCTCCGTACACCTATTCCGCCACTGACTTGCTTTCAGAAGATTGCTTTTCCTCGATTGAGGAGGAGAGCAGCGTCGCCGGCGTGCGCAGCTTCAGCGTCCTGTGCGGGCGTGAAAAAAAAAAGAGTGTGCATGCATGGGCATAATAAATATTTTCTGCCCTGTTGACGGCACTGTTCCTTAGAATGCATATGCAGGGGTTAATGGATTGTAAATCTCTCCAGCCGTTTTCCACCACTGCTTCTCAGAGTGTATATGCATGAACTTCTGGATTATAACTTTTTTTTTTTACCAGCAATGCTCCCCAAGGACAGAGTAAGCTGCTCAATTTGGGATAAAAGGTCCTCTTCAAGCTGTGATACGGCTGCTACACATTCAAGGCCCTGCTATTAGGGTAAAGCTAGCAGAATGCATCTCAAAGACTGTACAACCTTGAAGCAGTACTAGGCCTGTGATCATCTGGCAGTATGCTGTACCAAGTTTCCCCTGCAGGGGTAGCAGTAAATAGAGGCAGAAAAGTGGAGATCTGAAGCCTTTAAATAGAGGCAAAGTACTTTATGAACTCTCAATCACTAGCCCAGTGAAGCAGCTACATCCACAAATTCCCCTTTAGCCCTCAGGCAGTCAGTTACAGAGTATTGCCAGCATACATCTTGGGTGATAATTCACCAGCAAGGATTCCCTTACCGCGGGCCTTAACTTATCCCCTAATCAGGGCAGCTAAATAGGTCATATGTTGGGAGGAATATATACCCATTCCAGACGCGGTTTGTTACTCTAACTTATCCTTATGATCGATGCGACAATCATCTGACTGGTTAGACATAAGGACACCTTACGTGAGTAAATTAAGTTTTTATATCTTTTTTTGGAGCACCCATAGGCCAGTTATTCAGTAATAGTTGCTCTTATTTGCCAAGGCAATCCACATTTGGCCAAAGAACACAAAAGCAGGCCCTATGGCTGGCAATAAGGCCTCAGAGACATGGTAGTTTCTGAATGAAATGATATCAGCAAGTGAATTATAGTAAGGCTGCTATGGATATGCTGCTTTTGCTCATCCGTGACAGCAGTTACCTTTTTGTTGGTACAGATCTCACCACACACAACAATATCTAAGGTCACAGGGGACGGAAGAATTCACAATCATCCTTTTTTTTTATTTGAACAAACCATTATTTCTCCCTTCCAGGAAGTCCTTTTGAGAGTTCCTCTTGTTGGTTATGTGTTCAGATGAAGCACTGAGATCTTGAGGAATGCTGAATTAAGTTTTACTTGAAGAAAACAGAAAGAAAAATAATTTCCTGTGTATCATAGATAAGCATGCACACAGAGACTAGCCTTCCACTACAGCACCATCTACAGCTGAAAAGACATATCAGTATATTTGTATATATGCTGTTACATTTCCAATACCTCTGACCAAACTTGCCCAGTTGGTCTGAGGTTGTGCCGCTCACGAAAGTTTGAACAAAAATTTTTTCAAGATTCAGGGTCCTGTTGAGTTCAAGACTGACATTATAAGGTTTTTCTTCTTATCTTCCAGTCCATTCATTACAATCAAGGTTCCTAGGTGTAAGCAAAGCTCTCGGTTATATGTATATACACTGTGTGCACAATCCACAGACAAGTAAGTATTTTGACCAAATCACCATTTTTATGCATATTGTCCTTCTCCAAGCTATATGAACCTGAATGCTTATTGGATTTAAGCATATCAGGTGATGTGTAATGGGGGAGGGAGTGACCTTAGGAGATCAACACCCTATATTAGGGTGTGCATAATGATTAGTCCATTTCTTTTCCTCAGGCAAAATGTGCCAAAAAAGAGATTTAACTGACTCTGAAAAGTTAAAAATTGTAAAAAGTCTTTCAGAGGGATGCAGCACTCTGGAAATTGCTAAGATATTGGGGTGTTATCACAGAACCATCAAATGTTTTGTTGCAAATAGTCAACAGGGTCACAAGAAACATGTTGAGAAAGAAAGATGTAAATTAACTGCCAAAGATTTTAATAGAACCAAAGGTGAATCTACCAGGAACTCATTATCCACCAGTGCTGTCATATTTCAGAACCACAACCTACCTGGAGTGCCCAGAAGTACAAGGTGTTCAGTGCTCAGAGATATGGCCAAGGTAAGGTAGGCTGAAACCCGACCACCACTAAACAAGACACAAGTTTAAATGTCCAGACTGGGCCAAGAAATATCTGAAGACAGATTTTCCAAAGGTTTTATGGACGGATTAGATGAGAAGAGTGACTCTTGGAGGAACAGATGGATGGGCCCGTAACTGGATCAGTAACGGGCACAGAGCTCCACTCGGATGCCAGAAAGATAGAGGTGAGGCACTGGTGGGCTGGTATTAATAAAGATGAGCTAGTTGGACTTTTTCGGGTTGAAGATGGACCCAAAATCAACTCCCAAACTTACTGCCAGTTTTTAGAAGACACTTGCTTCAAGCAGTGGTACAGGAAAAAGTCTGCATCTTTCAAGAAGACCATGATATTTATGCAGGACAATGCTCCATCACATGCATCGAAGTACTCCACTGCATGGCTAGCCAGTAAGGGCCTTAAAGATGAAAGAATAATGACATTGGCCCCCTTCCTTATCCGACCTAAACCCTATTGAGAACTTGTGGGCCCTTCCTAAATGGGAGATTTACGGTGAAGGAAAACAGTAGGCCTCTCTGAACAGTGTCTGGGCGGCTGTGTTTACTGCACTAAAGGTGATCAACAGATCAAGAAACTGACAGACTCCATGGATGGAAGGCTTATGAATGTTATTGAAAAGAAGAGGGGCTATATTGGTCACTGATTTTGTTTTTGAAAATGTCAGGAATCTTTATTTGTAAATTTTGAGTTGTTTTTTATTCTCGCTTTACCAGATGAAAATAAGCAAGTGAGATGGGAAAATGTTTGTTTTCTATTTAGTTGCATAATAATCCTGCACACTAATAGTTGCCCAATAATTGTACACACGTCGATATTCTCATAAGAAAGCCAAAACCTCACTTTTACTTTCCTAAAAATTCAGGTTTGAGGTTTATTAACATTTTGGATTGACCGAGAGCACTGTAGTTGTTCAATAATTAAATGAATTCTCAGAAATACAACTTGCCTAATTGTGCACACAGTGTATATCCAAATGGTGTCTCGTAATATTTCCAGTCCAAAAATCTGCCCTTTGGCCTCGCCACAATTCTAGGTCATTTTCCAAATTTTACATCCAGTCACTGCCTTCTTGAGTGAACAAGGCTTCAAGTATTCCAACTATTTGCAGCGACATCCTGCTGATAGTTCAGCATGCTCATACTCTGGCAGTCAACGGGAACATCATAAATTCAGCTCTGATTAAGTTAAAAGGAATCGCCAACGGGAAAGCCAAGTGGTCTTAGTGTTTTGTTTGAGGCAGGTCAAGCCTCTATCCTACTCATTGGCATCCCATTGTCTCAGGTTGACAGGATCAATTCAAATGGTGAAATTAGACTTATCGAAGGCTAAGAGTCTTCCAACAGGGTTCTTCAGACAACAGATTACATTCCCTGTGCCAGAGGTTCAAGATGATTCCAAATATGAGATTCTTTGGTTGTGGCTGAGGCCGGTGAACCTGTTTCAACTGTCATCATCTATGTCCCTATCCAGTGATAGTGTTAATAATGGATTCTTATGTGCGAATCACTTCCAACAACCTTTTAGTCAAACGGGAGTGACAGTCCACTGGGGGGAAAATGTCTCCAGCATCTTGGAGTTCAGAGATCCTTTCAGATCCAAGGAGCCTCCGTATTCAATGTGGAGGTATCAGAAAGGGGCTCTCTGCGTGCACTAGGTCACATGCATTGTGGCTGGTCAAGCAGATGGAGCCACATATTAATCTCTGGTTTCGCTCTTCCGAAGGATGTCATCTTTATGGATAGAATTCAGTGGTGTACCTCTAAAGTTATTCTGGAAGGCAGTAACCTGTTCCATGTTCCTGTCCCATTACAGGGTCTATCCAGGAGTTTTGACCACGGTGAAGTTTGGTTCTGAATGTGTTTAACAGTGGTACATATAAATCAATATCCAAGCATTACCCTCCCTGGTTTTGATCGATATGTCCCATTCGTATGCTGCCATGTTGGAGTCTGACGCCAATACATGGCAGCATATGGGACCTGGCTTTTGCAGTACTTGTTACGAGAATGGCTGCCTTTGGAGAGAGAGAGAGAGATCACAAAAGACAGGATTAAAAAAAAAAAATGTACAAAGGTTTTCTGCTACAAGTACAGTCACGGTAATCTACACTGATAAAGTATAAATACGCACATCAGCGACCGGAAAAAGGGAGCATGCACAGATCAATTTCTCAAGAGGATCCAAGCCCAACTCACAGATCAAGAGCACATTAGGGCAGGCCAAAAGTACTATTCCGCCAGATCCAGCAAACTTTTCAGCAAAATAGCAACTCTCAAACCCTCAGAAGGCACAGCAGGAGGGGACAGAACAGCACTCAGGCCCTCCAATGTGAGTCCCCTAGCCTCCACACAGTCCATCCAGATACGATCAAATGTCCGTGGGTGATTCCGACTCATTTATGTCAGTTTATAGAGAGGTAGCATCCTATCAACTGTATGTAGCCACTGATCTACCGTGGGCGGGGTATCCAGTTTCTATCAACAATCTCACGCTTAGCATAGAAGGTCACATAAAAAATAAGATGCCTAAGCATCTTATTAAATGAGTATATGGTCCACAAGATCCAATAACAATATCATGGGGTCAGCTTCAATTTGCTGAAGAAGAAAATAATGTCGCCAGCACACCGTAGTAATAAATCAATAATCCATTTAATGGCAATGTGCCATTAAATGGATTATTGATTTATTACTATGGTGTGCTGGTGACATTATTTTCTTCTTCTGTGGTACACACGGTGCCGTCCGTGGTCACTACAAGCACCTACCCACACAGGTTCTCTCCGGTAAGGAGTGCAGCAAGACCTCTGGTCCTTAAAGCTTCAAGTTGCAGACCAGTGACGCTATTCGAGAGCACAGAATGCCAATACGGCCACAGCAACTGTCCGGACCACACCACATGCAGAAAAGTGCCAACTTCTACCTTGCATCTATGGCAATGAGCATCCATGGAATGATAGATTGCTGCTAGCCGAGAGTGTAATACGCCCTATGTAAGAATTTCAACTGAATAAATCTACCTATAGGGGAGACAGCGTTCGTTAAATAGTTCTGTACACAGTTCTCCCAGTTGTCTTCCATCAGCAAGGGAATATCAACTTTCCATTTCCCATACAAGTGAGGTAATGTGGGGCTGTCAGTAGAGGTCAGTCGAAAATAGAGGGAGGAGAGTGGTTTGTGAAACCTATCTTCCAGCTGATCGAAGGAACTGGTCAGAGAATTTTCGTATGACCAGAGACGGCAGCCAGTGAGCTGCTCTATTTCTATCGTTCAGCCCGCAGGTTAAATGAAAGATAGAGCAGTGTATGGCCAGCGTAAAAGGTCTGTCTTTGTATGGCAATAGCCTGTGTGGTATATGCTTCTCCTTTTATTAGCTTATGTTGAAATGATCTCTGCTTAATTTTCAGATGAGGCAAGCAGACGTCAATGTAGTCACTGCTTTAACCCATAGACCATGGAGTCTCAGCCATTTAGGGGATGGGAAACCTCGTTTTGACTCCATGTGGAAACATTATTTCTATGTATCAATGGATATTTTGCTGGACTGGGCATTGCACCACATTCTGTGGAACTTTTGTGGCATATCTGCTTTCCTGATGCAGAAGAATTACATCTCAAAGTAAGTTTATTTTACTTGTGGTATAGGCCTATCTTGCTGCCATCTAAACCTACTCCCTGATTATACCCACAGGATGCTTTACAAAATGGAAGAAAAGTGCTTGTGCCATGCATAACATTTAATCAGATCCTTTCTGTCATTTTGTTTATTAAATCTATATTCTCAGTAAAAAAAATGACACTCAAGTTAAGCGTGCACACAAACATAATATAATACCCAATTATAATACAATGGCAAAATATAAAAGATGAGGTTGTGTCCAGTAATTGGGTACCAAAACGTCCCTTGTCCATAGGTGATGCTTTAAAATCCTTTCCAGACCATCAGTTTAGTGTTAAATGGTAACCCCTCTTGAAAAAAAAAAAATAATAATAAAAAAAGAATTTAGAATAAATATTTTCTACACAAGCCATGTTCTAATTTTATGTTGTTAAAAATTGTCTTGTAATTTGTCAAAAAATTCAATGCACTATTGCAACCTGAAGGCATTCTGTACACAGTGAATGATGGCCCTAGAATTACTGCTCTCATAATGACGTGTGCAGCAATACCCAATATGTGTAGAACAATCATGGTTTTCGTATGCATCTTCCCTGGCCACAGCAGTCAGAGATTGACAACTCTGTACTCCGAAGTGCTCCACTCTGAGCTTTTTTTAAGGTAGCTTTAGAAGCAACACATGCTTTTTACTCAAACAAGAAGGAAAGAGCTTTTGTGTTTTTAAAATTAGAGGTACCCAACCCATTTTTAAACAATTTAGTGTACTTTCTAGAATCAGATCCTTAGGAAGACTATGCCATATTTCCAATAAACTGCTTAACAGCGAAGGTTGAATCTGCCTGGGTTCAATTCACCAAGGATTTGTTAAATTTTTGTTCTGAGAACCTGAATTTTGAGGCAAATCATATTGTAGTCTGCAGTGGGATGAACCTTGCTCAATTCTGGCCATTTTTAAGGCTAATAGGCAAACTACTGTAAAATGAGGCATGGGAAGTGAGGCCCCACAATGGGGCACATGTACGCAACTCTGACTTTTTTTTTCAGATGGCTTTAGAAGCAACACATGTTTTGTTTCTCAAACGGTAATAGGCCCACTTTTAATGGTAAATAGAATTGGACCTGTAGTTTTCTGTGGTTGTTCTCGCTGATGCAAAACTGTTCTGCCGCTGGACATATTCCGTCAAGCTCTCATTAAGAATTAGGAGGCAACAGAAGATCCAACAGTGTAAAATTGCAACGGCAGCAGGACATTTTGACCAAAATGTACTAGAAAAAAAGAGTACAAGCAGGTGTTTTGCTGCAACAATTTAAGATCCTGCATAGGGTACAGTAGTGTAAAATAGGCCAGAAGCGGGACAGTTTTATTAGGGAATGTAGTCATAACTATGAGTATGCCTAGCTTTAATTTTATTGCTCAGTGGGTATAGGGAGGTGCGGTGAATGTGAGTGATAAAATGTGAGGTAGTTTAGGAGGTGAAGGGAATGGGAAATGCAACAAATAGTGCAATTACAGTAACAATTAAAGAGCAAAAATGATGTTGGAAGCACGAGGACAACCAATATTTCCACTATGTTACAATTGCCACAGGCGTCTAGTATCCATTATTTCTGTGTATGTGAAGTAAGTATGTTGATCAGTGGCTGATTTCTCAAGGGCATAGGCCCTATTGTGCCTATTACATAGTTGGTTAAGGGGGTTTGGGGGAAAGTGTGCCATCCAGTATGTTTTAAACACAAAACTGAAGTTTGACTTTTTCCCCTGCAGAGACTATGTGGAGAAGTGGAATAATAGAGGCATTGAGGTTGTGGCTTGGACAGTTAACAACGCCTCTGAGAAGTTATATTGTGAACACTTCCTGAACTGTAATTACATCACCGACAGCATGGTAGAAGACTGTGAGCCTCACTATTGACCTGACCACTTAGTTTCTAAGCTTGTTTTCTAGGGTGCTAATAAAGGGAAGAATCTCTATCACTTAATTAATTTTGTGCACATGCCCGTATTAAAGTGAAGCTTCTGTGTCTTCCAAGTGTATGAACAAGCATAACTGGTAAGGTGCAGTAATCTGTGGTGCCTGTAAGCACCTGTAAAGGAGCTTTGTGCTTGGGGAGGACCCCCTTTCTAGTGATATGCTTACCTCATTCATCAAGTTGTCAAATGCTAGAGCCTCTAGTGGCACTGCAATTTACCTGCACTTTACCAATGATGTTGGTATGTACGTCTTCCTTGATATAATATCTTCAATTAAATTATAAAGTATACTGTATGTAAAGATTTTAGCTAATAAAAAATCTCACCCTAGCGTCAGCTGTTAAACCACCCAGGGGTGCATTGAGTAAAATCTTTGATTCATGTGTGTAGAAGTATATTGGCTATGAATGTATGGTTATGTTTATTTTTATTTGAAATTATTGATGATCAAAGAAAATGTGGTTGCTTTGCTATAATGAAGTTAGAGACATTAAGTGGGAAAACAATGATTTGGCTCATTTTATATTTTTAAAATAAAAGTATCATAAGTGTACATTAGTACTAATATTCTGAAGATTATCCTCCCCTTTCCCAGACAACCTCATCAAATAACTTAGCATCTAAAAGACAAAAAAGGTTAGGAAAGGAAAGTGGGGCGTTAATGGCACCAGTCGACAAGTCCAATAAATCACGCAATTTAATTTAGATAAAAATATTGTTTTAATTAGATACAAAATATAAAAACAGCCATGGTTAAGATCTATAGGGACATCATAATTGAAAAAACCTCCAGCAACTACTCAGTTCCATGATTAGGACATATAAAACATTTTTGGATTCTTAAATAACAAGTGAAAAAATGATTTGTGATAGTAATTGATATAGAAATCATCAAAACATAAGTTGTGATAAGAATCGATCCAAATTCCATGTAAAAGGCCTTATCTGGAGCCAATGGAGTAGATGAGTTGCAATTTTCTACGAGAGAACCCGACTCTTGCCAACGCAGTCTTCTGTATTTACAAGCTTGCCGGGAGCAGAGTCCTTAAACTCCAGTGTGCAGACAGCCCAAGCACGTGTTCCCCATTTTTCTGTATGGCTTGGTGCTGGAGTATCTGTTTCCCTGCTGAGACATCTCACTCCTGGGAGTTTTATAAAAAATAGTAGCATTTGAGGTCTGTAATATATATGAATTTAGCCTTTCATTTCGAGTCCTCATTTTGCTAATTAAAAAAATGATTCCTTATTGTTTACCTTTTCAGAAATGTTATAGAAATGCAAATAAAACCCGTTTTTTGGTTTTAAGGTAGGCTCCTAAAGCACCCTGTATGTGAGCTTAAGTTTACCTCTGAAGCCAAGAAGACTGGTTTTTGCTCCTGTGACAAAAGCTACCATCTCTTAACAGGCAATTGGCAATGAGGGGAAGAGACTGCCATCATGGTAGTGTTCCGGTGGCCATATCCCTCATCTACATAAAATTACATTATTTGTTTTTGATGGGATTCATTAGTACGGCCCTGAGACATCCCTATTTCTTTGCGTCTCATAAGCAGACTTTTTAGTTGTGTCTAGTATTTTTCAGACCCAGAAGTTTGGTTTGAGGACAAACTGGTCACTCATGAATAGTTTGCCAAGAAGGGTCTCTGGGATTTCTTCCCCTGCACACTTTTTTGGCAGTCTGGGATTGTTTAGTGACTAGTTTAGAAGCTCCCAAGTTTGTAAGGAAAAAGGGAGGAGTGTGTATTTTCTCTGAATCATTCAGTAGTGTTTGTAATCCGCTCTTTTGTGCTACTTCTATTCCCAGTCTATTCTTAGGCTGTTCACAACATTGTTTTAAATTGGTCTCTAGAAAGCTGGTACTTTTGCCTTTAGTTTACTACCCACTGGTTGCTGCTCCAGGCCGATTTTGAAAGTACATGCATTCCAAAAATGGTGCTCGCCATCTTTTATCATTATGCAATTATTATCATTACTTTGAAAGCTAATTGGATGTTGAATTTTTGTTGTTTTGTTTGTGGAAGCAGACTGCCAGCTTTTGTTTACAATCGTGGATCCATTTGTTTTCCTGTTTTTTTTTCTTCAAATACTTGCAACCATTCTTTCAGCAGCAAGAGAGTAAGTCCTTTGGTGCAGTCTGCTATGAAACAAAAGACAATCCTCACACTGATTATTACCCTATGATTAGATCTATAATTTACATAAAATATTTCTATTTCTCACTTTTTATTAAAAAGCAGAGCCTACTGTGAGTTGTTGTTTTTATTGCTAAGATAATGGCAGTGAATGTTTCAGAATTTTGGATACAGCATTTATGTGTCATAAAGTTTATATTTGTTGGTGCTTATTATGGAGAGCATGGAAGACATTATCCAGCCTTAAATAGAATGAACCTTTTAGCCTTCTACAAAGTGTTTTGGGTTCGTGTATGTCCTAATATTGTCCTAATATTGTCCTAATATTTAAATAAATTGCTCATAGAGTCTTAGACCTGTTGTTGCTAAACTATAAAAAATGTAAAGCTATCATAGACATCGGACTATGCTGGCCAGACTTGAAAAAGATCTTAAAGTGGACCTGAACTATTTGCTATCTGATGGGGAACATCAAGAAGTGTTTTGTGCCTAAGCAGTACCTGAAATATTTACCTTTTTGCCTAGAATACCTCCTGACAAACATCAGTCCACTTCCATTCATTCATGTGCTATGTGCCCCATATGTATAATCTGTTTATCTACAGCAGGGGTGCCCACAATGTTTGTGTTAAGATCTACTTTTCAAATGACGAGCTACATGAGAGCTACCAATGAAGAAAACAAAACCTCTCTGGCTGTCTCTCCTTGCTCATCCTCCTAGCTGTCTCTCCTCTCTCTCCTAGCTGTCTTTCCTCGCTCGCTCTCTCTCCTGGCTGTCATTCCTCGTTTTTTCTCTTGGCTGTCTCTCCCTGCTCTCTCTCCCCTGGCTGTCTCCTTGCTCTCTCTCCCCTGGCTGTCTCTCCTCGCTCTGTCTCTCCCCGCTCTCTCTCCTGGCTCACCTTGCTGTATTTTGCAACAGGCTGTGTAAACTAATATTGTTTGATGTAATACATAGCACTTCAACCACCAGTATTCACCAGAAAGGTGTCAGGGAGCTTGGCTCAGCAGACTCAGGCTAATAGGTAATCATGTGTGCACAGCTAAATAAATAAACCAAAATGGAATATAGGGGCCACCATTCACACCCTTCCTGATCTACCAGCATCAGCTTTGAGAGCTACTGGTAGATAACGATCTACCCAATGGCCACCCCTGATCTACAGTGTGAGATCATCTAAGAGCTTCCTCTGACCGCTAGTCTTGTGAGATCTGACACTACTTTGCTGCTTAATGTTCTCCTTGCTAAAAAGGAAGCTGTACACAAGGACCTGCAATGCAAAAATGTCTCTGCTTCTGCTTTATTGATTCTGTGGATCTGTGCTTCATGAACCTCTGTAGCTGCTTATTTGTTCCTCCGCCATTTATTATTTCACCGGTCATCGGGTATCAGCAAAGCCCTGCTCCTCTAACATGGCTGCCTCTGGATTCTGAGAGGACACTTCAGTGGCCAGCCAGTGGGAATTGTCCATGTTACACAGGCAGTGATGTGAACACTTGGAGAAAGGACCCCTGCAGGAAGTAAACAGAGAATAGAAGGACCCAGCATTGGATAATCACATAATCGTGAGTTAAAGCAAGTTTAAAAAATGTTTTTTTTTTTTTAAACAGCCTAGCAATTAGTGAGGGGGAGGGATGGGAGGTCTCTTATTTTTATCCTAGTGTCGGGCTGTAAATGGTTGTACCATTACATGGTTGTAGTACACCTAAAGGTACAGACCAAAGTAATTCTGGAATAGAGCCAGAACATACCTAGAAAATTCTGAAGGCATGGGTGGCAGCAGCCACCAACAGTTCAGGAGATGTCTTACCAGAGGCCGTGCGATTTACTAGCACATCATCAGTTCCTTTTAGGCAATTTATTCGTCACAAAACATACTGTATATGCAATGTTTTAGAGCCTTAACATGCTTCTTCCACAGGCAAGCAGTTACTTCTCGCTGTTTACCTTAACACTTATTCTAACGTGGCCTCAGAGACTCTCTTCCTATCCCTCTTGCCCATTTTGGTAGGCGTGTCTTAATTATGAGTGTGCAGGCAGCTAAATGATGCTACACACATGATCACACACTATCTGTTTTCTACAACTCCTTTGCTCTTTTATGGAAAATTGTTTATCAAATACCATAATTTTCCTTTCCTGGCTACTCCTCGGGGCAGCAAACCACGGGGGGTCATCTCCACCCCTGGGGCCCTTTGAGTAGACGAAGAGATTAGTCTCTGTACTGAAGTCCCTCATTCTATCCAGGCAAGTAGATATTAGACGGAACATACCCAACCTGCTAAAATCTTCTGAATGCTGAGAAGCTGCTGACATAGGCTGTTCCAGCGCTGGTAAAATCAATTCCCAGTTTAGGTGGTACACGGTCTATACTTTTGGCATAAACTCGAGCCGAGGGCGCAGCAGTACTTTGTCTGGAAGAATAATGCAAGAGGATTCTTCAGATGGCAAAACTTTTTCAAGTAAGTAGCTCTATAGAGCAGGATTCAGAAGGCAAAAAAAGGTGAAGTTATCAGAACATTTAGAACTAAGGGCAAATCTCAGGAGGGAGACGGGTCTCAATGGCAGCTTCAGCTCGATGATGGCTCGAAGAAACTGCTGAACTAGAGTGTCAGACCATTTTACTTTTGTAAGTGCCCCTAAGGATGAAGCCTGTACTTTTATAGTATTGTAGCTCTTGTCTAGGGCAAAATTAAAAAAAAAATTGAGGATGTTGGCTTGATTTGAGGATGTTGGCTTGGACTGATTGCTCAGTCCAGCTTGATTTGCTTGATCAACACTCTTTTGTCCCTGAGCTCCCATTTGTGCCTTTTATTTCTGACCTGATTTTCCGTGGGCTGATATTTTGTTCACAGACATATTCCCCCGATTATGCCTGTCTGCTGCCAGCCCTGACCTTTTGGCTTGATTTTCGGATTTCCGTTTTCTCTGCTACCATATCACCTTGCCTGTGCTTACTGGAACGCAGCCATTTTCTCTGTCTCTAGTGTGTATGGTTACTCTCCACACGCAAGCAGGGTGAACCCAGGGGCCGCAACCTGGGGACAGCACGCAGCTAAGTCCAAACTTTCATGAGGGGGTCCCTGGCGGAACACCGGATGACCCTTAACCGGCACCCTGGGGGATCCCATGCCACGTGATTGCTTGTGGGCTCACATCCCTGGAAATATGACAACTTATGTGACGTTTCATATGAATAATGTTCAACAAGAGAGATATATTGCAATGGCTAACTAACTGATTCTAGGGAATGAGAAATCGGGCTCCCCAGACATAAAAACCTTTTACAGCTATAGCCACGCCCTGTGTGGTACTTCTTGTGGCTTCTAAACTTCTTCTTTTGCTGATAAAATTTCTGTCCACCTATAAATCAATCTCTCCCATAAAACCAATATGTTGTTATAAAAATAAAATTTAAAAACATTTAAAAAGTTTTATTAAATGATGCAACCATATTCCTTTTATTCGTAATTGTGAGTTACATTCCATGCTTCCCTCCTACTCAGTATAGAAAAGTGGTCACCTCTTCTTTAGGGCAGTCATCTCTTTTCAAACTATGTACTCTAAAGGATCCTGTGTCTCCCCCATGTTGTTCACAGAAATGTTTAGCCATGTTCTTGTTCTTCCATGTTCTGATGTTGGACAAATGATCCCTTATATGATTGCTTAGCCTTCTAGTCGTTCTGTCTACATATTGTTTTTTTTTACATTTCAAAGGTCCTTCTAATAGTATACAACAGAACTCTATGCACATCACCCAGATAAGGCTAACTAGAGCAGCATGTAGTGCCACATCTAAACATTCCAGTAGTGTGTAGCCAAGTCCAAAACTGGGGGAAAGACTATTATCCAATGTAGGTGCACGTCTGGCCACAAACTGCACCCCAAGGAATGTTTCTCAATTCTATGTCTCCCTGTAAAAATTAGCAAATACCTTTTGTATAATTTTCCTTCTTTCTTAATTATATGCTTTAGATTGTAAGCCCTCACGGGCAGGGCCCTACTTACCATCCTTCCTTATATTGTAAAGCGCTGCGCCAGGGGCGGACTGAGCCGGGGGGCAGGGTGGCAAATGCCCCCCGGGCCTCTCTGGTGCCTGTAAAAACGGCCGCCAGCGACAATCTCCCCTCTCGGCCACTCGGATCCTGCAGAGGTGGAGGAGAAGAGGCTCTTCAGCTGCCTGTGATAAGCCCGTGTAGTGCTCGAGCTCCTCGGCAGCTGCCTCGGGCCACATCTTCTACCATGGGCTGGAGGGAGACTGCACTCCTACTGACTGTATGCCTGGGTCCTAAAGGGAGGACAGCAGGAAGTGGCTGGAATTACCTGAAAACGTGCAGGCGACCCCCCCCAGGAGAGGAAAAAAAGATGACACAGCACCTGAAACCGGAGAGGAAAAGAGTCACTGTAAGTCCCTGTTCTTTCTGTGTGACCTCTGCGCTGCGTTACATGCTGACTGCTGCACTGCGCTACATGCTGACTGCTGCACTGCATTACATACCGACTGCCACACTGCATTGCATGCTGACTGCTGCACTCAGTTACTGACCGCTGTGCTACGTTACATGCTAACTGCTGCACTGCGTTACATTCTGACTGGTGCACTGCGTTACTGACTGCTGCACTATGTTACATGCTGACTGTTGCACTGCGTTACATACTGACCGCTGCACTGCGTTTCATGCTGGCTGCTGCACTGCGTTACTGACCGCTGACCTCTGCACTGCGTTACATGCTGACTGCTGCACCGCGTTACTGACAGCTGCACCATGTTACTGACCGCTGCACTGCGTTACATGCTGACTGCTGCACTGTTACATGCTAACTGATACACTGTTACATTCTGACTGCTGCACTATGTTACTGACCGCTGCGTTACATGCTGACTGCTGCACTGCGTTATATTCTGACTGCTGCACTGCTTTACTGACCGCTGACCTCTGCACTGCGTTAAATGCTGACTGCTGCACTATGTTACTGACAGCTGCACTGCGTTACATGCTGACTGCGGCTCTGCGTTACTGATCGCTGCACTGTGTTACATGCTGACTGCTGCACTGCATTACATCTGACTTCTGCACTGCGTTATATACTGACCGCTGCATTGCGTTAACTGCTGCACTGCGTTACTGACCGCTGACCTCTGCACTGTGTTACATACTGACCGCTGCACTGTGTTACATGCTGACTAATGCACTGCGTTACATGCTGACTGATGTGCTGCATTACTGACCACTGCACTGCATTACATACTGACCGCTGCACTGCGCTACATGCTGACTGATGTACTGCATTACATAGTGACCTCTGCACTGCGTTACATGACCTCTGCAATGCGTTACTTGCTGACCTCTGCACTTGGTTACGTACTGACCTCTGCACTGCGTTACATACGGACCGCTGCAATGCCATACTGACCTTTGCACTGCTTTACATGCTGACTGCTTCACTGCGTTACATGCTGACCATTGACCTCTGCACTGGGTTACATACTGGCCGCTGACCTCTGCACTGGGTTACATACTGACCTCTACATTACACCGTTGACCCCTGAGCTGATGGTATTCTGTATTGATGTATAATGTATTGTTGGGATTTGTAGTCCTCTATAGCTGATGGTATTATTCTGCATTGCTGTATAATGTGCAGCAGCCCATCCCCCAGCCAGTCACCCCTTTCATGGACTGACTAGTGAGTCCTCACATCACCTGACCATTCACACTACCGTTACATGGATGGCAAAAGTGGCAGGGAGAAGAGACAAAGCGGGAGGTGGACCAAGTTGCTGCACCATGGGCCTCTGGGTTGTACTTGCCCCCCGGCTAAAAGTTGCCAGTCAGCCCCTGCGCTGCGCAAACTTTTGGCGCTATATAAATCCTGTATAATAATAATAATATGCTGCATCCAGTTGAGAACATTATTGATGTATGCTTCCTCTTTATTGCTAATGTTTCCTGGAACCCTTTCCTATATTTGGTGGAAATGCGCACTAATGAAATCTTATTAGGAACAGATTATCAACATTATCAATAGCGTAAATCATTACCATGACCCTTCCACAGGACCATTGGGTCCTTTTATCTTACAACACATCTCTGTGTGCTCCTAAATATAAGAAACCATTGATACCACACATTCTGAATGTGGCCAGGAGCCTGATCTCTAAATATTGGAAAGCTTCTAAACCACAGGTAATAGCCAAGTGCAAATTGTGAGTTGATAATATACATCTGATAGAAGAGATTACGATTCTTAAAAATGAAAACATACAAAACATGGGCAGGTTGGTTACATCTTAAAAACCTAGACTTTTAGAGAATGCTGGGAAGTAGGAAAGCTGAAGTCACAAGGGGTGATAGAGGTGCACACCATTAACAGAGGAAGCTGGAAAGCATGAATGCTAAAGTGACACAGGATCATGAAGCTGCACAGGAAATGATGAGACAGTCACAGCAAACACTTAGGAGGCACGGGGAGCTTGGAAGCTAGCGTGTTGATGCATTGCTCCAATGCTGAGCAACATGCCAGCTAGCCCTTTAAGACAACACATTGCCTGTGGCCATGGTGGAACCTGGAAGCCGGCAGCCTTGTGTTGAAGGGAAGACCTGGCCTTGGATCATAGGCATGTGCACAGGGTGTGCCTGACCACATCCTAATCACCCCGAGCGCAACACCAAAACTCAGGGCCGGCGCTAGCATAAAGCTGCAGAGGCACACAGTGATCCACACACTACATGGTGACACAGCCGGCCATGCACAGCCGGGATACAGGTCTGCCAGAGCTAGACGGGAAGACTCTGGACAAGAGGCAGCTGGCAGATTGGCTCCGGGAATTGACACGGACGGATCCTCCATCAGTGTAAACAGCTGCAGCAAAGCAGAGGATGTAAGTGCCTTGAACCCTGTCTGCAACGGGCTGGGGGGGGGGGGGCAATGTCTGTGTAGGTGGGGAAAATGTCTGTGTATGGGGGCAATGTCTTTGTATATGTGTATTGAGAGGGGCAGTGTCTGTATAAGTGGGAGGGGGGTCAATGTGTGTGTATGGGGGGAAATGTCTATGTGGGGGGTTTCAATATCTATATGGCGGGGGGGGAATGTGTATGTGTGTGTATATGGGAGGGCGATGTTTGTAGGTGGATCATTGTGTATGGGGGAACAATGCACCTTCGTCTGTGGAGGCTCAAATCCCTGCAGAAACAGTGGGTGCCATGCTTCTAGTTCACTCATCTGGTGGCGGGATCACAAAGATCTCTCTGTGACTGGCTCAGTGATGCAGAGAGCAGCAGCACTTGCCACTTACATTCCTCACATAACAGCCGCAGTCCTCGGAACCTGGCTGTGGCTTCCCAGGCTTTGCAATCAGGAAAGCCGGGCGGGTGGTCACATGACCACCTGCCATGCTCCCTGCTTCATTACCGCACCCCTGCTAGAAGAGGTAAGGCACAGTAAAGAGATAGGAATCTGTGATGCCTCTGTGTGTGTGTATGTATGCAATATACTGTATATATTGTGTGTGTTTGTGCTTTTGCGTTTACACCCTAATGCAATAGGCTGTGCATGCCTATGCCATGGATTATGGAGCAGCTGAGTGTGGCACACTGTTTGAAGGAGTGTGTTTATTTCTTTTGTTGCTCTGAGAGAATTCTGTGGTTTCCCCACATTACTCTGCCTAAAAAAAACCTGAACTTTCCCAGATTCCAGAAAAATGTATAAAAACTGATTGTAATATGATTGTTACAGGCTGTAAAGTCAATAAAACGGTATTGAGAAAAAAAGAATAACAGATTCAAACAAGCAGTGAACATATATTATTAGCATATTTTAATAAATAAAGCAATCAAAACCGATTACAGTTTAAATTATCTGCACATCATGAAATTGTTCCCCAAAAACATGTAAACAAGTTAACTTTCCGTGCAAATATATCAATTAAGTGTCATCGGGCTAGAAGAATATCTTGTTCTCCTTGAACATTTTGTTCAAGGCAGTTGTGAAATGATTGGCATTCCTTAATCACACGTGCGTTTTAAGGCAAAGTGCATTATGAGATCTGGGCCATTATAACCAATAACAAAGGAACTGAGTGAAGGACATTTATGAACCGGGCCAAATGTGCTATTATAACACATATCTTCAAAATACATGTAGCATACATTTTGTGATGTCACCAAAGTGTGAGACTAAAGGTAGCCATACACAGCTCGAATCTAAGCTGATTCCTGCTGAATCAGCTGAAATTCGACCCATGGTTGGCTCTGTCACCAGTCGCCACGCTTAACAAACTTTGGCTGAAAAAATTGAATGAGCTGGATGGAAAACGGATTTATCTTTTTCAGCCCGCGTGCATGTGTATAGCTAGCCTTCTTTTGGGTCTTTATCTTCCGAGTGAATGCCTCGAATTGTCATCTATCCATTCCCAATAGTTTTGCTGCCACAGTCTTTGCCTTGGTGTCTGGTGCTGCTTAGCTCCACCTTTGTTGCATCCTCTTATTCTCCATAGGCCTGGCTCTCATTGCCATAGCGTCTGCCCCATAGTTTGGTTGCTGTTCCTCGTATTCGGCCTGCTGCCTGGCTCTCATGACCATCTCCATAGCATTTGATGGTCCTGTGTTGTAGCCTGGTTGGTCCATGTCACCTTCAGCTTCTTGCCCTGCCATCTCAATTTGAGCCATTATACTTGAATTACGGGGTGCTTTTCTGTTCATTGGTGGGGAGTCCTCTTCAAGGTCTGCTTGTTGCCTTGCCCTCATAGCTAATGCCAAGGCACTGGAGGAACGATTACTTTGAGGAAACTGTGGTTTGGGTTCTGTGGGGAAGAAAAGTGCAGAATTGTGACATGACATGTTTCAGAACTTATTAAGAACCCCATGCACAAATGAGCTTGATAAAAAAAAAGCTACAACTCAAAAAAAGTGTTTAGAGATGAAAACCAAGTGACTAGATGCTATTCCCTATCCCCCCCAACACACACATAAATGCATTCTTGGATACTTGCTTCACGCTGCTCTCTGGATGACCATTACATTGCATGCAACTGCTCTCTGGTAAGTAAATGATTGGTAAATGTTCACCCAGCAAAATATTAATGAATATTGAGTTCTTACTTCTAGAGTGCTTTAGGGGTCTTCAGCAGTCAGCAAAGTGTCAGAGAGGAGCACTGACACCTGTGTAATAATTAAACATCTATATAGTATATGTACAGTATATTATGGTACAAATGATTTTCACTATGTCTGGGCAATTTTACATACATCAGATAGAGAAAATAAGAGAGGGGGGACTGTGTGAGGCTTCTTCGAACAGTCCATAATCTCTGTGGATCAAGTAAGATCTAGTCCTCTACTTTAACTCTGCAGGTTGTGGAGTAGTATAGTAGTCTGTGGACAGTGGCTAGTAGTAAGGAACAAAGGGCCCTGGTGCAAGATTTTTTTTGGGTCCCCCTCCCCCCCAAAAAAAACCCACAAACACAGCGCTCTCCTTCCGCAGCGCTTGGCCGGCTGTCACTTTATCTTCTTATAGGCCCCGGGCGCCCGCACCGCCTGCACCGGCGGTAGTTCCGCCACTGTCTGTGGAGTAGTAGCCATCCCGGGCTATTTCAATTGGAAAAAGCCAAAAGCAAGCTGGCTGTTGAAACCCTCCCACTGAGGAGAGGAGTGGACCTGAGAGAGAAAGTTCTTTCTATTAGCTGCAATAGCCAGCCTGCTATTGGTTATTTCAAATTGCAATAGCCAATCTTTGGCTATTGCACCCACCCACTGAGCAGAGGAATGGATCTGAAAGATAACTTTCTCAGGTCTGCTCAGTGTCCAGGTGCAATAGAAGGTGGTCAAGGCTGCGGCCCAAGCGGCAGTGCGCCCTAGGCGGCTGCCCAGTTTGCCAAACGGCAGTGCCGGCCCTGTGTACTGGTGATGTAAACACTCCAGGGTGCAGCTGTGAGGCCCTGGTTACATCACCAGTGCATCAAGCAACCTGGCAATGAGAAACAAGAACAGAATTGATTTCACAGATTACTTGTACATGTTTTGGGACTGGCATGCAGAAGTGTATGCATCAGGAATTTTTAGTGTCGGGGGAAGGGTCCACTTTAAGAGCAGCATGGATGGAACACACAGCCCTCTATACACCAGGCTATTGAGCAAGAATTCCAGCAAAGCATTTTATGTAACTTACCATCAGCAAGCTGTATGTCTTGGGCTTCATGTACGGGTTGAATCTAGAAAATATCACAATGTTAAAATTACAGGCAGTTATTGTCAACTGTTTTAAACTCCCTGTACTCACAAGTGACTCACTAGTGAAACCAGAATCGGGATAACAGGCCAAGCGCTTGTACCCTAAAAATATGGCAGCTCCTCTGTTTTTGTCCTCAAAGGTTTTCTTTAATGAATCCCAAGGATATACTGTATAATTGCCGACTAAACGTTTTGGCTTATCCCAGGAATCTTGAGGCCATTGCAACTAAATGCAATGCCCAATTCTAGTATTTTTAAATCCCTTTGCTCCCCACTCCCCCCTCCTCCAGAGGGCATTGCTGTAGTAATTACATTGTTGGATAGTAGTTGTGTACTGCTATTTCATGTAATCAGACAAGTGGATTATAATGGGGAATATTACACTGTAAATTGCGGGATTACGTTAAAATGTGTGACACGTTCTAACATAGTCACAACCTTTGATAGAACACCGCCATCAGGGGGGTATGGCCCGTACCCATGTGTGGGCTCTGTGGGGCCTCTTACATGGGTATCAACTGTACCGGGGCGGCATGGCAGAGGTGACAGGGGAGGGGGTGGAGGAGGCTGGGCCCAAGCAGCATTAGTTAAGAAGAGTTGGAAGGAGGTACAGGGAAAGGGATCCCAACGACCAGACCAGAAATTCTCCCTTCCCCCGTCTTGGGAGGGGGGCCCAAGATAAAATCTTGCACCAGGGCCCTTTGGTTATTAGGTCCGCCACTGGTGCTAACACATAACATAAGGGCACTGAAAACCTTCACCACTGGAGAAGGGGGCCATCCATGCTAATCATGTGACCTGACAAATGGAAAAAAAGGCATGTAAAATGCAAAAATTGCGTCAAGTGTGGGGAGAGGGGGGGCTGGAGCTAGGGTTTAAGTAATAGTAAGTTTTAAGGAAAAGCAAAACTGACAATGTTTGGCAGGCACACTAAATACTGCCGGGGCTCCTCATCTGCTCTTCCTGTGTCCCTACAAATCCTATGCAAATACAGAAACAACTTTTTGAAGAGTCTTGTTTGCATAAGACTAAGTATGGTTACCCACTGTGGCAAATTTCAGGCTTGAGGTAACTTACACTGCTTTGTAAAAGGCTGGTGGCGTATGCACAAATTCCTTCTTTTTTGTTGTTGGTGTAAAACAGGGACATGAGCAATGCTGTTAGGATAGAAGCAGCAGCTTAAAGGTGCCCATACACTGTTCGAGTATCTGCTGGATTTTGAGGAAGCGGCCAGAATTCGCACAGTGTGTGCTGCTGTCGGCACCCTTTCAATCGACATCCCTCGATCAGCTGGTCGAAGGAGCTGATCGGAAAATCTTCGATCAATCAGAGCCGGCATCCAATGAGCTGCCCGCACTGGTCGAGTATTCCGACAGGTGCCAGCAGCCGTTGCATGTAAACAGCAGGGATTCCTCTATCGACATGCTGTTAGTGTTTATGGAGGAATCGGGTCTATTTTTTCTGTTCAGCCCGCGAGTTGAATGAGAAAAAAATAGATCAGTGTATGGCCAGCCTTAGGCTTGCTGCCGTACAATGTCAGTGCCAGTTTGCGTCATACTTCCTCCTACTCCAGTAATTGATAGCCCACACCTCCATAGGAAAAGAGACAGGGGGGAAGAGGCTGCAGAAGCCAGAGCCACTGATCACTGTTGCAATGCTACAAAGGCTCGAACACAAAAATCAATAAATGCTAATTTTTTCCTTCATTAATATGTGTGTGCATTTATTTATTGATTTATTTATTTTTTGCTTTGTCTTTATTGAACGTAGTACATTTCCTAAGTTCTGCTCAGCCAGCATCTTACAGAACACAATACAAATACAACAGAAAATGCATGTTTAGTACTTTCAGTAATTTCAGTTTTGCTCAGATACTAACCTGTCTCACTGGCATTTTTTGTGGTGCTCCATAATCTGCTACATTTGGCTTCTGAGTTTTTCGAAGTTCATGAATTAAAAAGTACTTATCTTGTCCTTCCTGCAAAGGTAAATTATATAGAGATACCAAGAATGAAATAGAATGTAATTCAACTCATGTAGCAACCATCATTTTTATATACTGCCATTGTTTAGATTCCTTTTGTTCCAAAAATGTGTTTTTTATATCCATTTTGTAATAATGTGATGAAACTAAACCACTCTGTGAGGGCCAAATTGACTCTGTTTTAATTTCAATATATTGGAACAGTTACACACGTTTCATTTGGAGTGCAGTGTTCCATTTTAAGTCCATAATGCAGGTGGTTCCCATGTGATGAACTCCAGCTACAAGCCACTCGCACTCCGTTTGTAGATAACAGTCAATGTCCTTTATTGACTGAACATGACAAAGCGATGTTTGGGGACCAGTCTCTTCTTCAGGCTTGTTTGGCTTGTTTGCCTGAAGAAAGGACTGCCTGGTCCCGAAACGTTGCTTTATGTGACATCATGTTCAGTCAATAAAGGAGATTGACTGTTATCTACAAACGGTGTGCAAGTGACTTTATGGTACTTTGCATTTGATGTGCGGAGGCATGCGTGGTCGCTTCCAGCACCCCCCAGTTTTTCTTACATAGTATAGTATTTGAGGTTGAATAAAGACATTAGTCCATCAAGTCCAACCTATTAGGATCTCATTCTAGGAGTACCCGTTGGCTTGATCCGGTCAGGAGTGCAATAGGATCTACTACATTCTGAACTCCAGCTATAAGGACACATCCTTCCTTCTCGATATCAAGTCTTGCCGGAGTCCAGGATTAGATGAAACGTGTCAACATCACATGACGTGCCACCCCCATTTGCTTTTGAGGCTTGGCTTAATGATGGACTAATACTGCTGGTGCACGGCAGTCCCTTTCCCAGCTTGCCCTATCTCCTGATGTGACCAGGAACCAGCGAAAGAGCCCTGGAACAGTGTAGGGCTCAATAATGGGTAATATACTCAGGAAATTGACATAACTTGAAATGGATATTCGGCACATGAACACAAGGGATGAGGTTTCGGGTGACTAATGATCAGTGTCTGTGGAATATTAATGAGAGTAGGATGATGTCGGGACTTTTTTCTTGCTACATTGCTTTTAATTCTATGCCAACTTGCTACCACTACCCTGCATGGCCTTTGCTTGTTACATCACCAGCTATATGCTGTGCTTTTTTCATCTACACGGCCTAAGATATATGGGCTAAACAAGGGAGTTTTGGATCAACTGATACGGGGGATTCTACATTCACTGTGGAATGTCTATATATTGCATGAAGTGTGTACAGGCTGAAAACTTTATAATGGATTGGATGCATCCCTATGTCATCATGATGCAATTTATATATCCGATTAATTCCATAGGTATGTACATTATTTGACATATCTTGAGGTAGTATTTAGTTAGTCCTTATTATCAGGTAGTGTGGGTTAGAGGTCGATCGATATGGTTTTTCCAGAACACATACTGATTATGGGCCACCTTTCAGGCTGATGACCGATATCAGGTATCGATATTCTGTTTACATCCAGCTGTGGAATGTTGCACTGGCAGCTGAATGCAAAAAGAAGGCAGTGGACCTGATGTTTTTGGTCGATCCCTACTGATGGTAGTAAAGGGGAGCCTCCCCAATTCAAGCAATGTATGGTCTGCTGGGGTCATCAACTATTCTGCCAGGTCAGATTTTCAGGAACAGGAAATGGTCTCAAAAAAGGAGACTGGATGACCAATTTTCTTTTCATGTATTCTAGATGTTCATGATCAAAGCCTCCCCATTTCCTGCTGGGATGAGCAATGAGAATAGTGATTATTCCTTTTTAACAAAAAGCTGGAACCAAAATAAAATTTTCCCTTGCTCTTCATTTTGATAGGTTTCCTTATACTCAACAGCACAAATGCCAGCCACCGCTGTTTCTGGGTATTCTTTCAAAAAAAGAAACAAATCCTCCCCAATGAGTACTAGCCTCCACCCACAATGCCTTTCCTTCTCGTACCACTGCTGCCTTACTGCGCTGTTCTGCAACGATCATGTACAAAAGTCACCTTTACCTGAAGGTTATTTCTTGGACACTACTAGACACAGCACTGTCCACCATGTGACAGTACCAGCAACTGGCTGCTGAGGAACCAAGCACATCATTGTGGAAGACAGAGAACTGTTGTCCATGCAAAGCTGAACCTTCTATGGATGTGTTAATGGCTCACTGTACTTTGTACAGTGCTAAGGCGTGTGTTATCACTTTATAGGTTAATAAAAATAAACAAAGCTGTCAGCACATACTTACATTGGCTATTTGTTTATAGAGATGTTTCACCATAATCTTTCTGCCTAGTACAATTTGCCAGTTGAGATAGGAGATAATCCTGTAAGTAAAGAGAAATTATTGTGTAACTAAAGTTGGCAAAACACGTAACAAGCATACATCTTTAAACACACAGTTATACTATTAAAAGGTATTTCCATTTATTCTAAGTATAGGGACCTACTGAAAATCTCCCAATGAATCAGCACTGGAATCCTAACTTACCGTAGCCTTCTCAATTTTTATGGCAGAGAGACACCAATGTGGGTGAAAACTGCCAATATGACAAGATCTCAGGTCATGTTAAAAAGAATAAATGGAGACAGTTCCGTCTCTTCGTGCTTTAACGTTTAACGCAATAAAGAGTAATTGTGCTTACACAATAGTTGTAGAAAGTATGAAAATTCATAGTTAATATTCACATTAATGTGAACTGAGAATGCATATAGTTTTTTTTCCTTAAGCCATTTTAGAGCTGCAACAATTATTCGATTAAGTCAATTAAAATCGACGATGGAAAACGTTGTCAACGTTTTCCATCGTCGATTCGTCGGCTAAAATTAAAATTTCCCGCTCGCCGCTCACGCCCGCCTGTTCGCGGCTCCATACACTAGCTACGCTACGCACGCCGGGTACGCCGCACACGCCGCGTACGCCGCGCTGCTGTATTATACAATGCAGAATACCAATGTATAATACAGCGGCACACTGCAGAACACCAGCAGAGGAACACCAAATCCCAGCAATAATACATTAAGCAGATTGTATAATGTATTATTGCTGGGATTTGTTGTTCCTCTATAGCTGGGGGTATTTTCCATTGAGCTGTATAATGTGTTATTGCTGGGATTTGTAGTTCCTCTATAACTGGTCAGTGGTATTCTGCATTGCGCCGTATAATCATTATTCAGCGCAATGGAGAATACCACCAGCTATAGAGGACTACAAATCCCAGCAATAATAAATTATACAGTGCCATGCAGAATAACGCCAGCTACAGAGGACTACAAATCCCAGCAATAATAAATTATACAGTGCCATGCAGAATAACGCCAGCTACAGAGGACTACAAATCCCAGCAATAGTACACTATACTACTTGAAAAAGGGAAGATGTTCTGAACCATCACCCCTCTTGTATGCCAAGTATCATGACCCCTGTTATGAAATGTTAAAGTATTTTTATCAAATACTTGTTTTTAATTTGAAAAGAAGATGGCGCTGACCTCTTTTAATCTATGTGTACATGCTGTAACCTGGATCATTGAGTGTTAGTGCTTCCAGAATCTATTGCACTAACCTAGAGGTCTGGACTACTCAGCATTTTTAATTCATTTGTGTAGTAATTTGGAGATATCTGCATTTGCTCCCTTGCTTTATTGAGTTGCAATCAATCATTTCACCTTCTAGAGAACGTGGTACTGTCCCTCATCTAGCAAGATATATTAACATTCTGTCATAGCGTTATTTTGGGTTTGGGTGGACTTCATTTCTCTGCTGTGCTATTATCACTATTACAAGGTGAACATAAAAGAAAACAATCCTATAAAAAAATAAAATGATTGCAGCAACCATATTTGAGGACAGGTAAGCAGCAATACATCAAATGCTTGTTTTTGGAGTTAAACTTTAAGTGTTAACTATTAAAAAAAGCACAGTGATATGTCTAAACCAGAATTGTATACTTACAGAACAATCATGGTGAGGATGTAGAAGAAGAGAACACTTTCAACTAAGTTGCGATAAATCCATACCACCCATTTGGAGTTTTCAAAGAAGTCTATCTGATGTATCCAAATATCAATGGATTCATAAGGACTTAACAGATTCCGAAAGGGGCCACACGTCTTGGAAGGAACCCGTCTGAAATAAGGAGATTCATCTTTTCATAACAGCAAAAGAAGAAGCATTTGTAACATTAAAAAATGAGTGCTTTCTGTTGTTGATTGCCTTAAATGCTTACAGTAGATGTATAATATAACCCTAAATCAATTCTTAGTATGTTGGTTTAATGCTTCTCTATATACATTTTTCTTAAAACTGTTTTTTGTAAACCTGTTGCAAAGATTCTTTACTGGAAATTCTACCAGAAACAACATTATATTTACAAGGAGACATGAAAATGGCGCTTGAAATTAGCACAAATTACAGCATGCATGCCCAACATCCTTTGCCAGCGGCAAGGCTACACATTTGGCTATCGTCAATAATGTTATGAAAGATCCATCAATTTTCTATGTCCAATATCTATATGAATTATTGAATCATTGTTCTCTGTGTGATTTCAATGCTTTATTCATGAAAACATTGAGTGGTTTGTGGAGGTATCTTGCTATTAGAATATGCGTATCCTTCTTTTAATTTATGGCCTTTTTAGTGTTTTTGTTTTATTAAAAAGAAAACCTTTTATACGAAGCAAGTTGTAGTTAATTGGGTCTGTCCCATCTTCCTATACATTTGTTTTTGATTGAAATTATATTTTACCAAAAAGATGGGTATTATATTCTGTTTCTGTGCCATAAATTTCATTTTAGTGTATTTTATCCTAAAACATACTGGTTTGATAAACATTTGCTCATATTCCGTGCAACATAAAAAAATTGCAGCTAGGATTTTTTTAAATTCTACAAGGCAATCAGAAAATATATAATTGTTTGGGGGTTTGAAGCTGTTTCTAGCCAAAACTTCAGATTATATCATGTGTGTGCAAATAGTAAGAAATTGCTCCAGACAGCAAATGGTTAAACAGAGAGCTCCAGTTTAATCCTTGGAGTGGGGTAAATCTCCTAGCTATACTATTTCAAAAACTTGTATCTTTTTGTTTAATTGACAATATATTCTTCTTTTTGCCTATCTGACAGACATGATAGGCAGCCCAATGGCCAAATAAAGTAGTGCACATGGTAGGCGGATAATGTTGCTGTTATTTCAAGGCAGTGGCTTAGCTCTGACAGGCTAGAACAGGAAGTGCTGTTACATCAGGATCTCCAGGTAAGAATGTTTGCAACAGATTCACAAAGAATAGTTTTACTTAAGAAAGCTAGCATGATACTATACATACTTAAAAACAGATCCTGGGTTTACATACACTTAAATGTAACTAACAATATGGTCTATATATTTATAAAACATTTGTTAAAGTATCCTTAAATTTAAAGTGAAATGTCCTCATTGTGGTTTCTGCAACAGCAAAAGTCTAGGTGCTGCTGTCTTTGAAATGCAATTCTACAGAAGAAATTTTTTTGTCAGGACCGGCCTCTTCTTTTTAATGCTTGTGATAATGTCAGGACCAGTTGTGAACGCATGCTGTCCGAGCAAATAGTGACGAGTTGTTTCACCTATAGCCGCCGTAATAGCATCATTAGTGGACAGAGCTGGGTCATCAGCAGACAAGCTAAAAGCCCAACTGGGGATCCCCCTGTAACAAAGAAATAATAATGCAAACATGCTGGGTATCTGAGCCAGAAGAAAGTGGCCTAAGCTGAAAATATATTTTAAAACTATTGACAAAATTGGAAAATGAGTGATGGTCTCCAGAAAAACGATCGAGTAGATGGACCTTCGGTTCAGGTTCCTGCAGATCAGAAACCCTGGATTGCTGAGAGATGTGCAAGGACAGATCCTGAACTTGATGCATCAGCTTGCATAAATCTTCTGCAAACATACGGACTTGCGCGGCATCCATCATCGACCAATAGTAGTATCGGTCTCTTCTTTTTAAAGGCTTGTGATAATGTCAAGACCAGTTGTGGACGCACGCTATCAGAGCAAATAGTGACGAGTTGTTTCACCTATAGCAGCTGCCGTTCCCATAAGGCAAGCGTGCCTACCGGTACTTGGATGCCCCCAGCACTTAAACTATATGTTCTGATCAGGTGATGTCACAGGCTGGCCAGAGGTGCTGACCCGAGGTACGGACCAAAGTAGAAAGACACTACCAGAGTAATTAGGAACGAGCTGAGGTCAAAGGCTGGCGGCTGCAACGAGTTATCTGGGCACAGGCTCAGGTCAGGGCGGGCAGGTGGCAAAGGGTAATCCGGGCACTAGCTGAGGTCAGTGCTGGCAGAAAGCAAAGCGTAATCCAGGGATAGGCCAAGGTCAGAACCAAAGATAAACAAGATTTGCAGACACAGGATTTACAGAGACAGAGCATGGTTTGTATAGCAAGAACTATCACAAGCTCTGGGGAACAGGCTGATGATGCTTAAATATGGCGCTACCGGCAACGAGGCCAATCCCAGAGCAGGAGGTGTGTGGTTAGATTGCAGCTGACTAGACTAGTGCTGCAGCCAGCAAGACACAGGATGATTAATCCTCGCCAAGTCAGGGCTGCAGCCACCAATACAGGTTGCCTGGCAATTTTTTGCTGTTTTTACAGCTCCTCTTGACATCAAGCAAAACGTGAATACTGTTCCTATTTTTGAGCAATATGGATACTTCAATAGCCTGTACAAACATATGGAGAAAAAGCAGGTAATGATTTTTGTTAACCAAATTTATTTCCCTGCACTTTCTTACAATACAAAGTTAAACATTTGAAGATGACCATTTATTTCCAAGATACTTTTGCACACAGGTTATATGATTTTAGTCTGTAGTTTTTGTATACCTCCATACAGTGACGCCAATGACGCTGAGGACTCCAGCAAAAGATGGGAAAAAGAGGAGAAAAATGAAGACAGTGGTCATCTGGGAGGCTCTCCAGGCTCTTCGAGGAGGAGTACAATTCATGATGAGGCTCACCTATATAGACAGAATGTTGATAACACCATATTACGGTTTTGGGAAGATGATGATGAGTTACTCCTAATACCGTATCTCTCAGTGGCTCCTTTGGCAAGATCACAGCAC
This sequence comes from Nanorana parkeri, assembly GCF_000935625.1. Taxonomy (NCBI): domain Eukaryota; kingdom Metazoa; phylum Chordata; class Amphibia; order Anura; family Dicroglossidae; genus Nanorana; species Nanorana parkeri. The sequence continues at coordinate 614,220 of NW_017306609.1, read as the reverse complement.
TTGAGTTTTTCAGGTCAGTCCACCTGCTGAAGCCGTTACAGCGAGGTCTTCTCTACCTTGATTTATTTTAAATGGTACATTCATTTTCAGAGCTAAGAACCAGGCACTAGTAGCTTTTGATGCTTAACACTTAACCTGACCTTGGCACCAAACTATCACCCTAACACTTAGCCTGGCTTCTTAAAGTAGGCCTTTAATGTCTACCCCAGCACCCCTAAAACCTAATCCTAACAGTTACATAAAACCCTAAGCCCTGGCCTTAACCTGAGCTAACACCAAACCTAATTTCTTACCTAAAGTAACACCTTACCTAATCCTCTCTTGGAGGCTTCTACACCAAATCTGGACAGCTTAGAGATAATCTCCCAATACGGAAAGAAGCAATGTTTTTTTTCTTTTAATTATGGAGACTGCACATAATACAAGGTTATTGAAATTCCTAGCAGTATACACATACACACACACACACACACACACACTATATACTGTAGGTTGAACCTAATGGATGTGTGTCTTTATTGAACCTCACCTATTATGCAACTATGTAACTATATGAGCTGCCGTTTACAAATTTACTTATACAAATATTTATATATGTATTCTGTAAGTGTATGTATAAATACATATGTATTTATTTCATGAAAATAATACTATTTCTTATTAAACTATTATTTAAATTATAAAAAACTTATTTAAATGTTTTTTTAAAAGCATGACTTACTATTTAATTGCTGCTGCAACTATTACTTGTTATTGAAATGACACTTACTTTTTTCACATAAAATATGATGAAAAGTTTGATCATCTGGATTAGTGGTAGCAAAGGGGAGAAGAAAATACCAATCCTGCAAAGTAAAAAAAAAAAAATATTCACTAGAGATTGTATTCTGCCCCCTACTGTGCAAGCATCGTATTTATTTATAAAATGTCACCGTTACCAAGATGTCATATTCTGTAATTAAATATACATTATGTAAATTGCCTTTAATGTAGATTTGTGATCACATTTAATAAAATCATACATTATAATTGTATTTGTTAACCTTTTCATTGCCTGAGGAATTTCAAATGCTTTCTTTTGTTAACACTATAGCTTTGCATTTAGCACTGATTTGACATATACATGGATTTTGACAGATATAATCGAAGCAAGGACCAGTGGCAAGTAGAGAGCAACCCAAGGCTAGCAGCTGTGGCAGTGGCAGGAGGATCGCAGGGGGAGAGGTCAGATGAGTTTTGTACCCCGTAGCCAAGATGCAAAGTCAAGAGAGCTATGTATCCTATAGCTGAGATGGGTGGTCAGGTGAGGTTTGTACCACATAGCTGGGATTGGAGGTCAGGTGAACTCTGTACCCCATAGCTGGGAATGGAGGTCAGGTGAGTTCTATACCCCATAGCTGGGATGGGAGTTTAGATGAGCCTTGTACCCCATAGCTAGGATTGAAGCTCATGTCAGTGGCGGGTTCCAGGGGAGGAAGCAACAGGGCGATTTTTACAGGGGGATGCGGCGACCTTTTTTTAATGAAAACCTAGGAGCCTCTCATCAGTGAGGAGCAGACGTGGGCCGTGTGCTACCAGTGTGCCCGGCGACTAGTTGCAGCCCTAGCTTAAACTCAAAATCGTTTTAGGGAGTTCTGTTTTGGAAACTACTATTGGAAATATAAGCCAGGATTCTGTCAGTGCCCTTAGAAGTACTTGCAATGAACTTGTGAGCACCATCGGAGGTACTGGCAGGTATTTTGGAAGTCCTGGCGAACATTCTCAAAAACGTTCTAGAACAGTGACTCTGCAAGTACTGTAGCAGTTTCCTTTTGAGGTTGTCTGATAGTTTGAATTTATTTTCAATTATAGAAGCTACTTCACTATGATACTGTGCTCTGAGTTTTTCCCGCATATTGTTTGTGTGTATTTAGACTTTTTTTAATGTTTTAATGCCCTGTGGATATCATAGATAGAGCAAATTACGTATACAATGACATTTAAAATGGCTTTTAAAACACCTGAATTGTCCCATATACTCTTTCTCTTGTTGTAATATTTAATTTGGTTACAGGAACTGGCATGCTGTTTTGAATGATGCTCAGAAATGTTGGCATTTGGGCTGATATTGGTTTCTAATATTTATTGGTCAATCTCATGACCCTGAGCATAACAGTCCCTGTCTGATACAACAGCCCAATATGACATTCAAGTGAAGATCAGACCAGTAGGAAGCTCCCCTTGGGGGGGGGGGATTGAAAACACTTTGATGTTGAAAGTGTTTGTTTTTCTCCAAAAACTTTTCCAAATTGTTGGGAAATCTCTGTGTTACTTTCTTGATTATCCCTCTTCTAAAAAAAAATAGGAATTATGATACTATGGATGTGCTCCTTCAGTCTACATATGCAGTATGTAGCCTATGGTACATGATTTACCCCAGCGAGTTCAGCTGATAACAACAGGCAGATGTTTCTCCACCCGTCCTTCTGGTTAGACATCAAGCCCATCTATACATTGCTTAAAGCTCGGTATAACCTGCGGGCTGAACAATGAAAATATAACAGATTCTTAAGCTGACCATCCACCTATAGATTATCTGCAGATTTTCTATGGTCAGATGGCAAAAGTGCAACAGATTCCTCCATCTACGCTAAACTGTGTGGCTGGAGGAATCTCCCACTGGGCCAAGCTTCAGTATCTTGCTAGTATCTTCAGTATCTTGCTTTGACAGCCCCACCCCACTGGCTGTCAAAACACCTGAATAGTGCCTGCATCCAATCAGATTGTTCATGTATTTTGACAGCCAGCGGGGCTACTAGCAAGATACTGAAGCTTGGCCCAGTGGGAGATTCCTCCAGCCACACAGTTTAGCGTAGATGGAGGAATCTGTTGCACTTTTTCCATCTGACCATAGAAAATCTGCAGATAATCTAAAGGTGTATGACTAGCTTTACAAGCGTGGATAGAGGAATCCCCTGCTTTTTTGCATTGTATTCTGACAGTGATCGCCGATCGCTGTCAAAATACCCGAACATAGTTTGCAGCTGATTGGCTGCAAGCTCCGTCCGCCCAAGAATTTTCCAACTTGCTCCTTCCATCAGCTGATCGAGGGATACTGGGCGGGAAAGTTCTCATAGGGGCATCCATTTTGTGTATTTCACACCGTGTATAGCCTAATTTAGATAATCAGTATTTTGCAGTGGAACTCAGACAACTCACACACATACATACCATGCCAATGTCTGTGCATAGATTAAATCCAGCACATTTCTTGCTATATCAAACTCTGGCATTCCTAACTTTTTACAGCAATACGTCCCGAAAATCCTACAAAAAAAAGATTAAAAAGTATGAGTTAAATGATCTTAGTTTTTATTACAACCTGTGAAATGTTTAGTTCCACCTAATAGACATTTGCTCCATACTAGAGATGTGAAAATGCCACACTGATCCATCTAGTATGCATGGATGATTGCATTTTGCTTCTGACATGTATCTGTAAAGCAATTTTGAAGCATATGGGATGCAGTATTAGAATTCAATATTGTAGAGTTCTGTTTATGCACTGTATATACTCAGTGGTGTAACAACCGGGGGTGCAGCAGGGGCGCGGGCCCCGGGCGAAAAGTGAAGGGGGGGCGCCGGCCGAAAATGGCACTTTCGGCTAAATGCCCAAAGTGACATTTTCCTGCCGTTTTGTCGGCGCGGCCGTGATTCCTTTCATCCCCGCTGGGACACAGAGCAGTGCCCAGCAGGGATGAAAGGAATCAGAGAGAAAATGACAGCCGGCCGAGCGCTGCGGGACGAGCGCTGTGAGCGGCCGGTGTCTTTCCTCCCACACCGCTCGGCCGCCTATCACAGTGCAGCAGAGCGGTGTGGGGTGGAGACAGCCAGCGCTGTCACAGGAGGCTGGGCTCTCCTCTTGCAGCCTCCTGTGACAGTGTGTGTCAGAGGAGAACGGGTACAAGCACTCAGTGATCAGTGATCGCTGAGTGTTTGTACATAATTGAGGACCTGGTATGTAAACTATATCCTCAATTATGAATGAACGGGAGTGATCTATATCCCCTCCTGTTTATTCATAATTGTAGTTATAGTAAACATACCATGTTATCAATGAACAGGAACACTCATAAAGGATTCCTGTTCATTGATAACAGGGGACACAGAAAAAGAGATTGAGGACTCTGTGTCCTCAATCTCTTTTTCTATTTTTAAAGGGAAATATCAGGGGTCTGTTTAGACCCCCAATATTTCCCCGAAGCCCCTAAAAGTAAAGTAAAAAATAAAAATATTTAATAAAAAATTAATTAATAAATAAAAATTAATTTAAAAAAATGAAAAAGTTTCAAAAAAAATAAAATATTAAAATTTGAAAAATTAAAATAAAAACATGTGTGTGTGGGGGGGAGGTGCAGGGTACAGTTCCAGTGGTTGTTTATATAATGGGGGGGGCGACAAAAAATTTCTGCCCCGGGCGCCCAGAACTCTGGTTACGCCACTGTATATACTACTGTGTTCAACTTCTGTTATTCCTCCATAAATGTTAACAGCAATTCAGGGTGAATGCATGATACATCTCAAACACATCTCAAATGCAAGACAATTGTCCCAGGGATACCTGCAAACATATTGCATTTTACTTGTTTTTTGGTCTGATGCTTATGCATAACGGCCCTTTAATCTGGCCATACACTGCTCAAATTTGGGCTGAGTCTTTCTGCCCCCTTGGGACCCACCTGTTTGACAAAAGTTTATTTTCCAATCGACTTTTGTAGAAAAAAACACTCCAAAAATTCATGGTATCCTGAAAGTGGCCATTCCTCTGTGGGGAAAGTCCTTCATCCACACTGTTGTTTAGCACGGCTGGGGAAGTCAAGTGCTTGTTGTATGAACAGCTTAAGGATACTGCTGCAAACATGGCACTACAGGCTATAGCAACCCAACTGTTTCTTTTTAATACTAAACTCTGATTGGTTGCAATAAGTTACAGTTTCAATGATACTGCAACATTTAGAAATCAGCTCAGTAGTAGGGGTCAGTGTTAAATACTTGACTAAGTATATAAATTTAGTGTTCCAACTTACCATTCAGCTGACTGCTTTATTTTATTTTTCAGTCTATGTCTGAAACATTTCCAGGGGAATCACCAAAGCTTTACATTAATGTATTGAGCATATATCTAGCTTATGCTGGTAGATCTTATGTTGGCTACCAGCTTAGAGTTAGGCAATAATCTACATTGTAAGGATATTACAGCTGTTTACAACTGTGGGCTTGCAAGGCAGGAGGGATTTGTACTGAAGCATGTACTGCTGTATTGCCAGGCAACCCCATGCCTATTACCCAGAATTCATGGATGCGGAGTAAAGTTAACATCTGAGTAAGGCTACGTTCACACCATCTCCAGTGCTGGAACGCACTGGATTGCATACTGTGTTCTGGGGCGGGGCGATCCATTCAAGTCAATGGCACCACAGGCATGCCCCCACGCCCCCCTGCCTGCTGTGCGATCACCCGCACCAGAACGCGTAGCACAGCTATACCCGCATTCCGGTCCAGTGCAGTTGAAAAAATAGTGCTTGTACTATTTTTTTTTCCACCATATAACCTGATTCCTTTATTTCCTTGTCTATTCTGTGGTTCAATATACTTTTATTTCAAATAAACATACTTGTACAAACTTTATATTAAAAATAAAGTACGGTACAAAATACAACTAAGCATCATAACTGTTGTCTCCCAAATAACATTACTATGTATCTCTCCGTATATTAATCTTCAACTTTATCTTACATTCATCCAAGCAATATTCTAGCTTGACAGTGTTTGTTATCTCATCTACCATTTCTTCTCCTATACACTCATCTAACATTTATTCTACTAAAAGCTTGTACAATTTTATACAATTTTCACTTGACTGAAACACGGGCATCGCTGTACCGTGCATTCTGATGCAGGCGATTGCACTGCGCTCTGGACCGGAACGCAAGCATTGCTGTGCCACGCGTTCTGGAGCAGGCGATCACGCGCCCCAAATCGCAGGGAGCTGGACAGTATGCGATCCAGTGTGTTCCAGCAGCTAACCATGCTGGAAGGCATTGGAAGTATTGTGAACCAAAGAAAACTGAGTGTCCTCCAATAGGCCCCTTTCCGTCTGTCAGTTTTTCGGGCAGACTTAATTGGAAGATCAATGTAACTCTATACGTGGACCCTTTACATCTGATTACCTCAGAGTCCTTCTAGGTCTGAAAAAAGGAAAAGGAATTTTGGCTGACCTGAATGGGATAGATCAGAAGTAATCGGATGCAAATAGACGCATGTCCGCTTACATCCGACTGCCCATAGACCTAACATGGGTCCATACAGCTCAGTTTTCTCCTTCATCACAAGGTGGAGGAAAAAACCGAATGGACAGATCCCCTGCTCACCATGTGAAAGGGGCCTTGAGGTTCGTGTAACCTATTTCATTTGTTCATTCTAGGTTTTGGAATGTGCCATTAGTTCCCAAGCTCAATACTTTAAAGAAATAAATATCTCACCTCCTTAAAAATTCTCCAAAAAAAGACCCAAACAATACAAATAGGAAATCGATCACCACCAGCCGATAAATATCTTGTCCAACATACGATTCCCAGCACTGTGAAATAAAACATTATACAGAACATAAGATTCTTCCGTCAGCATTCTGAAATGTTCAGAAACGTGCAGGTTACATGGAAATGTTTCATTAGAATGACAGAATCGCAAAGCAACTCTTATTAATGCTGTTTAGTTTTCTTTTAGATAGGAATTCCCCTTTAAGGTTTTGGCATGTTTTGGCATTGGTGCTGAAGACATAGATAGGTCTGCAGAAGACTCTTGTTCACACCAAATGTAGACCAGATCTGCATGAGTTTCTCTGTAGTGTGTTTTGTCGCGTTCCGGGCCGTTTTCTTGGCCTAAAATGGGCTTTCACTGCGTTCCAGGGCGTTTGCATGTGTTTTTCATGTGCTTGCATGCGTTTTGGTGCATTCTGGAGCAGAAAAAATAGGGCATGCTGCAGTTTTTCCACATGCTCTGGAACTGAACGCTCTGGTGTGAACTAGAGCCCAAAATACCATTGGAATACATTGGATGCAGTTTTGATGCGTTCTGTAACTCCTCTGCATCTGCTCTGCACTTGGTGTGAACTAGCCCATATAGGAGAAGATTCTTGTCACATTTGAGTAAAAGCACTATTGATGCTTATGCAAAGAATGCAGAGTAGAGTTTTAATTTTCAAGTGTTGAAGGTTTGAAGAAAGAGGAATATTAAAAACTCAACATGGTTTTTGTACTTTTTAGGTACAAGGAAAATGCCTAGATGTGAAGGGTTATTTTTGGTAAATGAGCTACAATTTGTTGTTCCTCAGGAAAAAACAGTTGTTCAGGAAAGTCTTTATGTTTCAAAGAAAGAGTAGGGAATTACAAAGTATCTAGAAATGGGGAGAGTGAACTACATGGTTACAGATTTTTGACACATTTCTCACTGCAATACAGGAACACTGTGACCTGTTAACAGTACTGGTTACACAAGCCTTTATATAAAAACAATGGAAAGCATACAGAGACAAAGAAAAACAAACCAATTAAGAAAAGACTGATCAGAATATGTTACTCCCAGAGTGCTATGATACCTGTTATAGAGAATCTCCAGTCAAAAGGTAAATACAAATAAAATACATATGGTTATTTTACATGCCAACAGATGTGTAATTCTGTATAGGCAGTCTTGTGATTTACACACATTTTGGATACTGCATAGCCTGAAGGGGACACATAGTTCCCGTTAAGCAATTCATTGTCCTTTAGTAATCCAGTTAAAAGTTTAGTTTGCTGTGCTCACCATTTGGATGGGTTAATGTTAGTAAACAATATTCATTACACAATATTTAGGAGATGTAAGAATTGTAAGACTGTGTTGCAGAAATGATTATGGTAACTAAAACATATAACAGCAGAAGGAACCTGTGACCAAAAAAATGTCCTTGGCTGTATATTATCCTTGTTATCTTACAGCACTGTCACCAGGGCCGGATTTACTCTCTCTGCTGCCCCAAGGCCAGGTTCCTCGATGCGCCCCCCTGTATGCAGGCTGCATACAAGTGAACACGGCAACATCACTGAGATCACTTGTACAAAACAAGCGCCGGCTTCCCCGTTGTACATTGAGCCCTGCTTGCACAAAGCAGGCCTAAATGTAGAAAACAACTCCTCGCCTGGCGCCCAGAACTGCATGTCCCGGGCGTGGGAGATAGGAATTCCACACCCCTGCTGCCCCTCTACTTCCTGCTGCCCTGAGGCCAGGCCTCGATCGGCCTTGTGGGAAACCTGGCCCTGACTGTCACTGTAACATTCGCCAGAGTGAAGAGAGGGGATCCTGGTGTAAACGTGCTTAATCCAGTGGTGGTAGCATAGTCCAGAGTGAGAGGGAGGTGATCTTGCCGACAGTCTCAGTAGACGCAACTGTCATGCTTGTGGCCAGTGAGGTGACTGGGTTGCAATCATGCAGCAAGCATAGGTGTCCAGCATGAGCAAAACAAACCTGTCAATATTATTTTTTAGGGGAAATGCCCAAAAATAAAAAATGAAATATTGGAAATTCAAAACAAGTTCATAAAAAAGTAAAAAAAAGATAAACGAAAGGCAGCTTATGAAACTGACATATTAATGTCTATCCCAATATGTCCAAAGATAAAATCAAATAAAACACCACAAGAGGAAGGATTACTCCTACATTCTCAGTTAAAAGCAAACAGTTCTATGTCTGCATTCTCCACCCTTGGCATCAAAGTGCTCCTTCTGCAGATCCATTTGTTTTCAGCACATGACATAATTTTTATGTATTTAATAATTACAACAGCACCCTTATAGCACAGCCATCTAACACCCACCCCGAATTTTTTATCAGAAAGCGACAGTGGTGATTAAATACCACCAAAAGAAAGCTCTATCTGTCCCAAAACAATGGTATAAGAATAATTTCAGTACAGCGTTGCGTGACGGAATAAATGTCAGTCAAAGTACCACAGCGCTGAATACTGAAAAATGGCCTGGACAGGAAGGGGGTGTAAACACCTGGTCTTCAAGAGTCTTAAGGTGTAACAAGTACCATATACAACAGGCTATTAAAATGTTCATATACAATCAAATCTAAAAAAAAATGTTTTTGGCTTGATATACATTTTAATGGGTAACTGCAGAAAACAATATTACTAGTACTCACAGGGCCAAAGTCTGCCAAAACAGATATACAGTACCACTTACAAAGAAGTGACTTACCTCAAAGTTACTTTCTGCAACTTTCTGAAGCCAGTAGTAGCATAAAATTCCAATAATTGAGATTTTAAGGAGAATATTTCTATGAAGACATAACCATTTAAATAATAAATCATAATTGTTATTTCAGTTTTTATTTACAAATATGAAATAAGAAAATGCATAACAAATAAAAGAAAAGCCTTACCTTATAATGACCACATAGATCTCATGATGGGGATACTTGAATTTTTCCACAAGGCCAAACAGGGCATAGACTAGAGGCATGATGAGATTGATAAGGGAGACGACCACTGGAACCAACAATGTCGCTGCTTGCTTTGTTAGATCATTCAAATTTGTGTCCTGTTTAAAGAAAACACATACAATATAACATTGCATCTTTCATTTTCTGTCTAAGCATCCCTCATGCTTAGACAGAACTTAAAACCCTCCACTTATACCCCCAGCATCCTGAGCTGCCCCTAAAGCTACTGTTTACAAACATTTTCTTAGAATAAGATCTGGATCTAAAACTACTATACTTCAGTGTGGCATTAATTGGTTAAGTGAAAATGAAATATGCTTTGCGAAGTCCTGGAAAACAGGGAAACCCAGTAATTCTGTTAAAGTGCCAAATTCTCTCATTTTCATACCATGTAAGTTTGTCATGCTATGTATGATGACAACAATTACTGCAAAGTTCACCTGGGGCACTCAGTAGAAGACCTGGGGCACGTGGCCTATGTTCCAGGGCCTAGCATTATACTTGTTTTGGACCAAACTTTTTTCCTGTGCCATTCCACGCATGGCTTTAAAAAGATATCTGGACCACAACATCCAATTTACTTGGTAGAATGTGCCTGGAAAAGGATTTCTGAGCATCTCGCTCTGAATTTTATTGCAGGGAAATCCTGATTTTTTTTTTTTAAACTGGTGATGAAAAATGTTCACCATGCAAATGAGGCACCAGACTTCAGTGCCTATTTCCTGCTTCCTACGGTGCATTGTTAGTGATGTGCAGGTCAGTTACTGTACATTGTGGTTATTGAATAGCCAGCAAAAGTGACACAGTTACTATTATGATGTTTAGTTCTTCTTATACAATCACAGTAGAATCTTCACTGTTCTCAAAAAGATGACACTCATTTTCGTAAGTCTGCGAAGCACATTCTGAACATCTTGTAAATCCAGATTGTGCTATATTTGTCCATTTCAAAAAAGGGTTCAAAAGGCTACAAAAGAGATTACCTGTGTAGATGCTCCCACTTGTACACAGAGGAAGTAAACTCCAGCACAACAACCAACTGCCAGCCCTATTGATACAATCCAAGCAGCCAAGTGAATGGCAAGGCGAGCCAACTTCTGACTAGTAGAAAGTGTTAGTTTCTTCAGCAACTTTTCTGACAGAGTTTCCTGCAAAAACAAATGTAATAGAAATTCTTTAATGGGCCTTGCTTTGTGCACTGGTGCGCGGTAATGTTGAAACAGGAGGGGGCCATCACCAAACTGTTCCCACAATGTCTTGGTATCCTGATGCCTAAAGAGTTCCTTTCACTGGAACTAAGGGGCGAAGCCCAACCCATGAAAAATAATTCCACACCATAATCCCCCCTCCACCAAACTTTACATTTGGCACAATGCAGTCAGGCAAGTACCGTTCTACTGGCAACCGCCAAACCCAGACAGTCCAGTGTCGGCATGCTTTACACCACTGCATCCGACACTTTGCATTGCACTTGGTGATGTAAGGCTTGGATGCAGCTGCTCGGCCATGGAAACCCGTTCCATGAAGCTCTTTACGCCCTGTTGTTGTGCCAATCTGAAGGCCACACGAAGTTTGGAGGTCAGTAGCTATTGACTCTGCAGACAGTTGGCCACTTCTGCGCACTGTGCGCTTCAGCATGCGCTGACCCCACTCTGTCATTTTACGTGGCCTACCACTTCATGGCTGAGTTGCTGTGGTTTCCAGTTGCTTCCACTTTGTTATAATACCACTAACAGTTGACCAAGGAATATTTAGGAGCAAGGAAATTTCACGGAACACCTCCACGGTGGAGGAACTTCACTGGCCTGCATAGAGTCTTGACTTCAACACGATAGAACACCTTTGGGATTAATTAAAGCGGAGACTACGAGCCAAGCTTTCTCGTCCAACATCAGTACCTGACCACACAAATACATTTCTGAAAGAATGGTCAACATTCTCATAGACACACTCTTAAACCTTGTGGACAGCCTTCCCAGAAGAGTTGAAGCTGTTTTAGCTGCAAAGGGTGGGCACTCTCAATATTGAACCCTACGGACTAAGACTGGGATGCCATTAAAGTTCATGTGCGTGTAAAAGCAGGTGTCCCAATACTTTTGAGAATA
>NW_017306609.1:546728-602257 GCF_000935625.1 Nanorana parkeri | reverse complement strand
TATATACACACATATACTGTATATATATATTTATTTATATTTAACCCCTTAAGGACAAAGGCTTTTTTGTATTTTTTGCACCCTTGTTATAATCCACATTTTAGGCCTGATATTATATATTTTCTGAAAGCCAAGACCCTGGCAGCAGTTGCGAATTTTTATTTTGCACGACATTAGGGCAACGTATTATTAAACCCCAAAATTTAGTGAAAAAATGCACTTAAGTTAAATTCAGTACCCCAAAACACTATATAAAACCATTTTTTTTTGGTAAAAAATAAAAGATGAGGTTACAACGAGTAAATATATACTGAACAAGCCCAGGTTAAAAATTGTGTGCGTTTGTGAAACTGCGACAGATTTCCGTACCCCAAAAAGGCCATAAACAACGCTTTAAAAGCCCCTACAGGTCATCAGTTTAGAGATACATGCAAATATTGGCCCTAGAATTATTGCTCTCATTCTGGTGTGTGCGGCGATACCCAACATGTGTAGCGCACACGTCGTTTTTGTGACGACGTGCATGCTCGAGGAGGCGGGGGACTTAAAACATTTTTTTTTACATTATTTTTACATTTATTTAATATTATTTTTAAAACTGTTTTTTTTTATTTTTATTTATTTACTTTATGTATGTTACCTAAATAAGAAATTTGCCAGCTTCAGGTACCATGCTGTCCTAACTGGTACTGCCGCTACTTTAGCCTTCTGATTAAAAGATGGAGAGACTATGGCAGACTGTCTGCATTAAAATAGAATTGTTCAGGGAGCACAGTATGTGGCTGAAAAACTAGTAGGTAAAGAATATGTATTTTCTAAACTGATTATTATGGGCACCAAATACCATTTCTTTGTAGATAAGATTAAAGCAGATCTCCAGGATTTTTAAAAGGAAACCTTGCAGTGGAGCTTCCCCCACGCTGCAAGGGTTAAGTGCTCATGTTGTCTAGGGACAAAAATAAAGTGTGTGTGTATGGGGGGGGGGTGAATAGGGGGGTGTTACCACAAGGGGTGAGGGTAAATCTCCTTAACGGACAGCTATAATAAACCTGACAGGGGTTCTATTCACTCCCACTTTATTAAAAACTAAAAAAGAAATTCTGGCTTTAGTTGCACTTTAAGAAGCCTAAAATTCTGTATACAAAGCAGCATTCTGAAAATATATATCCACGTTGGGATTTTCATTCTGGGCACAATGTATAGAAACATAACAGGAAGGTGACGCCACTTGCAAAACTGATTAATTTACTAATCTGTTTCACAGTGGTAAATGTGTCCAAAAGATGGTGACGTGGAGCCCCAATTGCCAGTATCGGTTTCACTCAAGTCTTGGAAGTCTACATCTCATATCAATAATAAAGTACATAAAAAGTTTTAATACAATAAATCACCAGCTTATTTGCTCGGTAGAAACCAGTTTTTCTAGATAATGCAGGAAACAAAAGATACATTATAGCACGCCAGAATTCAAAGACAATTCTACATTTGACACCCACTAAGTCAACAGGTACCAGGAAGTTTGTTTTACTTTACACTTTACCTTTATTTGTGTACTGAGATGTTTTTTCTTTAATATCACAGCTTTCTCGTTATTTATGCTGAAATCCCAGCTGCACAGCAGTTTCGCAGTGTTTCCCGTATAGGAAGCAGGGTTAATAAAATTCTTCTTGAATGACTTTGCCATGCTGAAAAACACATCAGATAAGGAAAAATGTCAAACCAAAGTTTATTCATAAGCTGATGTATTGTTCTACTAAAAGAGATGTTGACAGGGATGTGTAGTGGTTTTGTAAATATGTTCTTTCCTCAATATGGTCAGATCTAAAAACAACCACAGTTTAAAAAAAGTATTGTTTAAATCTGGTAATTGTATTACATAATAAAATTTTGCATTTTATTCCTGAAGGGGAGCTTTTGGATTATTTTCACTGCTTTAACTCGGTCTATATACCCACCTTAAAATAAAAGCAAGTTATTCAGTGGGATCAAGGCAAAATCTACAAACACAGATGAATTAATCATCCGTGCGATGCATACATGCTTAGATAGCAGAATTGGAGGTTTGAGAGAGCCAGTCTGCCTGAAGGTGCTGTGCTGTTTCTTTAGCTAACCCATAGTGCTTTAGAATCCATAGGCATTTATTAAATATTTGTGAAACAAATATTGCGTACATATAGTAATCACTAATACAAAACAGGAGTTAAAAGGTGCAGCAGCTTCCGAAGCACAACCTCTGAGGGACTTGAGGCTGTAATGTGTTTGAGCATAGCAAACATTGGCAAATTAGTGTGTCTACACCCTTGCTACATTCAAACACATCTAAGCATGTGAGCCATGTCTGCATTCTGCTAGGTGAACAATGCCAGTAATTGCATGTGGGAGCTACTCGGTGGGTGAAGTTATTCCACCACTAGTAATTCCTACTTGCAGCATCAGGGATGTGAATACATCACCCCTGTAGTCTGGAAAACTACAGGGGGCGGGGGGTCTAATGTAAAAAAGACAGCAAGCAGACACAAGACAGTCAGTATTACATAGCTCGAAGTTAAATCATGTATAGAAGATGATGGAAGGGAGTCACTACACCATGTGCAAGCCCAGATAATCAATACACTGAAAACTTGATTTATACTTTAAAACATATTAGCCCGAAATGTAATTTGGAGTGTATGCAAACCCCGACAAAAAACGATTTGTTCCTTTTTGATATGTTGATTATGCCCTTGAAAGCATCTCTGTGCAAGCATTCACATTTCAGATTGGCCAAACATGCATGATAAGGTCTATGGAAGTAATGGAGAGAGCACTATTAAGCTAGACATAACCAATAGAGAATCATGATATCTTGACCAGGTTCCCAGATAGCAAGCAATTGAGCTGCAAGTTTGAAAATGAGTTGCTAAACTATTGCAGACTTGCCAAGCTTCAGAATTTTGTTGCACAATTGCAGCAAGTCTGCATTGCAAGTCTCTAGATCAACGTGCTTTGCAAAAGTGCTGTACACTTGCAGAACTCTTGCTAAGACCTGCAGGACTCTTGCTGTAGACTTGCCAAGCAAATTTGCTACAAATATAAAAACATGTCAACTAGAACTTGTGCTGCAATTGTTCTGCAAGTCTACAACTTGCCAGGAATGTGTGCAGCAAGTTAACAAGAATTACTATTTAACCCTCCCACAAGATTGTGGCAAGTTATCCTTGCTATCTGGGTTCTTTCATAAACAGCAGCAATGTGGTCACACAAGAACCCTTATTTAGTACAATGGAGGAAGAAGAGAGAGCAGTGCACATACAGTTAAAGGAGAACTATGGGTTTAGGGCTTTTCACCAAAGTTCTCCTTAGGGTCACCCTAAGCTCAGTATACCGCGAGCTACAGCTCGCGGTATACTGAGACGCCGCAGCTGAAGCGGATCCTGACAATTATGTCTGGATCCGCCCAGCTGTGTGAGTGACAGCTGGCTCTGCCTATCTAGAGGCAGAGCCAGCTGTACCAGCCCCCTCCCCGTCCATTCCGCCAGTTAGCGCTGGAGGATCGGAGCAGGGAGGGGGGAATCCAGTCCCTCCCCTGTCACGGCAGAGAGCCATGACAGGATCGAGAAGTGAGCGAACGCCGGTATGTGTTCGCACACTTCCCGATCTACTGAGCCGACCTGCGACAGTCTCATTGTCACAGGTCGGCCAGAACTATGATAAGCAATTGAGCTGCAAGTTTGAAAATGAGTTGCTAAACTATTGCAGACTTGCCAAGCTTCAGAATTTTGTTGCACAATTGCAGCAAGTCTGCATTGCAAGTCTCTAGATCAACGTGCTTTGCAAAAGTGCTGTACACTTGCAGAACTCTTGCTAAGACCTGCAGGACTCTTGCTGTAGACTTGCCAAGCAAATTTGCTACAAATATAAAAACATGTCAACTAGAACTTGTGCTGCAATTGTTCTGCAAGTCTACAACTTGCCAGGAATGTGTGCAGCAAGTTAACAAGAATTACTATTTAACCCTCCCACAAGATTGTGGCAAGTTATCCTTGCTATCTGGGTTCTTTCATAAACAGCAGCAATGTGGTCACACAAGAACCCTTATTTAGTACAATGGAGGAAGAAGAGAGAGCAGTGCACATACAGTTAAAGGAGAACTATGGGTTTAGGGCTTTTCACCAAAGTTCTCCTTAGGGTCACCCTAAGCTCAGTATACCGCGAGCTACAGCTCGCGGTATACTGAGACGCCGCAGCTGAAGCGGATCCTGACAATTATGTCTGGATCCGCCCAGCTGTGTGAGTGACAGCTGGCTCTGCCTATCTAGAGGCAGAGCCAGCTGTACCAGCCCCCTCCCCGTCCATTCCGCCAGTTAGCGCTGGAGGATCGGAGCAGGGAGGGGGGAATCCAGTCCCTCCCCTGTCACGGCAGAGAGCCATGACAGGATCGAGAAGTGAGCGAACGCCGGTATGTGTTCGCACACTTCCCGATCTACTGAGCCGACCTGCGACAGTCTCATTGTCACAGGTCGGCCAGAACTATGAGGTGAGTGAAAAGCAATCACCTCATAGTTCTCCTTTAAGGCATTTGAGAAAAAACATTACAATAAGCTGAGATTTTCTAACCTGCCAATCATTTGGCAGGATAGGTTTATCCTATAGACATTGAATAAGCATTTTCTTCTGGTCGAAAAGGCCAGATAAGGAGAGCATTATCTATAGTCACCACACCAGCATCTCCATGGGGAAAGCAACACCTAATGGCTGGTAAATTTTCACTTAATCCCTTGATTTTCTTTAAGTACTTAGCAATAGTATAGTATAGTACAGTACTTTAAGTACTGAGTGTGTATAGACATACAATCATTTTCTGAACCATAATGAGCTGGATTAGGTAAAGATCATCTTTTTTCCTGTGTGCACATCTTGAAGATTAACACAAACATAATAAAAAAAACAGTATTGCTATATTTCCTGACCTTGACAGGTCTGACGAACATTGGCTCTGTGCTTTTACACAATAATTGTTTTACAATTGTATACCACTGGTTTGCAGTCTACACTATTTCTAAATTTTCTGCATTACAGAGCTACTTTGGGTGTATACTGGTTTGGATACCAGAGGGGAGCCAAATGGACACATTTCCCAAAGGGGTCATGTGAGCACCAGGAACAAGGAGTAGGAGAGATGCCAGGAAATCTACAAAAGCTGCAGACCCATGATGAAGGACGGCTTGCCTTTCCTGTGTATTATCTGTAAAAGGAAAACTAAGAATGTACATTATTTTTCCATTTTGGGAAAAGATAGCAACTTGAATTCAAACAACTTGCCAGTGCGGTTTGAGAGACTTGGACTTTGTTTCTAGCATAACAATGGTTGTGGTTACTATCTGGGTCTCATTTGACAGGTTATACTTGAGTAATTCCTACGCTAGTATTTGAGTTTTAATTTCTACTGTGAGTGCCCAGTAAGTGTGTAGTCTTGACTACTGGGTGCAGTATTATTATTCTACCTTTGTGCATCCTGATACCCTCTGATGGGCTGCTCTCCCCCCCAGAAAAATGGGCAGGGAAGTATTTACCCATCCTTGTGGAAGTCTATGTGTCAGAACCCTCCGCAATACTTGCTGAAGTACACAGTGGCACTTGCATGGTCCTCTGGTTCCTTTGCTCTTCTCCCCCTGCAATTTAGATTAATTGAATTCTATGAACAGCAGTCCTTCTGTGCACATGTGCACTTCACTGTTTTGCAGAGTGCAGTGCAAGGCATGTAAGAATATGTACTATTTAGACGCTTTGCACTGTGCGAAGAAAAACAGCCTGAGCAGAGCCCAAAGCAGACAACCTCTGAAAAGCCATCTATGCATGCCCTAATAATAACTCAAAATATGTGCTCACTGAGAGATTTATTTTTTGTATTTTGGTAGCATATTTTCAACCCCACCATCTGCATACTGTCTGTGTGACTTTCCCAAGCCTTTTTTTTTCCAGGTACTTGGGATTCCTGTGAGAACCTCAAAACATAACATCTGACCAGTTTATCCCTAGTAGAGTGTATGTCTCCATGCTAGGGAAGGTAGGCTCCTTTTGGGCAAGGACTGATGGGAATGGTTATATGTACTATAACACGCTTTGGTATATGCAGGTGAAAATACATTTTAATAGGTAAAATACATAAAAATGTTTACCTACCAGATTTATGATTTAACTTGTTGGCTGATTTACTAAAGGAGTAGAGGATGTTTATTTAGCAAAGTGAATGTTCACTTATGCAAACATATGTTCACTGTGCAAAGTGTAAGTGATTATGGCAAAGCCGTGATAAATTAAATACCCAACCATGTTAAGCCCCCATCACCTTTTGTGAGGTGACTACTAAAAATTTAGTGATTGCCAGAGCTGTAATCAGTCTGGCTGAATTATAGTTGGCATTTATCTGGTTAATACCAGGTGTTCGGGCATTGATTATACCTGCCTGAATGGAGTGTGACTCTGCTGCAGTGTGGGACAGCCAATGAGGGACACTGTGAGTGTGTGGGCAGTTCAGCAGCCAATCACTGGGGCTCTCTCAGCCAGTGTTGCATACTGTGTAAACGCTTATATACTTGAGGGATTTGTCATGTGCTCAGTCTAGTGCCAGCCATGGATTAGTGCAGGTTGGGGTGCTGTCCAGCCTGCCCTCCAGGCTAGTTCTAGGGGTGGGGATGCTGGAGTGCGGGAAGTGTTTTGCTAGGCCTCAAGTTTGGAGGAGACTTGTGCTGTTGTCAGAGGAGGAGAATCAGGGAAGCTAATGGCTGATGGAGGTGCCCAGAACATAGTGGACCTTAGAAGCAAGTCTGGTGTCTCTCCTGGTGAGGATCTGTGCTCCTCCCTGCTCATCTGCTGCTCAATTCTCTATCCAACTCTGCTACCAATGGATCTACACTGAGATGCCTAAAAGGTGCTGGTGAGTCTGGAGTTTATGTCTGTACTACCCTGGATGTCTAGGATCCCTATACCATCTCTCCCCAGTGTGAAGATGTTAATAACAGTTCTTCAGCATTATTCTTTTGGAGTGGATATTAGCTTTGTGGGTACTAGAAGAGGGAGATTAATGCTAATGGTACAGCTGAATACTAAAACATCTAGTCAGACTAGTGATGACCAAGGTTATACTGGCAGCTCATTCGAGCACTACACATGTATAAGGGAGATTAAAAAAAAATTATCTGCCACATAATTTTAGGTCAACACAACATTACCTTAATCACTAAAATTCAGTTTGAACAGTCTTTACTAAATGAACCCCAAATTACTCTAAAGAGACCATTCAGGGCAAGTGACTTTGCAAAGAGGAACCCCTGACACTCTGGGGCTGACCCTGCTAGAGCTTCCACCTCTGTTGCAGCATAAGACATTGTTACATGACAGAAGGAGAGATGTCACTGTTCCCCCTAACATCTGACACAAGCCAACACTGGCAAATCTGATTTTGGTTGTGACATAGGAAGGAGTATCGTGGTCAGGGGAAGAACTCTTGAAAATACACTGAATGGGCAAGGTGACACTGTCTGACAAATCTGAATGGGCAAGGTGACAGTGTCCCGTTAACGGAAAATCTTTAAAAAACCCTCACATTTTCTTAATAAGAAAATATTAATGGGCCACAACAACTATCTGCCATTGTCCCACTGCTTTAAACTGGAAGCTAAAATCGTGCGTCTATGTATTGCCCCAGGGACGTGTGTTCAGGGGAGGCAGGTAAGGCAGAGCCTCACCTAATATTATGCAGGAAAAAGCTGTCAGCTTCAAGTCTGAAGATGACAGCTTTTTCTCTATTCAGAGTGGCTTGTTACTGGTTTCACAGCAGTGAGAGCCTCCCCGCTGTGTAACCTGTTAATTACAGGCAGCGCTGCATCCGACTTTTTAAACAGGTAGTTAGGTTACACAGCAGCAGGCTTCCCCACTGCTTGGTGACTTGGTGAGGCAAGAGCTGTCACAGCCTCTACTCTGTGTTAGAGGCATGAGCTCTGTGAATGGCTTGAACCAATAGCAAAGTGCCATTGGTCCTAGCTGTCCAATTAAAAAAACCCAGAAAAAACAGTGAGGACATTGATCTCTCCTCCCTGTCTCCTCCCTTCCTCCTCCCGACACAGCTTGGTTACCGAGCTGGGGGCGGGGATTCTGTAGGATGGGGCGGAGATAAGGCGGGCTGGGGGATGCCTCACCCAGCACAGAAGGCACGTCACATCACTGGATTGCGCCAGAACACCATGACTACCCTCTGCCATAGTAGCGCAAAATGAATCCACCACTCCAAAATCAGTGCACCAGCAGCGCCGCAATCAAATGGGAGATCTGGTTGTTTGCAATTAGTCTCACAACTGTATGGGGAGGTGTGAATTTTGTATATAAACCTGACGAATATGGAGTAGTTACACCTCTATTATTAACAAAGTAAAAACAGTGAAGCGCCACGGACTGTCAGTTCTTAATAGGACTTGCTTTTAGGCATACTGCAGGATGCTGCCCCAAAGAAGCCGGGAAAGCTGGAAATCTAGGAAATAAGCACAAAGAGGGGCGCCTTTCCTGGTGCAGATCACTTTTATTTCAATAAACATAAATAGAAAACCGAATCATACTCACAAACATGAGTGTCACAAAGTCATGAGGTGAGGACTGACAAGCAGTGAGATGTCCACTAGGTGATACCAGTATAGTGGTTAAAGTGCCATTGGTCCTAGCTGTCCAATTAAAAAAACCCAGAAAAAACAGTGAGGACATTGATCTCTCCTCCCTGTCTCCTCCCTTCCTCCTCCCGACACAGCTTGGTTACCGAGCTGGGGGCGGGGATTCTGTAGGATGGGGCGGAGATAAGGCGGGCTGGGGGATGCCTCACCCAGCACAGAAGGCACGTCACATCACTGGATTGCGCCAGAACACCATGACTACCCTCTGCCATAGTAGCGCAAAATGAATCCACCACTCCAAAATCAGTGCACCAGCAGCGCCGCAATCAAATGGGAGATCTGGTTGTTTGCAATTAGTCTCACAACTGTATGGGGAGGTGTGAATTTTGTATATAAACCTGACGAATATGGAGTAGTTACACCTCTATTATTAACAAAGTAAAAACAGTGAAGCGCCACGGACTGTCAGTTCTTAATAGGACTTGCTTTTAGGCATACTGCAGGATGCTGCCCCAAAGAAGCCGGGAAAGCTGGAAATCTAGGAAATAAGCACAAAGAGGGGCGCCTTTCCTGGTGCAGATCACTTTTATTTCAATAAACATAAATAGAAAACCGAATCATACTCACAAACATGAGTGTCACAAAGTCATGAGGTGAGGACTGACAAGCAGTGAGATGTCCACTAGGTGATACCAGTATAGTGGTGACGTTAACGCGTTTCCGGGGCACGCCCCCTTCATCAGATGAATCTATTATTAAGCGATTCACAGTGTGATATGTGTTAATGATAAAATTTGTTCATCTATTAAGACAGGAGTGGAGTGCGGCTGTTTTTGGAGATACCCTCTGCCATAGATTATAAAAGGAAAGTATAGTGAATTTTCGGTGAGCATACATTTTGTGTTATTACTGCAATGTTTTAAAGTGAACCTTTGGTGGAATCAAAAAAGAAGTAGATTAGATATAATCTACACTTGGAACGCCCAGGTGTGAACCCAGCCTAACTTCTTCTTGGATAAAAAAAACTCAGCAGACACTGTATGCAAACGGTCAAGCTAAAGGTCCACAAATACTTTCATCTGACAGTACAAATCGGACATTCTAGGCAAGTCCAGATCTTCTGGAACCTCAGTGCCCTCTCCTGTATTAACTCCCAGCTAAATATATTCAGCAGCATGCAAGTTGTCTGGCATTGTTTTTCTTGTCTTATCCTTCTAAGAAGTACTGCTTGTTACATACATTGTATGCTGACATGAGGTGAGCCAGGATTACAGAAAATGTTTATCAAATACTCAGGGGCGCCCCGAGGACAGATGACACCCCACCGTGACGTCAACGCACACGTGCGCAGCCATCTTGGTGATACCTGTCGGTGGCCATCTTGATGATGGATGCTGGCCTGGTCCCCTCCTCTCTCGTGCAACTGTCGGTCTCTCGGTACATGACCACATGCCCGACTTTACAGAGGGGGTGACTGTCAGTCATTTTTGGTGTCACCCCTCCAATGGTGTCACCTGGGATGTGGGCCACAACCCCCACACCCCTCTTAGTGATGCCACTGGCAGTGTCCTGGCAGTGGCTAGCGAGGGTTGGGCAGAGGGGGGCACGTACTCCCGGGCACGGAGTTTAACAGCGTTCTGAAGGCTACAGAGAAGGGCATGAAAGGGATGCCGGGGATGTCCTGTTTGATAAAACATTGGTGACGGCTGGAACAGGATATCCCCGGCATCCCTTCAGACGTACTGTGTTTCTGCCTGGCCCTGAATCATCTGTACATGTCTCAGTGCAGGCCCTGCAGGAGACAGGGTGGTCCTTCCAGTGATCAGGATCAGAAGGCTGCACGGAGACAGGGCGGGCAATCAGGTGGGGGGGGCAGTAAAGTTAAAGTGACAGTAAAAAAAAATGTTTTCCTCCCCCCCAATGTTAATTAAAGCACTTACCTTAAATGATGACTCCTAATCTGATCTTCTTGTTCTTTCCTGTCCTTTTTATCTGTCCCTCCAGCGGTGCGGCGGGTCTCTGTCAAGTGTTGACTCCTCTGAGCTTGCTGTTACTTACTGTCCCACGGTGTCTGCATGCGGGTGCACGCGTCCATAGACTTACCTTGCATCTCTCCTCGTCTCCCCGGCCAAAAATGAGACTCCGCGCTGCCCACCTGAGACTCCGCACAGCCCACCTAAAACTTCGCACCACCCACCAGAGACCCCACCGGGCCACCATAGACTCCACACAGCCTACCTGAGACGCCACACAACCCACCTGAGACTCCGCACAGCCCACCAGAGACCCCACCAGGCCACCTGAGACTCCCACAGCCCACCTAAGACTCCGCACAGCCCACCTGAGACTCCACACAGCCCACCCGAGACCCCACCAGACCACCCGAGACCCCTGTACAGCCCACCTGAAACTCCGCACAGCCCACCTGAGACAACGCACAGCCCACCTAAAATTTCGCACAGCCCACCTGAGACCCCACCAGGCCACCAGAGGCTCCACACAGCCTACCTGAGACACCACACAGCCCACCTGAGACTCCACACAGCCCACCTAAAACTTCGCACAGCCCACCAGAGACCCCACCAGGCCACCTGAGACTTTGCACAACCCACCTAAAACTTTGCACAACCCACCTAAAACTTCGCACAGCCCAGCTAAAACTTCGCACAGCCCAGCAGAGACCCCACCAGGCCACCAGAGACTCCACACAGCACGCCTGAGACTCCGCACAGCCCACCTAAAACTTTGCACAGCCCACCAGAAACCCCACCAGGCCACCTGAGACCCCTACAGCCCACCTGTTTTATCTCTTTAAAGGCCCTTCCACTGCATGTCTCATTTTGTCTGGTCTGAAATGCACTGGAATGCATAGAAAAGCATCAGAATCGCATGGAACACACTGGAACGCACCTGAAAGCCCAGTTTAAGCAGGGAAAAAAGCAAAAACAGCTCCAGAACGCAGTAAAAACGCAGCAAAAACGGGATGCACTGCGTTCCAGATCTGGTCTGGAAAATTGTGTAAACCTGGAATTAATCCTGTGGCAGCAATTAGTCTTGAGTTCTACACAGCCATGATCTTGTCCAGTTGATGAGCGGTTCAATTCAATTAGTCTTTCTTACCACTACATATACCATTTTAGCAATAATTACTCAGCATGTAGAATAAAACACAGAATCTACAGAAAAAGTCTATATCATTCACATATGTCTAAGACAGCACAATATATTGTACCACTGCTCTGTTTATAGCAGTATAAATGCTAAACATATTACCTGAAAAGTAGGATAAGGAAGCAGGTACTCAGATACAATCCAATAGTGAAAATGTACGCCAGCTGCATATTATAAGGAGCAAGATTTGCTTCTTTCCTGATGGTGGCATTTGTGTAAAACCCATAATACAAGACTGTTTTTTCAAAATAGCCCTAAAAATGTAAACAAAATAGCGCAGATCAAACCTAAGATTATCTTCCATTTCTCCTTTAAATTATCTGAGGACACAATTGCAGTATCTATATATCATAAAATGGTAAAATGTCCCTTTTCTGCTGGTTGTACCATGACTATATGTAACATCCAACTGCACTGTGACAATTATGTTCTTTTTCTTCTGATTAAAGGAGAACTATGGGGTTAGGGCTTTTCCCCATAGTTCTCCTAAGGGTAACGGGAGGACACAAACTAGCGTCCTCCCGTCACCCTAGGCTCAGTATACCGCGAGCTACAGCTCACGGTATACTGAGACGCCACAGCTAAAAACGGATCCCGACAATTATGTCTGGACCCGCCCAGATGTGTGAGTGACAGCTGGCTCTGCCTATCTAGAGGCGGAGCCAGCTGTACATGCCCCCTCCCTGTCCATTCCGCCAGTCAGCGCTGGAGGATCGGAGCGGGGAGGGGGGAATGTGTTCGCCGGTATGTGTTCGCTCACTTCCTGATCTACTGAGCCGACCTGTGACAGTTTCAATGTCACAGGTCGGCTAGAACTATGAGGATGAGTGAAACTCCCTCACCTCATAGTTCTCCTTTAAGGAAAGAAGCAGAGACATAATGGTGGCAATGATGGTGGGTCCCTATATTGGTGTGAAATGCATCTGCTCCTGCCGATCAAGCCATGCAGCGAGGCCATGACTTCTGATCATCACCTTATCTTTCCAGACTGTAACAAGTAGTTCCTAGCTCCTGCTCTGTAATCCTGAAAAAAACGATCAAACAGTCTATATTTCCCCTGCTAGGTTCTCCCCAGTTTTAAGTTAAAGCAGAACTGTGGGGGACATTTTATTAACCCTTGCAGTGGGGCTATACTCACATGATCTTGAAATTGATGGCAGTTATACATCTCAAATAAGTTGGGACAGGGCCTCTTCTTTTAACAACACTCTGTAAATGAGAACTGAGGCGCCCAGTTGCTGGAGTTTTGGGAGAGGAATGTTGTCCCATTCTTGCCTGATCTAGGATTCTAATGCCTGAACAGTCCTGGGTCTTCTTTGTCATATTTTTCATTTCAAGATGCTCCAAATATTTTCAAATGGTGAAAGGTCTGGACTGCAGGCAGGCTACTTAAGCACCTGTAATCTTCTACTATGAACCCATGCTGTTGTCATAGATGCAGTATGTGGTTTAGCATTGTCCTGCTGAAGTATGCAAGGCCTTCCCTGAAAAAGACATTGTCTGGATGGGAGCATATGCTGCTCTAAAACCTGGATATGTCTTTCAGCAGTGATGGTGCCTTTCAAGATGTACAAGCTGCCCATTCCATATGCACTAATGGACCACCATACCATCGGAGATGCAGGTTTTTGAACTGAATGAGAAAGTGCCTCTCCTCTTTATTCCGGAGGATGTGGCGCCCATGGTTGCCAAAAAGAATGTCAAACATCGATTCGTATGACCACAGAACAGTTTTCCACTTTACGACAGACTATTTTAAATGAGCTTTGGCCCAGTGAAGAAGAAAACGTTTTTGGATCACGTTCAGATATGGCTTCTTCTTTGCATGATAGAGCTTTAACTTGCATTTTTGGATGGCACCGTGACACTTTGTTCACAGACAGTGATTTTTGGAAGTCTTCCTGAGCCCATGCAGTGATGTCGTTTAACAGAATCATGCCAGTTTTTAATGCAGTGCCGTCTGAGGGCCCGAAGATCACAAACATCCAATACTGCGTTTCGGCATTGCCCCTTGCACACAGAGATTTCTCCAGATTCTTGGAATCTTTTGATGATATTATGTACTGTAGATGATTATATATTTAAAGTCTTTGCAATTTTACATTGAGGAACATTATTCTGAAATTGTTCGACAATTATTAGATGCAGCCTTTCACAGATTGGTGAACCTATGCCCATCTTTACTTCTGAAATAACCCTGACTCTCGAAGATGCTCTTTTTATACCCAATCATGTTACTCACCTGTTGCCAAGTAACCTAATTCATTGCTTAATGTTCTTCCAGTTCTTCCTTGTTAGTACCACTTACTTTGCCATTTTTTTGTTGCCATATCCTAGCTTTTTTGAGACATGTTGCTGCCATCAATTTCAAAATTACCCTATTTTTTTTCTTCAAATAGTACAATTTCTCAGTTTAAACATTTTATGTTTTCTATTGTGAATAAAATATGGGTTGATGAGATTTGCAAATCATTGCATTCTGTTTTTATGTAGATTTTACCCAGCGTCCCACCTTTTTTGGAATCGGGGTTATAAAACACATAACACACATAAAGAGGGGCTTTCTCAAATTTGACAGCAAACGTGGATATACACTTTAGGGTTGGGACATGTCACCACTGGAGTTTGCAAAAGATATATAAAACCAGCATGTGATTCCATTTGTCACCTAATGCCAGGACAGCAGGACTGCAAAAAGCTTTCTATAAATCATGTTGCTGGCTGTCGGTAACACATTCTTGCTTATAATAAAAGATTCTGGACTGCTGTCCTACCTGCCAGAGTAATCTCACTGCATTCCCATTGCTGCTACCCTGTACAGTTAGACCATTTTATACTGTGTACCTATAGTCCATCCTCTCTAGGGACCCACTCGAGTAGGCTACAGTTTCCCCTTCACTTCTAGACATTGGTCCTTGGTACACTATCGCCAGAATAGGCAAACAGTCTATTCTATGTTTAATCTTAAAGAAATTACCAGATGTTTAATACTTTTATGCACAATTTATATCACACCCCAGAACAAAAACATAAAGTCATCCAAAACAAGCACAGACCAGGAAACAGAATTCAAAAGAACATATCCTTTCAGGGTTACATAAAGAAAAAGGAAGACATATCAAACAAACTTTGAATAATAAAAATTACTATGAAAGGCCTCTTAGTACTTACGGCTCCTGTAAGAAGTTCCAGACCAGAAAATGATAGGTTGTTGGGTGGCATGTCAACAAACTGAGGAATAGTTATAAAACTGAAATTCACCACAAATGAAAAGATGTTGAACAGCAGGAGCCACTTGAGGAAAACAAAGTAAGACAGAATGCTTGACCCAAAAGTTCCTTCTATGACTTTCAGGGTACTATGCCAAAGTTGTAATATCTCAAAGGCATCTGAAGCAGCTTCCCTGAACCTCCTAAAGGACTGATTGAAGAAACATAAGACAAATAGATTAGCTAAAGTGGTACAATAGAAAATTAATAATCACACAATATAAAATGTTGCTTTTTTAAAGTAAATAATATAGACCAACTCGCTAAAATCTTATATAACACTTTACATTTTAATGTCATTTTAAAAATGTGAATATGAAGCTTTCAGCAAAAGACTACATTGTGATCTTGCCATGAAGTTAGTCCAGAGCAATGATGTGTTGCCGAAACTGCAGCATGGGCATGTAGACAGGAAGTGGCTAAAAAGGCCAACGGAAATTAGGAGCAGTTGTGACAGCAAAAGGGTGAAACTGTATTTTATGATAAAAATTGTCAGTTGCTTATGGTACACAGGGCTTAAGCAAACTAAATCCCGTGTCACAGTTCCTTGTACATTGATCCGGCGCTGGGTTTTGCTCCTGTCCAAGCTGCTCGGTTTCCTGTCAATCCGCCCTGAACCTAGGTGTTAAAAGACTTGTGCACCTGTGCTTTAGCGATCGAGCAATGTGTCTCCACACTGGTAGCCGGACCTCTCTGTTTCCTGTGGCATTGCTGTTTCTTAAGTATACCTTGTATTTTGTATCTTTGCTTCCTTGTTGTTTTCAATGTTCCCTTCCTGCCGTGCTCTTGCATTCCTTCTGTTTTCTGTCAGTGTACCTCTTTAGTTTGCTGTGGTTGTGAGTTCCCTCCACAGCATTGCTTCCTGCTCTGTTTGTGGTATCCTCCTGCTCCTGCTTCCTGAAGTTTGTGCTCTGCACTATTGTGCACCTCTCTCCTTTCTCTTGTGCGTTCCCCTATGCTGTTCCTGTGTATCTCTTGTCTCTGTTGGTACACCTGTTATGTGTTTCCTTCTGTTACCTGCTCCCTGTGTCACGCATGTTCCCTACGTCTTCCTTCTAATGCCTGTTTTCTGTACCTTGTATCCTCTATGCACCCAGTGTCTTGTCCAGTGTGCTGTGGTCCCTGAGTATCCGCTGGCACTGTGCCTGCACGTGTGTGTCAAAGAGCCGCAACCTGGGAGCTGCCCTGCAGCTCAACATCCACACCATCAGTGGCTCTGGTGAAGACCAGGCGGCTCCTTAGATCCCGCGACTCTGGCACACCTGCGTTTGTTGTGCGGTCACACTGTCCCTACATCTTCAGAGACCTGTATCCCTGCACATTCCTAATTCAGTCACAATATACTGCTCCTCAAGACCCGGAGCTTACAATTCCTGGTGCTCCAGTGCCCTAATCGTGACATGACGGCTATGTAAAGTGACATAAAAGGTAAAAAACAAAACACTTTGAGTAGATAGGCTTTTTTATTGCATATTAGTTTTGTTATTTTTTTCATATGATCTATTTGCACAACGTTTTTGGCTTGATGTTATGATATTTTAAACAAAGTACAAAAACTACTTAAGTGTTTTGAAGTGTTCTCCTCTGAAGCTTTTCTTTGTACAGTATGTGGCCAATAAAAAAAAACATATTTCAGCACCATGTCTAAAGCTGGCCATAAACTGGTAGATTTGCAAAAAATCCCATCAGAACATTCGATAATGCCATCAGAGACTTGTAGAATTTTGTTCAAAATTTCATTTGATTTTAATATTCAATTCTGGAATTAATGAAATGTCTTTTGAAAGAAAACCACGTTCACTGTTAGAATCTCATTTGTTTGAAAAAAAAAAAAAATCCATCTTGCTCATTATAAGTGCACATTATCACACAAGAAGAAGCGGGTCCCATCTTACAGTTGACGAAAAGCAAAGGAGAAAAATATCAAGCATATGTCAACATTAGTTATGAACTGCAGTGGGTACTCACAGTCCAATGATTTTCTTGAGGACAGACAGATTTTTTTACCATCAGTTACACAGCAATATACCTACAGTCACCCTTTTTTACACATGTGCGCACCCCTCTATTTGCTCTAATAGAAAAAGGCATTATTTTTCAAGTTATGTACTGTATGTCAGTAATTAATTGTAAGGACAATATATGGTGCTTTTTAAATGAAGGATAAGAATGATTAAGACAGTAACACACAGGGTACTTACCAATTTAATACTTTTAAGATATCCAGTACAGCAGTTCATTTTGGAAGTATCTTTTAAAGATTTCTGTTTTATTTTCATGACTTGGTTCCTGCAGAGATGGAATTTAGGGTTATAATCATGAGATTTACATCCTTTTCCATTACTGTATCATATTTTCTAAATGAATACATTTGTTCAGCTTCCAATTTTGCATCCTGTGAGTGCTGGTGATTCCTTTCATCCATATTGTCAAAACATATGGCGCTATCCATGTCATCACTTTGAGCACCGCTATTCGGAAAGATCTACATCGCCGTATGGAGTGTAGGTGACACACCAGAGCACTTAGTGTAACCATCACAGCTTGTCTTAGGAGTCAAGAGGAGAACCAGATAAAAAGTTAGTTCATTTTAATGTAGTCGTTCTTCTTTATTTCCAGGGAAATGTCAACAGCAAATAAGCCTCAACCACGCCAGAACCTCAGCCAAAAATTACACTGACCTTAAATGTTTTAACTATTACATCTAATGCAACTGTTACCTCAGGTCACGTTTTTCATTCAGACAGGTTGGAAATTTCTGGATTTCCTTAGCTATTTCACTGTTAGACTGTTCCACAAGATTTGCAATTAGCTTTTCTTTTTCTGATTGATAAAGAACAGAAGCATATTAACAGTAAAATAAGAACAAGTGTTTAACTGTTAACAGTCTACATAAACAATAATAAAAATTAAAAAAAACAATCTTGGGGTCCCCTCCCCAATTCATACCAGACCCTTTAGTTCTGGTGAAAATGTTTGTGGGGTCCCCCTAAAATTCCTTACTAGACCCTTGATCCGAGCAGCAGCCTGGCAGAGAAGGAAAGGGGGGGAAGACCAAGCGCCCCCTCCCTGCATCATACCAGGCCACATGCCCTTGTGAGGGTACTTTTCCGGGGGGACCCCCTGGATAAGCACCTTGTCCCTATAACTATGAGGACAAGGGCCTCTTCCACACAACCCTGGGCCGGCAGTTGTGGGGGCCTGCAGGCAGGGAGGCTTATAGGTATCTGGATGCTATTGCAATTTAAAATAGCCAATAGCAGAAGGGCTGCCTCCCACTGCCTGCTGTCATTCCACAGAGGAGCGGACCTGAGAGAGAAAGTTTTCTCTCAGGTCCGCTCCTCTGCTAATTGACATCAGCCAGTGGGCGGAGCCTATTGCAATTTAAAAAAGCCAATAGCAGAATGGCTATTGCTCCCACAGAGGCACGGACCGGAGAAAGAAAGATCTTTTCTCAAGTCCACTCCTCTGTGATTGATATCAGGCAGTTAATGGGTGCATTAGCCAGCCTACTTTTGGCTATTTCAATTTGACATGTAAACTTTGGTAAGTGAGCGGTGGGTGTTTCTTTATTCGGCGGGCGATGGGATTCCGAGATTGGGACAATTTACATTGCTGGACGATGTAAATGACACTGGATTGACATGGTGGGACATTTTTCTTTTTAAATAAAGGAATTGTCAAAAACTTGTGTTGTGTTTTTATAAAAAAAATAAAGCACTTTTTTTTACAGTGTGGTATGTTTATTTACTATTTTACTGTATTTGGTGAATGCGTAGGGGTAACAACTACCCCTTAGTCATTTAAGAAGGGGGGGTGGTATCTGGGTACCGGGCCAGGATTGTGGGGAAGAGGCCCTTGTCCTCATAAGTATGGGGACAAGGTGACTTTCCAGGGAGCCCCCCGGCAAAGCACCCTCCCAATGCAGAGGACATGTGGCCTGGTCTGTGTTGGGAGGGTGTGGGGGGGGGGCTCGCTTATCCCCTACCTTTTCTGCACTGCCGGGCTACTGCTCACATCAAGGGTCTGGTAAGGGATTTTAGGGGGCACACCACACTTTTTTGCAAATGTTTTTGGCGTTGGGATCGCCCCTAAAATTCCTACCAGACCTAAAGGGAACCGCACACTGTCCCTTTTTTTATTGCTTCTGTGGACTGTAAAAAGTTAAAAATAAACAAAGTAAACATTTAGAGGGTTATTCACAAAAGGGTGAAGAGTTTGGAGAAGGCAGGAGAAGTCAACAATCTAGGACAACATAGCTGAACTGAAAAGTGAGCTGAATTGGAGAACTTTTCCAAAATAGCTATTTTGGCCAAGATTGTTCACTTCTCCTGCCTTCTCCAAACTCTTCACCATTTTGAGAAAAATCGTGTAAATAATCAAAACATCCAAAATGAAACAAATAAAAACAATTTTTTGCTGTGCACATGTCCAGCCCACCCCATGAGGCCATGTATACGGATCCAGTTCTATACAGTTGAATTGCTCTCTGTGGCAGATTTGCAATGACAGGCACATTTTATAGCCAAACAAACCACAGCCACAAGCATTTGAGGAACTTCATAATCCAATGCATGTGTCCTTTTTGCTAATACCGGTAACAAAAAATCATCTTTCATTTTCTAACCTGCACTAATATATAGCACATTGATTCTGATTAGTTACTACAGGAAACACATGTCCTTTCTTCTTTTTGATTATTATAAATACATTGTGTAGTGGGAACATTTGGCTCTTTTCAGAATAGCCCATAGTCCAAGATTTTCAGATTGTAAGCCCTCACGGGCAGGGCCCTCCTTACTATCTTGTCTTGAATTGTATTGTGATTGTAATTTCTTCCTTATATTGTAGAGCGCTGCACAAACTGTTGGTGCTGCATAAATCCGGTATAATAATAATAATTCTGGATAACATCAACTGAATCTGTACTTACTACATAGACACTGGTCTACAATGCCCCCTAACCTGTCTTTCCTGGAAAATGACATCTTGAACCCAGCTTATTTATATGGGCATTGGGTGACTACATTTCTTTCTATTGTTTTATTAATAGGTCCTATTGTGATTTAATGCAGGAAATGCATACATCCCCCATCCTAACATAACATTCATAAAAAGCCTTATAAATAACCAAGTCACCACAGGTACAAGTTTTAGGACAGTGTTATGTCTTGGCAGGACAAAAAAGTTTACATTAACACATTCTTTCCTTTTTATGGCTCAGAAAATGAAAAAACAGGAAAGATCCAGCTGGATTAAACCTAACCTTATCACAGCACACTGGTAGGGCAATATATTCTAGGCATGTGACTTTGAAATCACTTATTGTTTTCCTCTCTACAGAGCTATCAGTTGAATTGATCAATATTTTTACATTATGTGACTTTGTGACCCTTGTGCTTTTTCCAGGGCTCCTTCGCATATGATGTTTTGATGAGGATTTTAGTTTGTATCATGTTATTTTCAAATATTAAAAAGGTTACAAAATTGCCAATTAGCAATATTCAGTATATCCTGTGAAATTAACAACTATAAAATATCTACAACCCTACTAATAAACAACTACATATGCATAAAGTGCTTAAAAGTGCTAGTTCTAAAATTAAAAGTATACTACTATGAATCATAAACAGTCTGTAAAAAATCTATGCTTCAATCTCAAAGAATCCCATATGTCTCAAATTATCTGTGGTTTGGAAGCTCAAGTGTGTTTTTAAAAACACCTCCAAACCATGCTCAGAATACCAACACCACAAGTCAGATGCACTCGCTGTATTGTTGGACTTTAAAATTATGGAAGTTCAGTAAGTGCTTGTTACTAGCCACTTTCATATAGGGACACATTCCATCAATGTTTCCACTTATCTCTGTCTCCTGAGTAGATTGACAAATTCTCAAGAGGATAATGTGACATAAAAAAGAAGTTTCCAATAGTGTAATACTGCTTTTCTTATTTAAAACAAAGTATCAACACTCACATTATTACGTGCTACATTAGCACTGGTATATAAGAGACAACCACTGCTGTTCAGGGGGCTGCAAGCTCAGTATAGTGCATCTCTCACACATGCGAGTTATATCAGTGCTAATGTAACACTTAAATAATAATGCGAGTGTTGATACTTTGTTTTAAATACTTTGTTTTGGATTGTTATAGTTTTAATTTAAAATCTAGCATTTCAACCACTTGAACCCAGTTTTGCAACTTTGGCATGGGTTGATAAAACTATATATATCTTTGAAACTACTTGGTTTATCCAGGTGATTTCTACCTTGTTTTGGTCAGGACTAATTAAGCCTTCATTTGATTGTTAATGGTTAGCTTCTGATTTTTTTTCTTCGTATTATTAAAGGAATACTGGCCCAAAATAGTACAAACAAAAAATATATATTTTTCTTAATTTCAGCTGTATATTTGCCTATCTACCTAAATACACTGAAACTAACATTAACACTGAGCTAGATCAGGCCCTGATCTATTTCATATTTATTTATTTAATTTTACACAGAATTTGGTTTTGGTTTACATTCTTTACAGAGGAGAAAGAGAGGGGAGGGTTCTGCAGCTAGCCAATAGCCAATCACTGGCTATCTTAGTGATTATGTGACTGGGAGCCAGGCCTTCCATCTCCCAATCATTAGTACAAGACTCAAAAATGTCAATGACAACTCACTTTTCATGCTGGGGATGCGTTATAGAGCACAAACACAGATAGGCATACATGCGAACCCGCAGAAAAAGGCCCAACTCTGTGAGGCCACATATGTGCATACACACAGGAATAGATTAAGGCTGTTGCCCTTAAATTAATCTGTTTTATTTCTAGTGCACATCAGATGCATCTGATTGCTATTGCTTGGTTGCTATGAGCAATGTTTATTTCCCATAAATTCCAATTTAAAGGAGAACTATGAGGTGAGTGAAAATCACTCATCCTCATAGTTCGAGCCGACATGTGACAATGAAACTGTCACGTGTCGGCTCAATAGATCGAGAAGTGAGCGAACACATACCGTCGATCATGTCCCTGCAGAGAGCCGTGACTGTCAGTGACTCCCTGCATGGATTCCCCCCTCCCCGCTCCGATTCTCCAGCGCTGACTGGAGGAACGGACGGGGGAGGGGGCGAGTACAGCTGGTTCTGCCTCCAGATAGGCAGAGCCAGCTGCCACTCACACCAGCTGGGTGGATCTCTACAGTAATGTCGGGATTCGTCCCGGCTGCAGCGGTCTCAGGATACCGCAAGCTGTAGCTTGCGAAATACTGATCTTTGTGTCACGGGAGGATGCTAGTTTATGTTCTCCCGTGACCCTAAAGAGAACTATGGAGAAAAACACTTACCCCATAGTTCTCTTTTAACACATACTAGTAAAGTGTGTGTCAGATTGGTTAAAATGAGGCAATATTTAAAAGCAATCACCATCATATTTGTTGGCAAATATTTATAAAACATAATTCACCAGGTGAAAATTCACATTGCTGAAGTGTATAGTATATCGTGTCCAAATTATCTCCAAACCCAATTCACCAGTTAAGGGGTTGACAGCTTCTTGCATTCCATTGGGGTATGAGAGTGACAACAAATCCATGCCAGTAGCATTGGGTCTGTTGCTTTAAGAATAATGAATCTCCAAATACACTCCGCTGTGCTGTAGGGTATGTGCTCTGGTACCCATATGACATCATAGTGTCCTGATTTGCTAATCTGTGGAAGAGGGGAGGGGCTGATTTTTAAAGCAAAAAAGTTGAACACATTAAGAAAAAATTGACCTTGTAAGTGCTGATTTTTTGTTAAAAACACATGTTCGGCAATAAAGAAATTTGATTTCTATAGGCAATGCTATGCCAGCCTTGCAAATGTACTGAAAATAAGCCTCTAGCAAATGTGCAGAGAATGTAGTATCTAGTCTGTTATAAATACAGTACTATGAATGTACCAGTAGCCACCGTTATTTTTCTTCATGGAGAAAAGGTGAATGTCTGAGAATTTTTTTGGGGGGGGAACTTAACTTGACCAAGATTGTATAGATGACAGCTGATGGAACCTGCATGTCAATAAGATTATTAGCAACTACGGAAGAATAACTCACCTTGTTTATTGCTATTCTCAATATGTCTTTCCAGAACAGGGTCAAGACTGGCAATGTTGGATGGGCGCATATACTGTGCTGCTAATGCAGTCTGCAGCTTTGAACGATTTCTTAGCCCTTAAATTGACAAAAGGATATTATGATTTATTTTCTGTTATAAAAAACATTATAGATTCTACATGTATATTCAACATCTATAATGATAATAGTATGGTTGAAACATTTCATTGTTGTGTCCCTGTATGCATTGTAAAGCAGTAAAATACATTAACCTGAGCAGTACCTGAAGGTGATCTTATGACCTCCACTACAGACACGTGACTTCCATGGTCAAAAATTGTCACTTCAACTGGCGAAAGTGTGTGTAAATTGGGTTGTGAGTCTGAAGACCCAGATTCAGCTTTCGGCTTCTCTTGCGTTTGAGAAATATAAATACATTTATCTTTCTTGCTCTGTAAAGCTGAGGTAGAATTGCTAATATTTGTCACACTTTTAGGCCTTTCATCTACGGTTTTAGGAATAAAAGACTCTTTTGATTTGTTAGGCTGATCAATAACTGATATGCCTGCATGAGCATCTTTGTCTATGGCGACCACCTGATGGTCATTCAGTGTAGGTGTATCACTGAAATGTACAGGGACTGAGGTCTCATACAGATCATTGGATAGAGTAATGCCAGGTCCTTCTGTCATTTCAATTACACAAATGTCGGCTGCCAAGGTATTAGTCTCCTGATGATCTATAGCTGTATTCTGTAATGGTGATATACTCCCTTAAGATGCTATGATTCTCTACAGGCCTAGTGGGATCGTAGGGCATCATTTATCAGTGTGCCTGAGGTAAAGATTTTCTTAGAAGTACCCAACCAATAACAGAGTCTGTTGTACTGGTCTGACTTAAGCATCGTGATTTCTGGTTGGTTGCTATACATGAACACTAATTAGTGCTGCAAGAAACCTATGGTTTCCCATAGCAACCCATCAGAATCCTTTATTCATGTTTAAACCTGTGCTGCAAAAAAGACAGCTGGAAGCTGACTAGTTGCCATGGATAACAAGAACACTTTCTTACAGCATATTTCCTCCATCTTGAGAAGGAGGAAAAACTGCAATTACCGGTCTCTCTATGGGGAATCGGATGTAAATGGACATGTGTCTGTTTACATCAGATTACCCCCCATCCAGCGTGATCTGGTCTGGCAAAACAGATTTCTGACCTGTTTGTTTTTGCAGACTTGGCCGGAGTCGGGGGTAACCGGGTGTAACCGGATGACCGTCCATTTACACCCGGCTGCCCATAGACTTACATTGGGCATCCGATTGGGTCCGCCTGAAAAACTGACAGGTGGACCCAATCGGGCTGCCTGTGTAAAAGTGCCCTTTTGAACTCACACTGGAATTTAGACATTGTTATTATATCATGAATGGCAAGTAGAATGCTATCAGATGGATCCATCACTGATGTACTATCATGGTGAACTACTGGCCAGATATTACCATCATAATTGGACTTTGTTAAAATAAAGCAATGATCTGCAAATGCAGATATAATGATTTGCCACCAAATTTTCCTGACATGTCTACGAGCAGGGGTTGGTAGCTCTGGCCCTTCAGCTTTTTTGCAACTAGAAATCCCATGAGGCATTGCAAGACTCACAGATACATCCAGGACTCCCAGAGGCAGGGGCATGTTGGGATTTGTAGTTAAAGCACAGCTGGAGGGCCGGAGTTGCCCACCCCTGTCTAAGAGCATAATAATTGCAGAGAGTAGAGGAATGTGATGCAATATCATCCAGTTTTTTTAGCTGCTTTTTGTCACCCTGTAGTGGGAAATAAACAGCCTTCTGACTGGTAGGAGTGATAAAGAATTCAGCTTATAGCAGCTGTAACCACCACATTCTGTATATCTTAATGTTCTATTATACTGTATGATAGATGAACATCAAGCTTGTTATGATCACCTCATATAGACAATTAACCAACATTTGAAAAGTATTTATCTTAAAACTGCTATATATAAACTTGAGATGATTGTTGCCTTATCCAAGTTGGGCAACAGCTCATATACATGGGCTTCAGTAAGCATTGCTGTTCAATACATTTTGGGAAATATAGCCGGTGTAGTTGTTACTAGACATGTGCGATTCGTTTCGTTCCGAATCGAAATGCAGACAAAATTTTGGAAATTCGGACATTCGGATGTATCCGAATTCCGAATTACAGTTATAACGAATGCAAACAAATCTGAATTTCCAATTCCAAAATTCCTTTGCGGTAGTCTGGACAACATTTTGTTGCAGCAAAATGACACTAGAAAAAAATAAAAATAAATTTTTAATCTGCAGAAGAGGAAAAAAAAAAAGCGTAGGGTTCCCCCCCAATTCATAACAGACCCTTTAGGTCTGGTAGGAATGTTAGGAGGGACCCTCCCCCAAGTTAAAACCAAAAAAAAAGTGAGCGGGGTTCCCCCCAAAATCCATACCAGGCCCTTTAGGTCTAGTAGGAATTTTAAAGGGGAACCCCAGCTCCAAAAAATGGGGAGGGAGAAACGTGCAGCCCCCCTAACAGTCCTACCAGACCCTTGATCCGAGCACTGGCCGGGCAGGGCAGGAAAGGGGGGGCGATCGAGCGCCCCCCTCCCTGTGCCTTACCAGGCCACGTGCCCTCGGCATTGGGAGGCCACAGGGCTGAGTGAGAAAAATCTTACTGTGTATGGCCAGCTTTAGTCCCCTCGATATGCATGATAATGATCTATTGTTTACATAATTAAAAAATCCATCATATTTAGAGGGTTATTCACAAAGCTGCCGAAGGCAGCCGTGTGAATAACCGACCCGAAGTGAAGTGAGCTATTCACTTCAGGCTTGTACACCGTACATTGGCTGAAATCAGCCATGCTTCGGCTGGCTTCGGGTCGGCCGAACATGCTCAGCCAAAGTGCAGAAGCGGTTCGACTGGATCGGCTGAGCCAAACCTCCGGCAAGCTACTCGCTGCTGTTTGGCCTTTTTTTAAATTCGGTTCTCCATCTGGTCCACCTCTTCTGATTGACAGCAGCAGTGGGTGGGTGCAGTAGCCAGCCTACTATTGGCTATTGTAATTTGAAATGGCCAATAGCAGCCTAGCTATTCATTCCTATGCTATTTGTTTTTTTTTCTTTACGCAGACGGCGGCCTGCGGCAGCTGTCATAATAATGGGGAAAAAAAACATAGCAGGGGAATCAGCAGATAAGAGGGAGATAATGCTTCCCCTGATATCTGATGCTTTTTAGTCTTTGTATTCAGACAGCAGCCACAAAAAAATAAAAATAAACAGGGAATCGTCCGATATCAGGGGGGAGACAGGCTAGGATTGGTCAGGGCATTTTTTAAAATTTTTAAATGGGGAGGAGGACCCCATGCTGTGTTTTTTTATTTGTTTACATATTGCGGAGAGAACAGTCTGCTTCGGCAGACTGTTCTCCCCGCTTCGGCTGTGTGTTAAACTCAGTCGAGCCGAAGCAGATGCGTTCGGCCCGGCTGAGCCATTCGGCTGCTGTAGGGGCTATTGTGAATAGCCCGTACAGTGGCCTTTCCGTTCCACTGAACTGAAGGGCTCCCGCAGTCGAAGCGAGCCGAAGGATTAGCCGAAGGTTCGGCTTAATACTTCGGCTCCTTAGTGAATAACCCTCTTAGACTTTTATGATCCTGAGTGATATTGGAAATTAGCTACAACCTCTCTTCTCTTTTGTAAATTAATACTCTAAACAGTTATCTTGTAAACAATTGTGAACACTGCTTGAATAACCCAACACTGATTTAACATAAGATGCCTAGACTCATACCTCCATCTGATACATCGATTGCATCATCTGTATCCTTGTCAATATCAATATAAGAAGGTCCCTGATCAGACTGAAATGAAGGGTTATCTATCAAAGAAAAATGTGTTAATAGTTACATTTTGTACTGGGCCAAAGCACATGACACCAATAATGAAATAAATATGTTCTAAAAGAATATAAATCAATCTAAACCTATTTATTATCTCCTTAAAATGATTAGTATTGTTACTATTATTATCTCTACGCATATCAGCTATATCTGATGAAGACATCTGGACATGATTTTTTTCAGTGTCAGCTTCTTGATGTGTTGAGATTGATTTAGTAAAGGCAATTAGGCTGTTCACTTTGCAAGGGAATTTGCACTTTTCAGGGGAAGTTTCCCCTTAGTTTAGTAAATGAGGGGAAGCTCTTCTGACTTCCATCACCAAATCGAGTGCAAGCAAAAATACAGTTTTTTTTTTACCTTGCATTTGATTGGATATTCATTGTAAAGTGAATTTTCACCACATCTACTAAACTAAGAGGAAAATTCCCCTGCAAAGCACAAATTCCCTTGGAAAGTGAACAGCCTTTTTGCCTTTAGTAAATCTCCCCCATTGCGTGCAGGAAAAAACATTTATTTAATTGGTTTCAGATCAGAAGTACTGTAAAATTTAGTTTAGGGATTATATTTGTGGTAAAGGTGGAGGTTAAGGGGTAATGCTAGGATTAGTCTGAGGGATAGGGTTAAAGTAAACCATAATCCAGGCAAATAATACAGCAGTGCTGAGGCAGAACAAATGACAGTGTCTGCAAAACTAACATAACTGTGCCTGCAGTTGGACACGGGATATCAGATGTAAATCTATTGCAGTTAAAGTACACAACAGAGGTGAAAACCAATTAACATTGTAATTTACAAACATCTACACTATATGATGACATGTTTTATTGACACCTGTCTATTACATCTATATGAGCTTGTTGGACATCCCATTCTAAAACCATGGGCATTAATATAACGTTGCAACCCCTCCCCCCTCCACTCCTGTGGTAAAGTCTCCACAAGTTTTTGGAATGTGTTTGTGGGAATTTGTGCCCATTCAGCCAAAAGAGTAAGATTTTCAACTTATACCAAAGGTGTTCAGTAGGGTTGAGGTTAGGACTTTGTTGGAGGCCACTCAAGCTTCTCCACACCAAACTTGCCAAACCATGTTTTTATGGACCTGGCTTTGTGCATAAGCACACAGTCTTTTTGGACCAGAAAGGGGCCTTATAATGTAAAGGGCCAGTATAATGGTTTGAAATATCTTTATATGCTAAAGCATTAACAGTTCCCTTCACTTGAAACACCTGAGCTCAATAGTTTGAAAGGTTTCCACCATCTGGTCTTATAGTGTATATTAGTTGTGGGTTTGTCCCTTTTAAATAATTTTTGTTGTCATACATGTGTTATTGTTTCATGCTCACACTTTCTGGGTCTTTACATTGACAATTATTCTGTGTATTTCATGTTGAGTGATCTACTTACAGTGCCCTAGGGCATGTGTATCCTCCTCCGATGTAGAATATCTGGGTATCTGCACATTGTAATCTGTATCCATCTGCTGAGCATTCCTTGGAAGAAATCCTTGATCTCCCCTCCAGTTTCTTTCTTTAGGAAAACTATTGTCATGATTATCAATGTCATCTTCATATGGGTAAGAAGAATTCTGTCTGGATGATAGTCTCGTTAAGGGTCTGGATGAAGGTTTTCCTTGAAGCCTACAGAAAATAGGCTGATTTTTAGTGTGGGGTAATGGAGCAGTACATTATATTCTTAGCAGTCTATAGCAAAATTAGGTGACTTATCCACATACACTTATGTATGTGACCCACAGAAACATGTAAGTCCTGTATTATCGCTGAGAACCACAAACCCATTATATCTTGCATTACAAAGTCTGCATACTTGGCTATATCTAAGATTTAAACCTATGTTGGTGCATGTTAGCCAAAAGATGTACAATAAGTAATTACAAGTTTCTGTGCACAGTTCCTTAAAATCTCTTAATCTACTCAGATATTTGATGTATTTGCTAAAAAAAAAAATGTACAACCAAATCTGTAAATCTGACCATTTGGCACTTGAACCCAAAGTCCCGAAGTATCAAATCTGATATGAATATTGTCATTCTCCTAGTGTATGCCTCTAGTCACAGTTCACCAATATATGCTAGGGCTACAATATTTAACTGATGGTAATAAGTTAGTTGTGTTAAATATCCACACCACATAATCACCCCAAATATAGGTGTATTATCTAACAACCTCTAAATAAAAAGTGGGAACTCCCATTGCTGGTAAATTAATACATACGCAAGATGGCATTTCCCAAGCTGGCTGATGCTTGTAAACAGGCTGCTAAAGGGATACTGCGAGATGTTATTGACCAAATATAGTCAAGCTTCTGCATCCTAACCTTACCTGGAGTCATCTGACAGATTGGCCAGAATCTCATAACTTGTAATTAGATAAGCAATTTTGTGGCAAGTATAAATAAAAACTTTAGTGCCGACGTACCCTCTGTCGATCTCAAGTGTCTCCGAATCATGGTATGCAGAGTTGTAAAACCCATCATTGTAGTTTGAAGCCATGGTAATTGTACTCTATTGTCTTGCGCTTAAGCCTTTACTTTTTTATATGTTTCTTTTGACATGCTATCCTGAAAATAAATATTAGGCAATTCTTAGACAATAGCAGACACAATTAATACAAGTAAACTATGGTGCCATTTTACTGGCTATTTATTTAGAAAGTTTTGGTCTATCCAAACCTAATTTGTATATGTTTAACTTTAGAAGAAAGCAAAGAGGAACAATTTGTGCTGCCATCGAAATACAATATATTCGAATGACAAAACCATTAGCTTTATTGCATGTAATCATAATATTTATCCTAGATACAAATATACAAATGTTCTACTCAAAACTTTTTTTTTTAGCCTGGATAGAGTGGTGCAGAGTGTCAGGTTGTTTTTGGCCATCTGTGTCCTCGCTGCTTAGATGCATCCTTACTACAATGATGATCATATTATACGCCCATCCTAATTGTGTGCATATGTACAACATAATACATTGTTCACTGGCCTGATTTATTAGCTCATTTGGATAACCTAGACCAGGGGCGCCCACAATTTTTCGTCTTGAGATCTACTTTTCAAAGGACGAGCTCAATGAGATCTACCAACGAAAAAACACCTGCATTCCACCTGAATTTTCACTACTTCTTGCAGCTTTCTTTTTCCTGTTTACTGTAAGCGAATTGGAAGACTTAAACACTTATGAGTGTTTTGTGATGGATCAAAGTAATTATTCCTCATAAAATATTTCTCAGGTCAACCTACATATAATAGACTACGCAGTCAATCTCTACAACAGAACCGGAGCTATCATCATTTAGGTATCATCTTAAATTTGAACTCCAGGCCAGTGGTGTATTTTAGTTTGGGGCTGCCATAGGCAAGGCAAAACTCGGGAGTAACCTGTCAGTCACTGGATACAGTGCACATGCTGTATCCAGCTTTTTACATGTTCCGCTATTAGCGTTGCAGGAAAGCTGTCGTCTCAGGGGGGCTGTGCAGGATCTGTGGTGGGCTCTGCAGGGTCTCAGGGGGGCTTTGCAGGATTTGTGATGTGCTCTGCGAGGTCTATGGTGGGAAGAGCCCACCACAGATCGTGCACAGCCCCCTGAGACCCTGCAGTCTGCAGGATCTCAGGGGGACTGTGCAGGATCTGTGGTGAGCTTTGTAGGCTGCAGAGCTCCCTACGGATCCTGCAAAGCCCACCACAGATCCTGCAAAGCCCCCCTTAGACCGGGCAAAGCCCCCCCCCACATCCTGCAGAGCCCCCACAGATCCTGAAGTCTGCTGGATCTCAGGGGGCTGTGCAAGATGTGTGGTGGGCTTTGCAGGCTGCAGAGCCTCCTACGGATCCTGCAAAGCCCCCCACAGATCCTGCA
Organism: Nanorana parkeri; assembly: GCF_000935625.1. Lineage (NCBI taxonomy): Eukaryota > Metazoa > Chordata > Amphibia > Anura > Dicroglossidae > Nanorana > Nanorana parkeri. The sequence goes on along the minus strand of NW_017306609.1, from coordinate 571,286 downwards.
AAGCCCCCCACAGATCCTGCAGAGACCCCCTGAGACCCTGCAGAGACCCTGCATTCTGCAGGATCTCAGGGGGGCTGTGCAGGATCTGTGGTGGGCTTTGCAGGCTGCAGAGCCCCCTACAGATCCTGCAACACCCCCCACAGATCCTGCAGACACCCCATGACACTTTGCAGAGACCCCCTGTGACACTGCAGGATCTCAGGGGGGCTGTGCAGGATCTCTGGTGGGCTTTGCAGGCGGCAGAGCCCCCTACGGATCCTGAAAAGCCCCCCTGAGAGCTGGCAAAGCCCCCCACAGATCATGCAGAGACCCCCTGAGACCCTGCAGTCTGTTGGATCTCAGGGGGTCTGTGCAAGATCTGTGGTGGGCTTTGCAGGCTGCAGAGCCCCCTACGGATCTTGCAAAGGCTGTTCACTTTTTAAGGGAATTTTTTCTTAGTCTAGTAAATGTTGTGAAAATTGACTTTGCAAAGAATACCCAATCACGTACAAGTAAAATGTAAACAAAAACAGTATTTTTGCCTGCATATGTTTGGATGATGGAAGTCAGCAGAGCTTCAGCTCATTCATTACGCTAACGGAAAATTTACTTGCAAAGTGAACAACCTGTTTCCCTTTAGTAAATCAACCCCATTGCATCTTGGTACTTAAACAATTACAAACTAGCTAAGCAAATGTAATTGTAAATTAGGTAGGAAACATACTGTATATAGGGACACCTGTTCCAGTAACAACCTCTTAAATCCACACCACCAAAACAGGAGTTTTGGTGGTGTGGTGTGAGAAGCCCAAATTACAAAATGCCCTTCAAACCCTGCAATCTACCTTTCCATTCCAGCTGGGCTTTTCCTCCATTACTTCTATTAGCAAGGTATTACAACTGGTAAAGGTATATAGTTACTTGGTGACAGTAATCACGTTTAATGGTGACCAGGGCCGCCATAAGGGGGGTATGGCTGATACACATGTAAGGGGCCGGGGCAGCCTGTAAGGGCACTCGGGCACTGCCTGAGGGCCAGCGGTCAGGAGGGGGCGAACGGAGGTGAAGAACGGCAACATGCTAATGGTGAATGCTGAGCTGGAGGTGAAGAAGCTGAAGAAATTGATCAGGAAGCTGGAGAAGCAGAACGAGCAGCGCTGTCAGCAAGTGCAATGTCAGCCCGCACATGCTGCTGCTGCCTCCCCCTCCTGCACAGCATAAGCCAGGCACATGTCTGTCCCAGCCTGCCGCACTTTGCCTACCCAGGCTGTTGCCCACTCCGCTCTGTGGGAGCCCAGGCTACTTCAGCTGAGGCTCTGAGTATTTGTGAACTGCAGTTTATTTACACCAGGATAGACTATCAGATCTGAACCTAGACATAGGTATGGCAATTTCCATGTCCTCTTAAATGTTTATCTAGAAAATATTATCTCTTGTTGTAAAATAAATATTAGAATTCACAAAAGTGTTCAGTCAATGCCCAAGGTCACAGTCCAAATGTATTTATATCAACCCCTGAACTCCAGGAAAAATCTTTATTTTCTGCAGAGGGTGTGTTATTACGCATACATGAGTTGACAGACACTGAAGTTGATTTACTACAGGAGCAGAAAATGTTGTCTTGGCTTAGTGAATAAGGTGCAGCTATTTTCACTTTTAATAACCAGCCATGTGCAAGGGAATTTTAATAATGGGATATTTGCTTGCACATAATTGGATGATTGAAGTGAACATAGCTTCAGCTTATTCAATAGGACAAGTGAACATTTTCTGTGCAAATCGAGCATACATTTTCCAAGATGAACAATTATTTTGCTCAGCCTTTTTAGTAAATCAACCACATTGTGTTCATCAATGTCTATCAGTCTAGATTTTAAGTGTTATTAAGTGTTGGGGGGGGGCAGTGCCAGGGGGACAGAGGGTTGTATAATAAGGGTGCTGGCTGGCAGTTTTCTCATGCCTATAGTGCAGATGTGTGTGTGTGCATACTCTGCAATTATTGCTCCTGACCTCTGCATGCTGCCTTATTTGCTCCTAGTCTATGCACCCTGTCTTATTTGCTGCCTTATTTGTTCCTGACCTCTGCATGCTGCCTTATTTTCTTCTGACCTCTGCACAATGCCTTTTTTGCTCCTGGCCTCTGCGTGCTGCCTCATTTGCTTCAGATCTCTGCGTACTGCCTTACTTTCTCCTTACCTCTGCAATCTGCCTTATTTGTGCCTGACCTCTGCACTTTGCCTTTTTGCTCCTTACCTCTGCACGCTGCCTCATTTGCTCTTGCCCTCTGCATTCTGCCTTATTTGCTCCTGACCCCTGCACCCTGCCTTATTTGCTCCTGACCTCTGCACTCTGCCTTATTTGCTCCTGACCTCTGCACTCTGCCTTATTTGATCCTGATCTCTGCACTCTGCCGTATTTACTCCTTACCTCTGCACACTGCCTCATTTGCTCCTGGCCACTGCACTCTGTCTAATTTGCTCCTGACCTCTGCCTTATTTACTTTTGACCTCTGTACTCTGGTGACTATGGTACCTTTTATTTGCATAATTTGATATAGTTCAGAACCCACAACCCTGTCACCCAGTAAGGGGAAATGATTGCTATATTTAACTCTAGATAGTGAGTAAAGAGTTCTCTTCAGGCTCCCATGCATTACCTACACTTTGGCTATTGCGTGGGTAATCTTTCAGATGCAGGTTTCTAGGCCAGGATGAGCTATGGTGCTGGAGAAGGCTTTTGTGCATTCCATGGACAGCAAAGGTGACAAACAAGAAAGTACTGGAATGTACAAAAAACAGACATTTCACTGGATGCCAAGATTACAAAACTCAGGCTCACTTATTTTGCACATGTCATGCGATCCAATTTACTGGAGAAGGCAATTATGCTTGGATTTGTAAGCGGAAAAAGGAAGCCAGGCCGCCAAAGAGAACAATGGTCAGACACCATAAAAGCCAACTCCAGCCAGAACATGAAACAACTAAAACAAGCAGTACAACACTGAAAAAAGAAGAGAAAAGAGAAGAGAAGAGGTCCATAGAATTGCGGAGAGTCTGACACGACTGAATCGATAACACTAATACGGTGATTCAAGCATATAACATTGCTTCAGTCTCTGTAGTAAGACCTAGGGGTCTATTCACAAAGCTTCTTTTTTTGACTTTTTCACTCTTTTTCTGTTCTGCTCGGTCCCTCTGAGGGACAAATGCAATAAATTAGATGTATGAAAGCTATGGTGTAGAATAACATTTTTGTTAGTTATATTGTATAGTACATTATTTTATACGGGCCCAGGGATCACAACCTGAAAGAAGCAATTTCAGGGAGGTGCCCTTCTCATTTGCCATCTGGAGAGACCACCCCCCTGAAATGATGGCAGATAGCACAGGAAGCAATAGCTTCTTTGCTATCTGCAGTTTTTTTTTTTATATTCTGACAGCTGCTGCCGTCAGAATCAATAAAAACTAAAATAAAAACCCAGCATTGGAATGCATAGCTAGATTCCTATTGGCTATTTCAATTTGTAATATCCAATAGCAAGCTGGCTATTGCACCCACCCTCTGCTGCTGTCAAACACTAGAAGATGACCTGATGGGGAACTTCAGGTCCTCCTCTGCTGATTGACAGCAGCAGTAGGCAGGTGCAAAAATACATATACACATATATATATATATATACAAACACATACACACAAGACTTTTTAGTTGCCATGTCATAATACAAACACTGCATAGCATACCAAAATAATCTTTTACTATCTATAAACCTCAAGATACCATAAAAGTAAAAGGCCATGCAATTACATGTACCAAAGTACACCACATATACATCTCCATAACAACCAAACCACCCACTGCACAAATATCTTTACAGTCATACACAGTTATTTCCATTTCCAGCAGTGGTAGGAGGATAACACATAACATGTTCCAGATCATGGATCTGCTTCATCAGGAGATATTTATGAACATCCAACCAGTCGGGCAATAAACCAGGGACTTCTCCCAGCCAGAGGGAGACCATAGGAGACATAAAAGTCTCCAAAAGGGTCCTGGAACACCAATTTAATACATGGCTTCAATAAATGTGCCAGGCTCGTATGGTAATCACCAAAAGTCCCTTTTGTTTGGTAAATTTTATTTTTATTAAATGAAATTATAATAAAATTACAGACATTAGAAAAGTTTATAGCAAAATAGAAGAAGAAAAAAGAAGAAAATTGATTCATAATATCAAATCAGTATAAACATAATAACAAATTACAGAAAACTGAAGTGAAGTATAAAAGAGAAGGATACATGGCTCTATGCAACCTTGCTAAATTCTGTTGATTAATAGGAAAGACATAAAATCTATAAAAGAGTCACATTTTGGGCTATATTAAACCATAAAATGATCCAAGAAAAAGGAATGTGAGAGAAGATAGTATTTATTTAATACCATCCTTACCATGAATATGGTCAAACCAAGTTTCCACTGCGTCATAAATTGGTTCCAGCTTTTTTATGTATATGTAATAGTGTTTCAAAAGTAATACAATGCGAAAAATTGTTGTAACATTCTTTAACTGAGGGATTTATTTCAGATTTCCAATGTTTAGTTAATAATAATTTCTCTGCAATCGAATTGGCAATGTACATTCCAGCTGTGTTACAATTTTGAATTTGGTTATAAAAGCAAAATATTTGTTCATCTATATACAGCTAAGAAAAAGTATCGGTAATTGGTATCGGCGAGTACTTGAAAAAAGTATCGGTACTCGTACTCGGCCTTAAAAAAGTGGTATCGGTGCATCCCTAATGGAAAGGATCCCACAATCATCCACCACTGTTTTACGTGGATGTCCAGGCCTTTTTGTGTTGAAGCAATCACCAGACTGTTGATCTGGCCAATCCTAATGTTATTGCTATCTCTCTTATTATTTCCTTTTTTTTTTGCAGCCTAAGGATGGCCTGTTTCATTTGCATTAAGAGGTTCTGTGAACACATGTTGTGAGGTGGGGAGAAATAGACCGCTGTTACATTCAAGATGGCCAAGCAGCACTGTGCGTGGCCGAACGGTAAATATATGTAATATTTACCGATCCTTCCTGTGCAGAACAAACACTGGAGTGATCGCTGATCACTCCAATGTTTGTAAATTACCCCAGTATGTGTCCCCAGTTAGGAAATGAACAGGAAGTGCTTTACATCACTTCCTGTTCATTCATGAGTTTCTGAATGGATAGAAGCAGCTCACTACAGAGGCTTCTATCCATTCATAACTTGATAGTAAATATTTACTATCTACAGATTGTGAATGAATAGAAAGCCTCTATCTTTCTATCAATTCAGAACAGAGGGTGCAGAAAAAGAGAGTGAGGACAATGGAAATGTCAGGGGTCTGCTTAGACCCCTGATATTTTCCCACAACCCCCCCTAACAGTAAAATAAATAAATAAACAAATAAAAAAAGAAACAACCCCCCCCCTCCCCCCACACACACATAACATACACGTGAACCATATTGTGGTGTACGCCATGCACATGTGCTGCATTGTTAGAACACATCACAGTGCTTGATTTTTTTCTTTTTAAAATAACATTAATTTAACTGTGTGGCAGAGCATGGCAAATATTACTCTTGAGTTTAGATACAGTAGCTTTAATCTAGAAGGTGACACAGGCTATCAGACTCCATCTATAACTAATACAGTTAAATATCAGTTATCCGGTATTCATCTAACCAGAAAAAAAAATCCCCTGTGTACTCACTGTTTTGCTGATCTGCGGAATGTGTTATCCTGGAAATGATAGTGTATTTCCTCCAATGAATGCTTTTTCCCAAAGGATTTTTCACAGAGAGGCAGGAATGTAACGCTTTTATGATAAAATCATATATTTCCTCCAAAAGTAAGAAGATGCTAATATGTTTTCCTGAAGCTTTCTTCCTTCAGCACAGCACACTAACAGTTCTTAGTACCATTTGTGTGGTAAAGAGCATGCTGTATGAGAATGCAGAATTACCTGTTTGTCTTCTGGAATTTAAGGCTAATGGAAGGATATCATATTCAGTTGATGTTTGTAGATAGGGTCGCCCCTGGAAAAGCACCTTGTCCCCGTGCTGATGGGGACAAGGGCCTATTCCCCACAAGCTCTGGGGCATTGGTTGTGGGGGTGCGGGCAGGGGACTTATTCACATCAGGGTACCCCTTTAATAAAGGGGCACCCAGATGCGGCCCCCCTTGTGAATGAGTAAGGGGTACTTGTACTCCTACCTTTTCACTAAAGGGTTAAATAAAAGATAACTAAAAACACCAGACTTTCATCAAAAATCGTTTATTTGAAAACGATTATTATTTGAAAACACAACAAAGGATTTTTGACAAGTCCTTTATTAAGGAAACCCCCCCCCCCCAAAAAAAAATGATCCACCGACATAATCCAGAGTCAATCACGATGTCCAGCGTTGTCCATGATGAAGACCCGCCAAAAAAATAAATAGAAATTAAAAAAGTGATGACCGCCGTCCCGTCCACTGCGACGAACACCCGCCGCAGAATGGCATTTTGACAGATGTCGGCAACTTACAAACAATTGGGCGGAGCTAGCAGTGACAGCTAGCTGCGCCCAATTGTTTACAGTTTTAACAGGTGAGCCATTATTGGGCAGAGTCATCATGACTGTGCCCAATCATGGTTCTCACAGTTCTGTCACAGTTCTCTGTGCCCTGATTGGGCAAAGGCTTTCACCTGACCTGTGGTCAGGTGCAAGCCTCTAGCCAATTAGGGCTTCACAAGGCGCATTGCCTTGTGAACAGCCTGATAGTGATGTTCGAGTTGAACTCACATTCGGCTCGAACATCGAACCCAACTCTACTTATGGGGATAGCAGCCTATATGACACCTGTGCAAAGCTGATATAGGCGGGGAATGGGTTTGAGCATACATTTTTCATACACCAAACTAAATCCCATTTAGTTTGTGAAAGCACTGTGTATCATAAACAACTGCATTCAGTTTTTTATTTTAGAAAATACAGTTTCACCTTTTCTTTAATCCTTTGTGTATCTCAACACTGCTGAATTCCTTAAGCTTTTTTTACCTATTTGTCTTCTAGTCTTCTATAGTTCTACACTCCAATGGCAGCTACATGTCATTGGTCATAATAGGCTTCCTAATGGGAACATATTCTGCAACAGCAGAATATGCCTGTGCAATAAGCATTGGCATGCTCACTTACTGTATCCAACAGAAGCACGCATGGCAGAGTGAGAATGCAGTAGAGTAATTGGGAAAGCCACAAAGCGCTGTCATGCCATAATAGTAAATGCTTGAACAAGGACCTTTGTGGCAGGATTATCAGGTATCATATTAATGAATGTTGAAGATTTAAAACCCATCTCTAGGCAATATCAATCCTTCTGCCCCAGCTTCTGCACATTCACAAATTATTTAAAAGAAAAAACCTTTTAGTTGAGTCTGCCATCATATGACACTCTGCGGCACCTCTTCCAGAAGTGGAGACTAGTGATCTACCACTTCAGTCCACGTCCACCAACTGGTCTTGTTGCTGTCCCTTGTATTGTGGCATCATGGTGCAGCTTTTAGTGATTGAATGTGGTCTCTTAAAGAAGTACTCACCCAAACCATATACATGAAGAAAGAAGACTCGTGACCTGGTCTGTCATGTAATCGTGGATCCAGGTAAGAATTTGGCCCATTTAGGTAGAGTTTTTTTTTTTTTAATAAAAGGTGTAGATCAGGTAAGAGGGTGGCATGGGCTAGCCCAGAGATTAGCATTAAAAAGTTGGAAAATGTGAAAGTACATTCTACTTACGAATCGCACATATCTATTGCTGGCAAAATCTGGAATTTGTGGCTGTGCTATCACTAGTTTACCAAACAACAAGCTTGGATTACAGAGGATTTAGTACTAAAATGGTGTTACAATATTCTAAGAAGTCCCTTCCATTATTAATGTTACCTGAAACATAGTTTATTGTTTGGTTACTATACAAGGACTGTTCATAGCACATAAACACTGCATACAGTTAGGTGTCAGAACTGGTCTTTCCGTCTAGTGAAAGGAAGTCATTCTGAAATGTAATATCTAGAGACTTGTGTAAATATTAGCTGAAACCAAGATAATCTATTCAGATACCACTCTATAGAAATGCAGATAAGAGGAATAATTAAACAAACACTACCATTGGTCGGTTGTAAGTAACTAATGAGTTCCCAACCCTAAGTGATATAAATAAACTTCCCAGCAAATGTCTGAAATGTTACCATAACATTTTAATTTCCCTAAATTAAGCAATAATTTAAGTTGAAAGAATTGGTCGTTTATATTGGAAGTTTCAATACAGTTTCAATACAGGGGTAGAAGTGGAAAGAGTTGTACACTACCCATGGCCTGGAAAGGCTCATCCCTGACCCCAGTTAATTATGCTTGTGTCCGTCCCCAGTCCCGCATTGAAATGTTTCTAAACCCAAAATAAAAAATGTTATATATTGGAGCTTACCAATCCTTAGATGTGGCTGCTGAATGTGTTGCTTTCATCAGGTTTTTTCCTTTACTTTTACCTAGTAATCTTGTGAATTAGAGATGCACCGATACCGGTTATTCGGTATCAAGTACGAATACCGAAATGTTGCTTTTGGTCCTCGCCGATACCGAGTACCGATACCGGTACTTACGCTGGCATGGAGCCAGCTTCCCGGGCAATCAGGAAGCCGGGCGGCATGTAATGAAATGCTGCCCGGCTTCCTGATTGCCCAGGAGGCTGGCTCCATGTTCCCCTACGGCACTGCCGTCAGAGGAGATTTTTAATTGACCGGAAGTTCCCGTATCGTAGATGGTATCGGAGCATTGGCTACGATTTCTTACTCCACCATATCTATGAAGGGAGCCATGGTTGTCACTCAATGCTGCTCTCTTGATTTGGACTACAAACTGTGTATGGATTTAAAGACTCGCAAGACTTTGCCTTCATATTTTTGTAAAAGACTATCTGTCATTTTGTGTGAAGGATTCAATTGCTTTAATTTCTCTGTGGCTTAAAACCATGATAACATTTCCACCATGTTTCTAGACATTCTTTTTTTACTAAACATGTGATTTTTTTTATCTGCAACATTTTAGCTAAATAGGACTTTAGTCATGAGAAAAATGAGTGTTTCACTTGTGCTAGCAATCCAGAGAATTGAAATAAACTTCTTCATGTCTGAAAGAAATTATTGTATTTTCTTATCTATGTTAATTACCACCTTTGCCTGTGCACAAATAAATATTTTCAAAACAACAGCCATATTTAATTGTTCTCATACGAGTGTTCAAAAAAACTCGGATTGCGTATGACAAGCAGTCATTGTTCCTGGAGAAGTGCATCACATGTCTTCCTCTCCATCTTGATAAAATGGGGGGGGAGATGAATTAGTAGAATACAGAAGATAAAACTGTTTGTTATTTTAATTCAATTTACAGAAAGTGACAAGGACACTGCACTTCTGGTAAAATCAGCAGGCAGGTATTTTCTGTACTTGCTAAAATTGTCATCCTGAAATGTTTAAACTAATGAAGCAATCGAATGAACTAAAGAATTATATAGAGGGACCAGTAAACTGTAATATCTTATTTTTCCTTTAATTTAGATGTACTTTAATATAAGCCTCTTTTAGGGGACATTCATTAGACAGAATAGGCTTTTGTGCTCATATTGTTGTAATAAATAAAGCATTGTCGTAAACAAAGGTGTTAAAGGGTACGTCCACTAAAAAGTGACAGTTTAGTTATACATGGCTTCTGGCAGGTTGAGTCAGCCATTGGCATCTTTTTTTCCAGTCTTTATTTAAAGAAGACAGAGTTTACAAGGAGTGGTGTGTAAGCATAGAAACAACAAACAAAGCAACACTTCCCATGAAATGTAGAACAACAAAAAAAAAAGATCATGATCACAGAGCTGCTGTACAGCTGAAATTAGCCGTACCAGCCTGAAGTGAATAGCCGAACAGTGTTCGGCTCACTTCACTTCAGATCGGTCATTCACTCGGCTGCCATCGGCGGCTTCGTGAATAGACCCCATAGACTTGAATAGGTCTTGGATCACTAGGATAGATTCCTCAGCCCAAGTCCAGCTTGGAAAAAAATTAAGATATAATCCCTGGCATCTTTTTAAAAAAAAAGCAGTTCCAGCTGCAATGCTCACCCTATACCCAGAGACTCGCCATTCTAGTGCTGCTCCTCTCCTGGGTTGAAAGACACCCAGCTTCATTTAACCCACTTCCTGTAAACTTCCTGAAGTCCCATGACCTAGGGTTAGACTTTACGATATTGTTATTGTAGGGAATATTTTAGGAAAATGTGGGTCATAATATATTTGGAAGAAACGTGAAGGGAGAAAAAAGGGCAAATAAAGTTTAATAAAGAGTAAAGGTGAAGAAGTACACCTTCACAGGAGAAGCCAGAGCCTTCTCTTTTACAGAAAAAGCGTGCATACAACCTGTCTGATCCACCTCAAAATGGTGGAATGAGACACAGAGAACCCCTGCGAGGTTCTTCAGAAAGGAAAAGGAGACAACCCGATTGTCGGAACGAAGATATAGCCGAAACAGCCCAAACCACATGCAAACAATAGAGAGAGACTTCTTTAGGGAGTTTCATGGCGGGGCAAAAGAAGGGAAGGATGATGTCATTACGATGAAAAGAAGACACCACCACTTTAGGCAAAAGGGAATCCTTGTGCCTAAGCACAGCCTTTTTTTTTTTTTTCTTTTCAATTCCTCTTTATTTAATAACATTATCCTTGTGGAGGACAAGAAAAAAAAAAGATTACTATATTACATGCATCCATCGCCTAAGAACACTAACAAAAAACTGATGATTTCCTGGAGTGGGAGGGGTTATATGATATATGAGGGTCCTCACAGCTCTGGCCAGTCTCCAACCACCTGATGATTACCTGCATATTACCCAACCATCTCTGAATTTGCCTGTGACCTGTACTGTACGATCAAGAAAAGCTTTGCATTGCCTATTGATGATTTTGGTACTGTATTTTTTGTACCACTTTTGTGGGCACATGCAGTGTTGAGACTTGACATATTTGCTATGCATTTACTCTACACATCCTGATCCTTTATTTTGTAAAAAAAAAAAATAGTCTGCACTAAAACTAACTTTATTGTATTTTATACTGAAAATATAGATGTAATCAGTTGTGCAAATATCATCCAACATGAAATAAAATGCAACTACCATCTTTTCATTCTGCGGGGCCTCTGTGCTGAAATATATAATTTTGGGGCCAAATATGAACATTTTAACAGGTATGTAAAAAAATGAAAAAAGGGTTCTAGGTAGCAAAGTGGTTAAATAATAATTTTCAGTCAGCACACTGAGATAATAGTAATGAGCAACTGAACTACTAAACAATAACACACTGATAAGATTATTTATTATCATGAAGCTACTTACATTAAATCATGTATCTATTTTACAAATAACTTTTTGTTTTAGGTTTACTAGGTTAAGTCAGGTCACCAACCCTTTGAAAAGAAATTGGTGAGTGGTTTGGCCATCCTTGTATTTATTGTGGCACACTGATACCTAGCATCATGTTTTTCTCTTACCTTTTATGACAAAATTTTTCTTAAGAAGATATTACTTACACAATCATAAAAATTTCACACTGTGGAAAACGAATGTAGTCAGTTATACTGTAAATTTACCATACATTGCCTACAATGTATGGTAATGACATCACTAGCAAATATCAGGTTCACAGTAAGTTTATGAGGACTACAAGGATTACAAAGGTAAATGACTGCAAATTGCTTAATACACCTATGCACACCTATGACATATAATTTGTGTGTTTTTACATGGTATTGTGCTGCAACTTGGAGCGGTGGCTAAATTACAACACACACAGGGACATGGGGAACAAAAGCACCCACCCTCCAGAAGGAAGTACAGTGTCAGTAGGAATTCAGAGATGATTTGATGATCTTCAGCTGAGTGAAACACAAATAAGATACATTTTTGTTAGTAGTTAAGGTGCTTGAATGTAATTAACTTCAGCAGAGCTGTGGAAAATTATGTTTACACTAATTAGCCCTGTATGTACTGTGCGGGCAGATTTCATTATCTGTTGTAAATTAGATGTGAACACTGTCTGCCCGAACAAAGGTTTAAAGACCTAGGGGGTTATTCTCTAAAGAGCCGAAGAATACAGCCGTAGCTTCGGCTGATCCTTTGGCTCACTTCGGCCGCCTCTACCCTTCTGTTCAGTCGAACCAAAGGGCTGCTGTATAAGCTATTCACAATAGCCTGCACAGCAGCCGAAGGCAGCGGAGCGGCTCAGCCAAGCCGAAGGCATATGATTCGGCTCGACTGAGCCGAAGTGACAGCCGAAGCGGGGAGAACTGCCTGCCTAAGGTCCGACCGTTCTCCACGCACATGACAGCTGGGGGAGCTAGCTGTGATCTCACAGCTGGCTCCGCCCAGTTATAATGACAGATCCGCATCCTCAAATCACCTGGGGTCGCTGATCTGTCATTAAACGTCAGAGATCTGCTTCATCAGCTTCTTTTCTCTGACTATAGCAGCCAAATGACTGATCCCCCTATTGCAGCAGTGCCGTCCGTCCGGTTTTTTTCAACGGGCGGACGGCAACTGGTTTAAGGAGAACTATGAAGTGAGTGATTTTCACTCAACCTCATAGTTCGAGCCTACGTGTGACAATTAAACTGTCACACGTCGGCTCCATAGATCGGGAAGTGAGCGAACACATACCATCGCTCACTCACTTCTCGATCATGTCCCTGCAGAGAGCCGTGACTGTCACTCACGGCTCTCAGCAGGGACTCCCCCGCTCCCCTGTCCGATCCTCCAGCGCTGACTGGCAGGACGGGAGAGGGTGCGGGTACAGCTGGCTCTGCCTCTAGATAGGCAGAGTCAGCTGTCACTCACGCAGCTGGGTGGATCTCGTCAGTATTGTCGGGATCCGTCCCGGCGACGGCGGTCTCAGTATACTGCGAGCTGTAGCTCGCGATATACTGAGCTTTGGGTCATGGGAGGACGCTAGTTTATTTACATTTTTTAAATAATTTTTCAACTCTTTTTTTTTCTTCATTAATTTCACTTATTTTCTATTCTGCTCGGTACCTCGGAGGTATAGGGGCGAACGGCAGCGAGTGAGCTGCCGGAGCTTCAGCTCAGCCGATTCAGATGTTGGATCGACTAAGTCGAAGTTCCTCTGCACTTTGGCTCAGCCAAACATGCAGAGCATGTTTGGCTGACCGAAGGCAGCCGATGTATGGCTAATTTTAGCCGATGTACGGGCCGGAGTGAATAGCCGAACGTAGTTCGGCTCACTTCGGCTTGGGCTGTGTGAATAACCCCCCTAGAGGCATTGTATGTTAATGAGAACAAGCTCAGTCTGCCTCCAGTAGCTTGGAATCTACACAAAGGATTTCACCAAAGAAATATTTAAAAGGAAAGAAATATATTTTTAAAAATTATCTTAAGCTATGCTGTGTAAATAAGAACACATAAAAAATAAAACATTTTGTTTTTTTTCAAATTTGACTGCAAAAGTGGAACTACACTAGCACACAAGCAAGGTGCATTTGTCCATCGACACAAGCCCGAAGAATGTCTACACAGGCCCTCACCATTGCCAGATTTCAAAACCATCTGAAGCTTTCTTTATTGTCCTCTCGTGTTTATCAGCTGTGAGTTATACTGTCAGCATGTAATAATCATATAAATAAACAAGGAACTTGGCATTCTTTCACACTGCTTTACCATTTCCTGGTACTACAACTGTGTAATCTTATCTAGGGAGAGTTTGTGCCTTAAAATGTTTACAGTTTAAAAAAAAAAAAAAAACCAACACAAAATATAAAAGGTTATTGTAAAACCAAACATACATAATTGCAATACTATTTAGTGCTTTTGCAAAAGAACCAGAAATACAAATTGTGTTTATTTTAATTTTAGTGCAACTGTGAAGTATAAAAAAGGCAATTGTGTATTTTTGTGATAGCCGTAGTTTTACCATAAGAAGTAATAAAATCTTGTAACGTCACACACATTTTAAAAATGTAGCTTTCTCATTTACATGCAGCGATGGTGTTGAAAAAAGTTCTGCAGTAAACCACATAACTTTGCTGTACATAGGTGTACGCCTTACTGAATTGTATTTGAGGTTGAATAAAGACATACGTCCATCAAGTCCAACCCATATAGGTCCACGCATCATCTCATTCTTAGGGATACTGGTATTCCTGGATATTACGGTCCCTCAAGAAATTTTCCAAACGTTTCTTGAACAAATCTACACTCTTGGCTGAAATCACTGCCGATGGCAGTGAGTTCCAGACCTTAACCGCTCTTACTGTAAAGAACCCTCTTCGCCCATTGTGCTGGAATTTTTTCTCCACCAACTTTAGGTGGTGGCCTCTAGTCTTTGTAATGGAGTTAATCTCAAACAGTTTGTTGTCAATGTTGCTGTCACCATTGAACATCTTGTACATGAAAATCATATCCCCCCTTAATCTCCTTAATTCCAGCGTAAACATGTTTAAGGTCAGAAGCCTTGTCTCATAGCTCTTGTCCTCCATTCCCCTAATTAGTTTTGTTGCCCTCCGCTGGACTCTCTCCAGTTCAAGGACATCCCTTCTCAGTACCGGCGACCAAAATTGGACCGCATACTCCGGATGTGGCCGAACCAACGATCTATATAGAGGCACAATTATAGACTTGTCCCTGCAATACATCCCCTTCTTAATACAGGACAAGACCCTGCTAGCTTTGTTTACCGCAGCTTGGCACTGCAAGCTACCATTCAGTTTGTGGTCTACAATGACCCCCAAATCTTTTTCTATTTCTGACTTCCCACCCATAATTGTATAGCCTATTTGTTTATTTTTATGTCCAAAGTACATTACTTTGCATTTATTGACATTAAACCTCTTAGTGATTAATCACTAATGATTTTAGCAGCAATTGGTTAAATCTCTCATAAACAGAAATGAACAATCTTAGCCATTCCAGTGCTGTAGTAAAAGGCAACAATCAGCTATGTTGAAATGTGGGAACTTTTTACAGCATTCAGTTTATGATATGTCTATTACCTACATGACATCAATAAGGAAAAAGCAAACAGAAATGTATGTAATCAGGACACATTTGTCTTATCTTTAAGTTTTAATCAATGATTATCCTAAGTTGAATATAGCATGTAAATATGCATATACACCTCAGTGTTGTACATGTGACATGCCATATTTTTGTAATTATATATGAAAGCAATGAATATTTTTAGAAATGTTTTTCTTAAGCAAATAATTGAAAAGGGTATGGCCCCCATTCTCTAGTGGAATGCAAATACAAATATTAAATAAAGAGATATCACAAAAGCTCTAAGCTGTGCTCTTCATTGCCTAGTGAGCAAACATAACCTTTAGTTTATTGAAGAATGTTTACATTGTATTCACAGAAGAAATGCACCAGCGGCATGGATCACAATTACACTCTACAATTAGTTATTCAGCATCGTAAATATAAATGTGTGACATACAGTAATGCAATGACTGAGTAGGAAGATAGCCAGCTGGATAATAAGATTAGAGAAATGTTTACAACCAGGAATTGTTATGCCGCAATAAAGGGATTCCCTAGATTGTAAAGTCTCAAGGGCAAGGCCTTTCTAATCCTATTGTACTGAAATTGTATTGTAACTATACTGTCTTTAAAGTGCTGCAGAAATCCTGTATAATATTATTATTATTATTATAAATCTACTGGAAACCAAGTTCTTGATTGTTAATGTAGGATAAAGGAGTCCATAAACTGTTTTGGGCACCACAATCACCTAATGGGCCCACAGACATGAACACTTGACAGAATGTCTGTTCATATGTCGATGATAAGGGGAAGTGAAAAACTGTCAGGTCACCAGTATCCCCAGTTAGGGGGGTTTAGGGTAGTCAGAGAGTTAGATGTCACCCCAGTCTGTTTATCCTTGAAGTGACACTAAACTCTGGGGCTAAACCTTAAAAATGCATTCATGTACCTTAACTTTTAACAAAAATGTATCTTATTTGATCCTCAAATCATCTCTGAATTCATGCTGACACTGTTCTTCCTTCTGGAGGGTGGCTGCTTTTGTTCCCTATGATCCCTGTGTGTGTTCTAATGTAGCCACCGCTCACTCTTATGATGGATTACAATCTCAATACCAATGAGTGAACTAAACATGAGTTTCTAGTCCATTACAGGAGCGGGCTTGGAGAGGTAGCTATTTTACAACACACACAGGGACCATGGCCACTAAAAGTATCCACCCTCCAGAAGGAAGGACAGTGTCAGCACCAATTCAGAGATGATTTGAGGCTCTACAGCCAAGTGATACACCAAATATGCTATATTTTTGTTAATACTGTAGTTAAAGAGGAACTTTACCCATATCTTCAAAATAACAGAGGCACCTTTTTTTGCCTTATTTATCTTTTCTTCCCCAGTCTTCTGACAGTGGCCATTTTAACTAAAGGGTAGGTTAAAAAATTGTAAGTAAAATAAAAATATGTTTGTTTAGCTAGTAAATGTAAGAATATTTCACTTCAGCATGCAGAGCTTCACTGTACGCTGATGTGATTTTTAGTCAAAGGGGGTAAAGGTTTACTTTCAGTTACTTGAATGCATTTTTAAGATTTAACAGCTGACTTTAGTGTCACTTTAAGTCTTAATTCACTTCAGGATCAACATCTTTGGTAATTTTTCATCTTTGGTTTTTGTTTTATCTAATGGAAAGACAGTTACTACGAGGCGGAAGGCACTCCCATTGAAGTGTATTGAGCCCAAAAAGCACAATCATGCCCCAAAGGAGCCCCTGTACTTTTTCTGAGCGCATCGTTCAGCACAATAGAATAACATGGAAATCTGAGTTGCACGTTAAACAAACTGATTGTTACTGGAGTGTTGGATTGGGTGAGACTGGGCACTTGTAGATCTCTTGAACAAGAATGGAAAGCAGTTAAAGCTCTGATAGTGCTGATTGGATTGTGATCTGTATCTGTCACTTTGCTCCAACGAAACAAACGAAAACAAAACGAATATTCGTACAGACTACCGCTAACATCTAAACAGACTACCACTAACGTATTTCGTCTGAATCCTGAAACTAATTGACTTTCGGTCCCGGAAAACGAAATAACGCAAAATCCGAATCAAAACGAAACTAAACAAATTTTTTGCCCGTGCACATGTCTAATACACATAGCAAAAATTGTAAAATTGCTCAGGTCCCCAGGAAGGAATCAGATTTCTGAAGCTGTGTCACTAAGGGGTTAAAACAAGGTGCATTTGTCCATTAACACAAGACCAAAGAATGTCCACACAAGGCCCTCACCAAGGCCAGATATGGAAGGCATGTGAAGTTTTCTTTGTGGTCCTTTTCTGTTTATTGGTTGTGAATTATACCGCCAGCAATTAAACCTCACATAAAAAACCAAGGATATTGGCATTCTTCCACATTGCTTTTCACTTTCCTGGTTCTATATATGTATAATCTTATCAAGGTAATCTTCTACAGCTTGAAAAATAATCGCAAAATATGGAAGATTATCTTAAAGTGGACCTTTACCCCCCTTTCACTAAAAATCTAATCAGCCTGCAGCTCTGCGTGCTGATTTAATATCATATTAAATTCATTAGTTAAACAAACATATTTTTCATTTACTTACAAATAGAGTTTATCCACTTCCTGGTCCACTTTGGCACAAACGATGTCATCGAGCCCAAGCATTGCATCCTGGAAGAATTACATCAGCATTGCATTGGTGGGAAATCTCATCTGTAATCTCAGGAGATCTCAGGGAAAGGGATTTTCCTCCCTTGAGATGATCTGCATGGGCACATGTCCTAGTCACATGAGCCAGCGATCCAGGAAGTAAATGAGAGATATATTAATCTACCCTTAGTTAAAATGACCACTGTCAGAAGACTGGGGAAGAAAAGAGAAATAAGGTATGCAAAGCAGGGGCGGAACTAACGCCGGTGCAGCCGGCGGTAGTTCGGCCTGGAGGACCCAGCAGCTTCCTGATCACACAGCCGCCTCTCCCAGCTACATGGTGTTTCTGCTGCCGAGGAGGAGGTGAGGTGACTGCTTTAATCTTCTGTATATGCCTAAGTTCTGTGACATGTTTTGTAGTCCTCTATAACGGGCAGAGTTATTCTGCGTTTCTGTAGACAGTATTGCTGGAAGTTGTAGTCCCCTATAGCTGTTACCATTCTGCATTTCTGTAGAGATTATTGCTAGAAGTTGTAGTCCACTATAGCCGTTACTATTCTGCAAAGTAAAAACAGTGAAGCACCACGGACTGTCAATCCTTAATGGAAATTCCTTTTAGGCATACTGCAGGATGCTGCCCCAAAGAAGCCGGGAAAGATGGGAATCTAGGAAATAAGCACAAGAGGGGTGCCTTTCCTGGTGCAGATCAATTTTATTTCAATAAGCATGAATAAAAAAACCGAATCATACTCACAAACATGAGTGTCACAAAGTCATGAGGTGAGGGCTGACAAGCAGTGAGATGTCCACTCGATGATACCAGTGTTGTCGTTGTCGTTGACAACACTGGTATCATCGAGTGGACATCTCACTGCTTGTCAGCCCTCACCTCATGACTTTGTGACACTCATGTTTGTGAGTATGATTCGGTTTTTTTATTCATGCTTATTGAAATAAAATTGATCTGCACCAGGAAAGGCGCCCCTCTTGTGCTTATTTCCTATAGTCTGCATTTCTGTAGAGAGTATTGCTGGAATTTGTAGTCTCCTATAGCCGTTACTATTCTGCATTTATGTAGAGAGTATTGCTGGGAGTTGTAGTTCTCTATATCCGTTACCATTCTGCATTTTTGTAGAGAGTATTGCTGGGAGTTGTAGTCACCCATAGCCATTACAATTCTGCATTTCTGTATAAAGTATTGCTGGGAGTTGTAGTCCTCTATACAGAAATGCAGAATGGTAATGGCTATAGGTGGGCAGGGCGGGCATTGTAAGAGCCGGGGGGAAATCTTGCACCAGGGCCCATTGTTCCATAGGTCCGCCACTGATGCAAAGAATAAAAATCCAGCAATTATCTAGAAGTATGTGTGTGTAGATTGTCATTACTAAACATTTGTAAAGGTGCCTTTGTTGTTATTTTAAAGATATGGGTAACGTTCCTGTTTAAAATCATACATACAAGTCTATAGGAATGCAAAACCATCTTGAAGCAGGTCGTATGCGCCTGTCAATCAATTCTAAATGATCTCAGAAGTATTCCAAACTGATGTCAAACTGATTCCATCAAGGCCACAGTCCATCAACACAGCCTCTAATGCTGTCCGATCATGACCACATGCCTGACCATCTTCTCTTATTGATGGGAAGCTAAACCGAATTGCCTCTATCAAAATCATGCGAGATTCCTTTTCTCCCTAATTATAGACAACTGTGGGTGTAGGGTAAAAGCATAATAGTAAGCATAATTCAGCACATAAAACAAATTCAATAACATCGTACAAAGCAATCATTCAATGCAAACTGTACAAAACAAATTGTGTAAGAGTTTTCTTTAGACTGTAGCAGCTACAGGGAGAAGGCAGAAATTAAATAATGTAATTTAATCCTGTTATGCAGTTATGAAAATAATTACATTCATTCTGAAAGCTTAAATATGTATGAATATATTTTACTTGAGGACACCTGCACAGCAGCACTACAACTGAGGAAGGAATTTAGTCTCTACAGCACTGCTGTAAGTCTAGCAAAGGGAGGTTACTGATAGAAGGAAAGAGTGACAGCATGAGAGTGAAGTACCACTGTGTTTTCAATCAGCAGGCTGGAGGAAGATGGCTCAGCTCTAACTACAACCAATTTTTTTTTTTATTATTATTTTTTTTATATTTGTGCTTCCATTGGGGAGATTACCATGTTTCCTTTTTATTTAAAGGGTATGAAACAGACCAGAAAGTGAGGGGAAATATTGGCACATGGGTCACAGAAAGTAAGTAGAGTGAGGGAGGCTGAAAGGTTTGTACACCCATCTGTGTTCTCAATGGGTAGATTTCCATCTGTTTTCTTTCTATTTAAAGGGTATGAAAAAGACCAGAAAGTGAGGGGAAATATTGCTACATGGGATACAATAATAACAAAAAAAAAACTATTTTCAGTAAGCAAGGAAGGCTGTAAGGTTTGTACATCTGTCTGTGTCCCCATTGGGGAGATTTCCCCTCACTTCCTGTCTAGGTGATGGGTGTCACACAGAAGAGGAAAAGAAACATGGACAATAATAAAATACTGAGATAAGATCCAAACCTTCCCTACTCCTAAAGCAGAACTCTAACTTCCCTAAGGATGAATTAATTCTCTAGCTAGTAAAATGGTATATATACCGTATATGTAACCTAAATGTACATTTTGCTTCAAAAACAGATGAATGTGCTTTTTACTGCACATTTACAACAGGTTATCTAGATATGTTTATGTCTAATTAGGACAGCAATAAAACAGTGGGAAGATCCCTATGGCTAGTCATACATGGGCCTAGCCCTAGGGATGAACAAGAGAAAATCAATCAGTTCCCCTATCCATGCTTAACAGCACGAATGGAGGAATCTCCACTACTGTTTAATGTATTCAGACAGCCAAGGCACCTATGGTTGCCTGAATACCTGAGCAGTGACTGCATCTGATACGATGCAGTCCCTGTTTGGCCAATGGTTTTCCACATGGCTCAGTTGATTTATGAGGGTCCGTTCACATCTAGAGCGGACTGAAAACGTAAGTCAACGGAGGTCTGTTGACTTGCAATTCCATTCCATAAATTCCATTGCATTCCGTTGAGGTTTTTTCTTTTTTTTCCAAGTTTATTTTAATTAACATTTCCTGGGTGGACAAACTTCTATTTATATACTGTATATATAAATTTTTCTTTTTTACTTGCATTCCGTTCCATTGTGTTGGCATCCGTTTATCATGTGTTGCGTTTCGTTGTGCTGCAAAAAAGAGAGCATGTTCTACTTTTTTTCAGTGCACTGCAACGCAACGCAGCAGTGTGAACCGGTTCCATGGTCCCATTCACACCCATACATTTTAAGGTTGCCATCTGTTTGCATCCATTGAAAATCAGAGGCTGATGGATTTGGTTTGAATGGGGCCTGAATCGACTTTTGTTGAGCTGGGTGGTGCATATAGGACCTCCCGCTGCTCGATTTTTGCCAGTGACATTTTTGTCACACTTTGACAGACTATGAATGGTGGACATGGATGTAGAGCTGGGGTCTCAAAGTACTGGCCCTGGTCATGGACTGCGTACCTGACTTGCGGGAGCAACACCTGTCAGCTCTGGCCAGGGCAGCCATCAGACATTTTGGGGCCCCTTACACAACTTTAGGCCTGGCCTAACAGGGGAGGGGTGGCCGGGACCATACCAAGTGATGTACTGCACTTATTACCAACAGCAATAACAGCGGTGGATCGTAGGAACAAACTGGCCCCCCAACCCCCTCGGCGGTCTCTGCACCAGAGAGACTTACACTCTAATGTCCCCCCACAGTCTCACACTATTATAATTATACATTTATATAGCTCTGCCATATACCACAGTGCTGTACTGAGAACACTGAGCCAGTCACATCAGTCTCTGTACAGAGGAGCTTACACTCTAATGTCCCCCCCCCATAGCCACACACTATTATTATTCATTTATATAGCTCTGACATATACTGCAGTGCTGTACAGAGAACACAGAACCAGTCACATCAGTCTCTGAGGACCTATCTATCAGTCAGAGGATCTTACACTTTAATGGAGAATGGCACCAGCTGTAGGGGGACAACAAATCCCTGCAATACATTGTACAGAAATGCAGAACAGTATATGAATTGGACTCTGGACTTAGTGACGCACTGGACTCTGGACTTAGCAACACACTGGACTCAGGGTTTAGCAACACACTGGACTCAGGGCTTAGCAATGCACTGGACTCAGGGCTTAGCAACGCACTGGACTCAGGAACGCACTGAACTCAGAGCTTAGGAACGCACTGGACTCAGGGCTTAGTAATGCACTGGACTCAGGGCTTAGTAACGCACTAGACTCAGGGCTTAGTAACTCACTAGACTTAGGGCTTAGTAACACACTGGACTCAGGGCTTAGTAAGGCACTGGACTCAGGGCTTAATAACGCATTGCACTCAGGGCTTAGTAACACACTGGTCTCAGGACCCAACTGAGACTCCACACAGCCCACCTGAGAGTGACCTGGCAGAGCACACCATCGATCCTGCTCAGCCCATCTGAGACTATCTATGGTGGGCTCTGCAAAGGTCTCAGGTGGGCTGGCCGGGGGGTTCCTTTTCCTCCCAGCTCCTCTTACCTGCTCTTGCTGCTGGGGCCCAGCCTCCTTTGCCTTCAGACCGGCCAGAAGTGTCATCAAGATCAGAACACTGGCGGTGCTGCTGGGGACCCAGCCTCCTCCAAAGCCGTCGGATCGGCGCTGCTGGGGCCGGCCTCCTCTGACACCGATCTGGCACTGCTGGGGCCCGGCCTTCTCTGACGCCGGTCCAGTGCTGTGGGGGCCCGGCCGCCTCCACCTCCTCCCCTGTCACCTGTACAGCCAATACCCAAGGGTCCCGGGCCCCCCAGGCTGCCTGGGCCCTTCACAGGAGTATCGGCCCTCCCCCTCTGATGGCAGCCCTGGCTCAGGCACTCACTAGCTACGTTTGGCCAGAGCTCTAACAATTCTGTCCCATTAAAGTTAATGATCAGGTGACAGCCGCTGCATGTAAATGCCTGAATACTGCATGTAATCGTAAGTTATATGATTACATGCAGTTACAAAAACATTCACTATCCCTGGATACATGACGCGATTGATTCCTAACTGCATGTAATCCTTTCACATATGATTGCATGCAGTATGCAGGCATTTACATGCAGCGGATGTCACCTGATCATTAACTTGAACGGGATGCATTTGCCGCTTGTATACATGCGCAGACATTAGCACTGGTACCGTATATAGCAGCGGCCCCCACGGGATTAGAAAATGTGTCCAGTGGCCCCCCGAGTAAATTGAGTATGAGACCCCTGATGTAGAGACATGGAAGCACAGACATGCTAAATCAGGTTACAGACTGTATAAGCAGCAAGTGCTGACATCAAACTGTTTATACTGATATAATTTAAAGACATCACCTTAGGCATTGCATGTTATTATAATTTAATGAGATGTATCAATTTCAATTCTTTACTTTGACAGCAAAAGAAAAACAGTTTAATAATGCATGCTCATTGCTATGGGCTGAGCTAGAATCCAAAGCAAATGAGAATGATGTACTAGCTTTGTGCATAAAACACTAAAACTACCGACAACACAGAACGGGTGTACCTGCACTGAATTTGTTCCACTTTTGGGGTAAATTCTGTGAAAAGAAAAAAAAAAGGGAGAGAGAGAGATGTAAAGTAATGGAAACAAAGTATTAAAGAATTCCTTTGTATCCAAGGAGTTAGGAAATCTTTAGTGGTACACATGTTCTTTATTATCATATTTGTTAAAATATAGAGAGATAATAAGAAATACATATAGATACCCATACAGGTTGTATATTTAGTAAAAACGTTTTGTTTATTGTTAAATGCCGCCTAATGTACAGGCGACACGTTACTCCCTTACACAGCTGTTCTTATGCGATGTCATATCTGTATGTCTTGCATAGCCAAAAAAACCTAATAAAACATATTGAAGAGAATGGTAAAGGTAAACACTTAAGGAAGAACTCCGGGCACAATTATTCTTATCCTTTGCAGTGGGGATAGCCCCACACTGCAAGGGTTAATTGCTCATATTCGTCTAGGAATGATCATAAAAAATAAATTCTCATCTGATCCTCTGAGCCAACTGGCTGTTAGACTGGTCCCGGCAGCCTCTCTCCTCCTCCGTCCGGTGATCTAAGGTCCTGTGAGTCCTAATGACCTATACACTGTGTATTTGATGTAAGGACGCCGAGGAACAGTCCATCTCTGGAGTGGAGGAGGAGAGTTGCTGAATGAACTGGTCTAGAAGCCAGTCGACTGCAAGGTCCAGGTGAGTGTAACTGGTTTATTTTTGCTCCTAGATGAAGATGAGCTTTTAACCCTTGAATTGTGGGGGTAGCTCCACTGCAAGTGTTAAGAATAATTGTGCCTGGAGTGCTTCTTCAAAGTGCACATGAAGTCAAAACTGTTTATTAGTTTTGGATAAATTAAAGAGGAATTAAAAAACCTGTCAGGTTTTTACTGCTGGTTAGGGGAAAATACACTGGAATTCACGTTGTGCGGCCATGTGCATGAGCCCATAGACTGAACATGTAATATTTAGGACTCACTACGCACTCTTGTTCATTAAGATTATATTGAGTGCCGCTAAGGCTGCTTACACAGCTTCTCTAAACCAGGTATGTGGCCTACAACATGGTTATCATATAATCAGGGCCAGTGCTAGGATTTTTTCCAACACAGGCAAAGTTCAATTTTTGCGCCCCACCCCACCCCGCAACCAACC
>NW_017306609.1:489468-546591 GCF_000935625.1 Nanorana parkeri | reverse complement strand
AGCTGGCCGGTGACTGCCAGAGGATCTCGACACGCGCGGCACCTCTGGCAGTCGCCGGCCAGCTAAATTAGGACCCCATCTGGAGGTCCTCCCACCAGACCAGCGCTGACTCGCCGCTGCTCTCCCGCACCGAAGGTAAGTGAAGAAAAAAAAAACATAGCGCAAGCATCGGGTCATTTTGACACGTACAAGTACTTGTCAAAATGCCCTGTTTTTTCCGCCCTCACCCTGCAGCGCCCTCAGGCGGCCGCCTGACTTGCCTTGCGGTAGCACCGGGCCTGCATATAATATGATTATTATTTTTGCAATCTTGTGTCTTCGAATCTAGTAGTCAACTATTCAGACATGTCTATCAGCAGCACTAAAAATATTACTTGGTTTGTTTAGGGAGCCTTTCTAGCCTACAGCAAGTCCTACCTGTAAAACAAGTATTTAGAAAATGTATCTTCTGATTAACAGGAAACTCCAGGAAAACATAAAAAGAAACTTTCTTTCTATTTATTCAGTACATGTCACCTGGAAGAATTGACACAGGCTGCTGAATTGACAAAGACACAATGCAAATACTTTATTTCTTAACCTAGACGCAAACAAGTATTTGACTTGTTTGTGGGGTAGCCCTACTGCAAGGGTCAATAATTTTTTACCTCCAACCCCCCCCGCCCTACCCATCCTGAGCATCCTAGTATATTCGCAGTAAAAGTGCAGATTGAAAACTACTGCTTGAGGATCTGTTCAGTGCCATTCACATGACAAAATGCAAAGTCATGGTCATGTGATCTCAGCCTAAAGTAGGATATACCCTGAACGAATTTCAAACAAACTAAATAGATTTCGGAATGTGTGTTCAACTTTCTAATAATAGTTGATGGGGTCAAAACAATGATCAAATTCGACCATAGTGATGAAAAAATTTGAAGGGGCATGTTGGAAAATTTGTCTCGATCGAACAAAATTCTAACAGTGAATGTGGTTTTTATTTTGGAAACTCCATTCATTCCAAAATCAAATGTTAAATCAAAACAAAAATCAAACAACATTTTGAACGACATTTGTCAAGTCTCTGATGGCATTATCGACCTTTCTGAGAAGATTTTTCGTATATAGGTGTGTTTGAAAATCTACCAGTGTATATCCTACTTAAGGGGCTTAGAGGACTGGCATTCAGATAGAGCCAGTCAGTCAGTGGCTCTGCATCAGCACAGATCTCCCTTTCAGTTGTTACCACGTAAGCAATGTCCCTACACATGGTCACTTTTACTAGAGTTCATCTAATTGGGGAAAAAAATAACTCTCTCATTATATCAGTATCAAATAAAATATTTATCTTCTAACAACACAGTTTACATAACTATTGTTGTCTCTGCAGCTGCCTTCTTAGCTATGATGATGTTTAAACGTGGCAGCTTTTCTGATACTGGAAAGGGCTGATAAAAGTACTGATTTTTCTTCTAAAGTAATTTTATATAGTGCCAACACCCCAAGCAAGATTCTTTTGCTAGTCCAGAGTTCAGAATATCCTTCATCTATTGCCATGAAGTACAAAAGTTCAAAAGGAAATACATTAAAATAAAAACGTATCAGTTATAAACACCTGATTAAAATCTAAACAAATGAAAAATGAACCTAATTTCAGTAAAAGAAAGTGGCTTTTTAATGCCACAAAACTAAACTCCAGCAGTCTATTAAAAACATGGTTGAAGGGGGGCGTGGCTAGCATAAACCTCTGTCCGGATGATCCGAGGTTGTGGTACTTTAGCCCCCTAACAATGGTAGCTAACATGTGAAAATGTTTTGAGCACTAACCTGTTCCCTTCTCTGTATATTTTGCTTTTAATGTCCATTTGATATATGATTCAATATTTTGAAAATCCTGTACTGCTTGTATGAAAATAAAAAAAAGTTTATTCAAAAAAAAACAAACAAAAACATGGTTGAAAAACATATTTGGTAGCTATTTTACCTGGTAAGTGATTTGCAAATTTTTGTCTAGTTCAGAGGTATAAATAGCCCAGGCAGACAACACATCCAGGTTGGTGACCTGATTTTTCTCTACTGCAGACAAAGCTGAAACTCTGGAAAAAAATGTATTTTGCAAACACTATGTGCGAATGACTGCTGGTCGCTATAAAAATCATACCTTGATCAAAGCCACATAGATCCAGTCGTATACCAGCCCACTCTCTCTCCACTCATTCATTCCCAAAATGCCTTGTATGTTTTTCACAGAATGGACAAGGGGAGAGGAGGGTTGGTTACATGGCTGAAGCTCCCGTCATCTATTCACAGAACTTCTTGAATTCAGTTATATTTTCCCCAAGACACAGCTGTATTCCCGGCATATTACAGATGCCAGAAGGGACCCGTGGTAGTGTACTGCACAGTGTGTACATATGCTGTACAATGTACACAGAAGTCAGGCATGTCACCAGCATACTAAGAATCTTCATCTTAAAATGTCTCTATTGACGTTTAAGCATTGTGTAAAACAAATAGCAATTTTTCAGGAGTGCAGAGGCACAAAATGCCTAATGAAGGGACAAAAGAGATGTTTTTGGATAAAGATCCTCAGTGTGCTGGTGACAAACTTCCCTTCTTGGATTTATGTGGCGCCATCCGCAGAGTCACTTCAGCACCCATTCAACAGAGGGTACACTGATGAGGAGTACAGGAGGGATATTTACAAGGTACAGTGTACACATGCACTCAAAACTGCTTTAGGTGAGGAGCAGCTGTTTTTTTTGGCAGAAAAGACTTTGAAAGTACAGTATGTCTCTTTTGCAAACAATACCCTCTACTTTTAGCAGTCATTTTATTTTTTAAGATTACTTTTGCTTTAATTTACATACGGGTTTAGAGTGTGAGTTTAGTACATACCTTCTGTAAATGCTTTTTTTCCCAGCTAGGCAGTAAATATTGTGTATAATAAAACAGCTACATGAGGAAGTGATTTTACCTCTGTAGGAAAATTGCTGGTATAAGGTAATTTTTAGCTGTACAAGCACATTAAGGGTCCATTCACACCACATCCAAATTATCTCCAGACCAGACCAGATTGTTTAAGGATCCAAAATGCATCCTAGTGTATCCCTATGCCATTTCTGGCCTCTGTTCACACCAGCGCAGTCCGTTCCAGACCAGACCAGAAAGATACTGCATGTCTCATTTTGTCTGGTCCGAAATGCACTGGAACGTATGGAAACGCATTAACAATGCACACAAACGCACTGGAATGCACCTGAAAGCCCATTTTAAGCACAAAAAAACAGCTCCAGAACGTGGCAAGATTGCGGTAAAATCTGGATGTGGTGTGAATGGGCTCTTAAAGTGCCCTGGTATGTAACGAAAAAATATTTCTCTAAAATGAGGATCAATTAATGTAATAAAAGTCAATAAGCTCTTACCTTTGCCCCCTTTATTTGCAAAGATAGCAGACAATTAGCAACCCAGTATCTGACACTCTAAGGGCCTGTTCACATGATATCAGGTCCTGATCAGGTGCGGATCTGCAGACGCGGTGCTACTGATGCAGTGCGTTTTTGCCGCGTTTTTGATGCGTCCCAGTTTAAAAACTTTTTTTATTTTTTTTTGCTGGAGTGGGGCTGTCAGTATGTATGCGTTTCCGGACCATTTCCTGACCGTACAAAATGTGACATGCAGTATTTTTCTGTCGTAACCTGAACGGACTGCGCATGTGAGAACTGTAGCCCATAAAACACATAGGGATACATTGGGATGCATTTTTAGTGCAGGAGCGTATGGATCAGGTCAGCACAGAAAACGGACGTCGTGTGGACAGGCCCTAAAGAATGTCTCTGTTCCCATTTACTCAAAAACCTATACCAACTCTGCTATAAACATTAAATAACCCTGAATATTCAAAAGTAGGGACATTATAAACAGTGTTCCTATAAAAAAAAATGAATAAAATACATGTGGGTCATTATAAGGCCAATATAAATACAAATAATGAAGAGGAAAGTTTTTCTTTAGGACGCTTATGTGGACCAATAGTTAGCACAAACTCTAATTCTGAGTGCCAATAGACAAAGTGCCATAGACAAAGCTTTTGTGGGTTTCTGTTTTTCTCACACAATCCAAATATACAGTATACAGTGGGTTAACTAGATTCTACCAAACGACATGTGCAAATATTCTGCTGTATGACGATTGGAGGAAGGCAGATTGCAACTCTTTTGGAACTCTAGTTTGTGAAAATGGTAAAACAATCTGTGCAGCATTACATAATGTTGATTTACTAAAGACAAATAAGCTTTTCACTTTTCAAGGAAATCAACACTTTGCCATTTTCCTTTAGTTAAGTGAAGCTGGTGAAAATTCACTTTGCAAAGAATACCCAATCACCTGCAAGGTAAATTTAAAATACAAAACTGTATTTTTCAATGTACATGATCGGATGATGAAAGTCAACAGAGCTTCTCCTCATTCACTAAGCGGAGGTAAAACTGCCTTGCAAAGTAAATCAACCCCTATATGCCAATATAAATATGCATCAGACTGATTGCTACCTTAATGCAGCTTGAGAGCAGTATCTCAATGACCCCGAGCTCTGCGTCAGCTGAAAGTGCGCATGAGTCATTCAAAATTTCTGTAGTAAGAAGACTAAAAGAAACATAAAGAGGATGTTATAGCTAGAGAAGGCCTGCACACCACCAAAACTAAGATGTATTTGTCTGGAAAAAATGCACACGTTACAGCCGAAATACTACAGAACAACATGGAAGTGTTCAGGAAGTATTGTGAAAGTGTATCCTGTATAAGTGAAATAGTTAAGATAGTACTTTACTCTAACCCTTGACTGACATCCAACTGTGAATTATTCCACAGATGCAGGCAAAACTGGCTCGCCTCTGCCATACATCACAATTCTTCTAAAACAAACAAGCCACCCTTCCGTGGATCACCATAAATAAAACAATTATTTATTGAAGTAACAAATACATGCTGTGGAACAATCTACCATGTGTACAACCTCTCACAAATTTCACCGGACTAGTTTAATCATAGAGGCCTCTATGATTAAGCCAGATCGGTAAAACGCGTAAGTGGTTGTACACATGGGAAGTTGTTCCACAGCATGTATTTGTTACTTCAATAAATAATTGTTTTATTCATGGTAATCCACCAATAGTTGCTTCAGCCACCACAAAGCCAAACAGTGATTTATACTATCTTAGTGTATGGTTCACAATACAGGATAAAAAAAGTAGTTGGGGAATCTACATACAAGTTAGTGAAACCTTTGCTATGGCCTTGAGGAAGGAGGAGACACTAATTATTGCAGTGAAAGCTGTCAATTGGAGTATTTAAAAGAGATTTATGGTCCAATCTTTTTGTGTCATAGTTCACTTTAGGGTCACTGGAGGACATTTACTAATGTCCTCCTGTGACCAAAAAATCAGCATATAGCGGGTTATTGCCTGCTATATGCTGACAGTGTGCAGACAGGCCGGATCTCTAAAAAAAGACAGCTGTGCCCCCCTCCTCCCCAGTCCATTCCTCCAGTCAGCACTGGAGGAACAGAGGGGGGAGGGCGGAATCCCTGCAGGGAGTGTTACACGTTGGCTCTAATTATGGGGATGAGTGTATCTCATTCTCCCCATAATTCTCCTTTAAAAGATATAAGAACCAAGAAAGTGTTTTATCTGATTGGCTTTCTTCAGTTGTTACAATAAGGCTTAACATGAGTTAAGTGCTAAGGCATTATTTTAGGGTTTGGGTTAAAAAACTACTTTGAGCAGCTGACAAAGTTACCTATGCAGTGCCTCTCATACGCACATTGCAAGCAAGTGTTAAATGTTTATTTTCCTAGGGTGATAGTAGTAAGCAGTAACACCTACTTTACTCCTACAGACTTCCTGCCTACCGGACAGTTGGTCCCCTGAAGCCTGCTTTTTTTCGTCACTCTGTCGGCCACAGCTCTCTGATGTCACCATGCACACTGCATGACCAGGAGGACAACGGCCTATCCACGTGCCAGGACATTGTAGAGCAGTGACAGGGGCCAGAGAAATGGGGAATACAGGTAAATATTGCGGCTTTATCCTATCCCCCTAGACAGGATGAGCATGTAACCCTTGCAGTACAGGGAGCCCCCACTGCAAGGGTAATCTTTAAAGCTACTCACCATGCTACATATAATACAAGAACAAGACAGAACAAGACTTACGTCTCATAAATTTATTTTAAACAGAAAACTCCTTCAACTTCACCAATAATAAATACACACACCATAACAACTAATTATATCATATGCTGGGAACTTGAGGCATCTCCCCTACCCAGAAAGATTGTAAAAAAAAAGCTTATACCCTACAGCATAAACTATCCATCCCCTCTAAAGCACAGGAGAAAATTGTAAAACCCTGTCTCTTGGCACAAACAGCATAAAACTTGCTCAATGTATAGCTAGGGCAAATGCTGTTCGCACAGCATTACAAACACTAGAAGGCACTAGAGGAGCATAGGAATGTATATGCTTTTATAAGCTAGCCCTTTTGTGTACTATTCTCTATTGATCAGTGAAGCCACTCGTCGCATTATTCTATTAGTCTTTTTTACTATTTTTTTAAGCTAGCCCCTAATGTACTATTCTCTATTAGTCAGTGAGTCCACTCATCACATTACTCTATAAGACTTTTTTACACATTTTTAAGACTGAAAGTATAATCTGCTTTCACATTTTAAATGATATGCTCAGTGTGAATTGCCCAGGTTTGTAACAGGTTTATGTTAGGATGGTAAACCAATTTTTGGTTCAAAAAACATGTGAGAAAATCAATCTTGATTCTCTAGATAGTTTACTCTACCTGATTAAATGATGTAATCCAGTACTCAAGGCAGTCAAAATAAAAGTGACATTCAGCAATAGGTGCTGAAAGAATGTAACATACAGCCAAACACTCCATTAGTACATGAAGGGAAGTGAACTGAAAGTATTTTCTTATGCAAAGCACACAATAAATGACAACCACCCAGTGGACTTTGGATTGGTATAAGCTTGGAACCTGCATTATAACTTTGAATGATTACAGGGTGGCCATCATTAAAGGTAGCCATTGATTGACGACGTCATCTCCGAATTTTCCCCCTTTTACATGTGATTATTACCAATCACATGTTGCTCTGTACTGATTAGTATGTTTTGTTTGTTCATTGGATGGCTGTAGACATCAGTAAGGCCTCATTCACACTGCTGCGCGTATATGCGCGTACGTGCATATTGTACCATATGCAGAATATGCAAATAAATGGCTCCATACACATAGCTGCGTATGGAGCCATATATTTGCATAGTGTAAAAAATGCGCAAAAACAGAATGGAACCGAGATGCGTCCGGGCAGCGTATTTCTGCGTATTTACACGCATATACGCATGTTTACGCACATATGCACACATACGCGCGTACAGTTCATTAAAATTTCTATTACGAATGATGCATTCTTGGATTGCATATAGTGCACGCATATGCGCATATATTCGTATACATACGCGTATATACGCAATATACAATTTTGCTCTTGCGTTGTGTGTGAATGAGGCCTAACTATAAACTCATGTAAAAGCAACTGACCTTTCTGCAAATGATGAGCAGTCGTGTGCTCCAAAATAACAGATTTCTGTTTCCCTTGCTTTCCTTACAAAAAATGCATTGTCTTTTGAAGGTATAGGTGTACTTCTATAACAAAAACTCACACTGGTTCCTTCACCCCTCCCTTTACAGTCTGATATAACCAAAGGCAAACAAAAAATGCAGCACATTGCCTGGATCTCCACTGCTCCAGGCAGTGTTTACATCCAGTCTATCCCCTATAGCCTGTTTTGCAGTGCTGCGCTCATATTAAAGGCTACCTTCACCTTTGGTAGATCTTTTTCATAAAAGTGACCATGCAGAAAAGGAATGTATATGCTTTTATAAGCTAGCCCTTTAATGTACTATTCTCTATTGGTCAGTGAGTCCACTCATCACATTATTCTATTTTTTTTTGTACAATGCAGTAAGTTAAAAATAACTGTTCAGCTTTAAAAAAATATTGATTACTGAAAGTGCTATACCTGTAGGCCATTTTCAGTAGCCCTAAAACCTGTCTCAAATTTTTACACATTTCCATCCTAGCTAGTTTCAGGGATGCTCCAGCCCCTGACACTCGGCCTCACCATCAGAAGAACAAGTATCTCCCTGTTTTCAAAGCAATGCATGAACAGTGCACTCTCTCTTCAGCTATCTAAGCCAGGGGTAGCCAATCCGGCCCTCCAGCTGTGGAGGTACTACAAATCCCATGATGCATCTCTCTCCGGGAGTCATGTCTGTGGCTGTGAGAATCTTGCAATGCCTCATGGGATTTGTAGTTCCACCACAGCTGGAGGGCCAGCACAAATGCAGATGAAAAAACAGATGTAGCCACTGCCCACTGAAGCAGAGAACCAGGCAATGTAAAGCAAGGCCTGTCTTAGGGTACAATTGGGAGGGGATGGTGTACAAGTGCCACTATACTGTAAGCAATTTAAAGCGAACATCCTGTCAGCACAGGGTCACTTGTAAAGAACCATATACATGTAATAAAGGAGGCTCCATACTTACCTTTCTAGTGGCTTGTTTGTTGAATGCCGGTTTCTCACAACGTACACAATTCTGCCTCCTTTCAACTGGTACTCCCTGTTGTGACTACATGACAGTGGGAAAAATCACAGTGTGTAGTGGGGGGAGCAGGTATTTTACACACCAGGAAGTGGAAAGGTAACTTAAGAGCCTCTTTTATTGTATGTATGCAAACCTGTTCTGACAGGGTCACATTACATGACTTTGGAATTTGCTCTTAACCTAGTAAATATTTTTATTATTTTTATTTTACAACTACTAAAAACTTTCATTGTTTTAAAAACATTAATTTTTAAAGCTGAACTCTGTGTGCAAAATATTGTGTTTATATATATTCCTCAATAGCCAAGATGTAGAAATCAACTTTGTGTGCACCAAATGCCTTTGCAAACCCATACATTACGTTTTTAAAAGTAGTCGTGGCATCATCAATGTGCTGTATATGGCCAGTGCAGAGAGCAGAGCTGTGGGAGGGACACATCAGGCCACCCACTAAAGGCCGCCTGCAGAAAACTACAGGAGAGGGTGGATACAAGACCAGTCACCCTGCAGACAGAGAAAGAGCAGTAGTGACTGGTCTTTATGCAAGGAACTCCTGCACAGAGTTTGACATTGGGTTACTGCACAGATCTGGAAGAAATACACAAAGCACACCAAGATTCATATAATAATAAACATGCCTCTTGTATTTAGATTATATTTTCTATCCTAGAGTTCAGCTTTAAAGCAAAAATTATGATTTGTAGTAATGTTTTTAATTTTCCACTGCATGTACCTGTAAAAATTGTCACGTTATGGCACATATTGAATGTAAACCTGTCCCATCGGTGGCTAGAATTTATGGCCCTTGAATTTTACCTGACAGCCAACTGCAATCAAACAAGACGATGCTTAAAAAGATAAATATCTTAAACTAACTATGATGGCAGCAAAGAATTCCAAATAATGCAGTTGCCTGAAAAGAGTGTAAATATCACTTCTGTAAGTGTCAATTTACTGTGTCTCCCGCAGTGCACAACACAGTAGTGACATGGAGTTTGGTGGGAGGAACCAGTAAGTTCTGCTGGGGAAGGGGTTGCTTTAAACAATGCCATTGAAAGTGAACCTATGCTTACCATAGAATTATTTTGGTATCCTGATCAAATATTGCAATTATTGATTGCTTTTCACTACCTTTTTGCTTACTTTTAACCAATTTTGCAGGATCTAATCAAACGTGAAAATGATCAGATGGATTGTAAAATATAATCGTTTTCAAACCAACTGTGTGGTGTATGAGGCAATTGATTGTGAAATTATATTTTGTAGGGCTCATTCGCATTAATGCATTACATTCGGAATGATTGGGCTGCCTTAACATTCACCCTGGAATTCATTAAGAGTGTCAGAGCAGACAATGTTTGGAATTCTGAGGCACCTCCACATGACAAATGTTGGTGCTTGCGACTCATTCATGCACCTGTAACAAACAGGTACAAGAATATGTGTCATGGAGGCCGGTACTGAGCCCAGAGAGTCCACATCGGGCAACAAAGCTCAATGAAGCACAGTAATGCTAAAATCACAGGCTCAGCGTTACTGAGCTCCTTGCCTGGCCACTGCAACTGTCTAATATACAGGCACAGCAGCTGAGGAGTTTTGCTGTTGGGTGGGCGGAGCTTGATGGGGATTCTGAGAGAATAGTTCCACATCAGGTCCACCTATCTGGTAACTAACAGTGGATGGCAGTGGGTGGATTCCAAAGCCAATAGCGTGCTGTCGAGCCACTAAGGAATCCACCTGCTGGTATCTGCTGTCAGTCACAAGGAAGGTGGACCTTTATGTGGGACTAGTCTTTCAATTTCCAAATCCACTCCGTCCACTGTCAATCCAGCCCATTGTTATTGGTTGCTAGCGCTAGTTTGAGGAATCTGGAACCAGCCTGTGCAGCCAGGGTTCTGTATAAGCACCTGTGCATGCTTGCATGTGGGCATGGTTTGGCTCATTGAACTGTGCACCACATTGTGCCTCTGTACAGGCATGTGCTCGTCTGTGCGCGTTTCTTACAGCATGCGTAAGGATGTGTGCACACACTCATTATGAACATTGGCACCAAACAGACTATTTAAGGCTGTGACATCCTAGCCACCAATGTTGATTGGTCTTCAGCTGTTCCCTGCACTTGTATCCTGTACCCTGCATCCTGACTCTGATCTCCCGTTCCCAACCTGGCTTGTTTGACCTTCCTTCTGCACTTCTGGATTCCTTGACCACGGCTCAGCTCTAACCACGTTCCTGGCTGCTGCTTTGTAGTTCGCTGCCCGCAAGTTATCTACCTGTCCAGTCCCCAACTATGTCTTGCCTGGTATTCCGGTACCTCACTGCCCGACTGTTGCAGACCCGGCTTGTCTTGGACTTTGCTACATATGATCTGTGTTTCTCACTTCTGACACTAGTATTCTCAGTGACTATGCTACCTACCACTGTTTGTCCTTACACACCTGTTCCACTTCTCAGTGGAACTTGGACTGGAACAGCAAGAGAGGCCGCCCTCATCAACTCAGACTCCCCTAAGGTACGTGGTTGTGACACCTAGCAACCAATTATGTCATTTCCAGGCCAATTCACCTGCCAGCCAGGAAATTCTGACAGCTCTGTGTAAACACAGGATGCAAGCTGACATCATGGACACCGGCGGCTGTTGGTCACCTACAAATTGCTGGTTATGTACTAACTGGCGGTATTGTTTTTTAAATTTGTCTCAGCCATAGCGTCACATTGTGAAAGT
This sequence comes from Nanorana parkeri, assembly GCF_000935625.1. NCBI lineage: Eukaryota > Metazoa > Chordata > Amphibia > Anura > Dicroglossidae > Nanorana > Nanorana parkeri. The sequence goes on along the minus strand of NW_017306609.1, from coordinate 535,203 downwards.
AGCGCAAATAACAATCACCTGAATCTGTCACGTATCAGAGCTCTTAACAAAACTGTCAGAAGGCTTTCATGAATTAGGCACAGGACTTTATATAGGGAGCATACAGCCAGAAAAGAGTTGCAACTGCTTTAATAAATCGCCTCCAAAGTGGGTTAACTCCGCAATCGAAAGTCGTTGGATTGATACATACAAATTTACCATTTGTGCTCCATAAAGCAATTGTTTCAGAAATTACATCAGTTAAAATAGCCGACCTGTGACAGTCTCATTGTCAAAGGTCGGCTAGAACTATGAGGTGAGTGAAAAGCACTCACCTCATAGTTCTCCTTTAAAGAAATCATATGAAATGGGTGTTTGTATAAAAATTGATTTGTGTATGACCAGTATTACATACAGTATATATACAAGGTTGTCTTAACAGGCAGCTTGAACAAAATAACAATATCTAAGAGTAGAAGCATAAAACAGACTGTATCTTACTATAATATACTGTACATACTAAATGTGTATCAATACCATTTTTTCTATGAATATAGTGTATAATGAGCAAAGGTAATACAACCTTCAGTTTACATATCACTCTTACCAATTTCCATGAAATGCTTGTGCTGCTACAACATTCATTCTTTTTTACTTCCTCAAACTTGTGAGTGTGAATGAGAGTGTCGTGTAGATGTGCGCTGCCTCCATTGAGTAAAGTAGAGCAGGCTCTACTTTTTTCAGCGCAGTGGAACTTATTGCATGTTTAACGCATGTCAAAGCAACTTAATTGACATCAACACAAGGTTGAACCTATACCTTATATAGCTTGGTGTAAAAATTGAACAATTATAAAAACCAAAAATAACGCGACGTAATGCAATGAATTTCAACGTACTATGCCAACAGAAGTGAATGCACTTGCGTTCAATCATGTCCAACAAACACGTTTCGTTGTGAATGCACCCTTAATGAAGCTTTTTTAAAGCAGCTTGTTCCTTAATATTCTCAAAAAAACCCCCAAATAATCCTAGATGACTAGAAACTACTATACCAAGCAGAGAATTGTTAGATGTAGAAAACCAAGGACAGCTCCAAGGACATCACTTTCACACAATCAATCTACTATATCAGGACCATTTATATACATTGTTATTGTAATATAGAAACAACTGTGATCTGAGACATGATGAGTCCACATGCAGTCCACTAAAACCCTCTTCCTCTAGTGAAAGCGATCCATGACACAGATTGTACAAGATCGAGAGAAGCAACTTTTATCATGTATTCCTGCAGTCCCGATCAGTCCATGCTTGTACCATGTATTCCTACCTGCAGCAGTCCCGATCAGTCCAGGGGGAGCCCAGGGGCCATCAGTGGCTCCATGCAGTGTTCTTTATCCGGCAGGTATGACAGCAGCAGGGCAGCAGGTGTGAGATACGATCGGGACACTCCCATACACCGAGCTCCACTCCTGTCCTCAGCGAAGCGACCTGTTCCCCGGGAGACAATGCAATGGGTACAGTCCTCCTCTCTGCTTAACCAATGCACACCGTATATGTATTGCACACATTAAGCCACAAGCAATAAACCTGGATCACACGGTCAATATTCGGATACTTACACAGGAACAGTTCTTTAGACGTAATTAAAGACAAGTGGAAAGTCATAAAAGCAACACTGCTACCAGCACAAAATGCTTCCTGCAGAAAGGAAAAGAAGACATGTGTCCAAACAACACTGTATTCTTATTTAATGGGCATCTCACAATCATTGTGTAAGGAACACTAGAATCATTTTACTACATTGGTGATGTATACATAGGACTAGTATAAAGCAATTCTCCCCTGCAGCACAGGGATCCTCAATTCAAATCCCAAGCAGGACCCTATCTGCATGCAGTTTGGGTGTCCTCCCTGTGCTTGTGTGGGTTTTCTCCCACGCTCCAAACACATGCTTGTAGGTTCATTGGCTTCTGTCTAAACTGGCCCTAGAATGCATGTGAGATCAGGACGTTAGATTGTTAGCTCCTTGACTGGGACTGATGTGAATGTGCAGTACGTAAAGGGCTGCATAAATTGTTGGCGCTATATAAATACCTGTAATAAATAAATGATAAGATTCCAAATGACAATAGTCGAAGTTCAGGTGAACCAGTTGCTGCTGGTGACATTTGTATTAGAATGGTCAGTGACTATGGTGTTTGGTTACATTGCTGCTCTGAGAAGGACTCCTTTGTGCAGTGAAGATGGCCATACACGGCTCAAATTCAGCCAAATGCTGCTGGCCAAAATTCAAGCAGTGTGTGGCCCCCTCTGGACCCCTCCATTTGGCAAAAGTAAATTTTTGTAATCGACTTTTGTCAAAAGATCTGGGCGTAGATTTCTCAGCCAAATACTGACTGCAGCCAATCAGTTGCAGTTACTGTTTAGGTATTCTGAAATCGGCATGCCACTGTCAGAATAGAAAAGACCGGCAGGGGGAAATCAATCGTTCTTGAACAGCCCACCGAGAAAAAACGAACAGTGTATGGCCAGCTTAAAAAGAACAAATTAAGAAGACCTGAACCAGATTTACATGTGTGGTTGTTAAAACAAAAATGTTAATGAGCATTGTTGCAGCAGACATTAACCTGCGGTATACACAGGTGGCCATTTATTCAGTATGGCATCCCAATGCACTTATTAGAGCTGCAACAATGAATCGACTAAGTCCTTTATAACGATGATGGAAAACGTTGTCAATGTTTTCCATCATCGATTAGTTCAATTTCGATTAGTGTGGCTCGCCGCACGCTTCTCCTCCTCACCGCACGCTTGAGCCAAAAAATATATAAGACAGTGTCTTATTTTTGGGGAAACACGGTAGGACTACAAATCCCAGCAATAATAAATTATACGGCGCAATGTAGAATAACACCATCTATAGAGGAATACATTCGATCCCAGCAATAATACATTATATACAGCGCAATGCACAATACCAGCAGCTACAGAGGACTACAAATCCCAGCAATAGTACATTATGGTATAAAGGACTATTGCTGGCATTTGTTGTATTCCTATATAGCTGCTGGTATTCTGCATTGCGCCATATAATCATTATACAGCACACTGCAGAATACCACCAGCTATAGAGGACTACAAATCCAAGCAATAGTACATTATACAGCGCAACGCAGAATAACACCAGCTACAGAGGACTACAAATCCCAGCAATAGTACATTATAGTATAATGTACTATTGCTGAGATATGCTGTATTCCTCTATAGCTGCTGGTATTCTGCATTGTGCCGCTGTATAATGTACTATTGCTGAGATATGCTGTATTTCTCGATAGCTGCTGGTATTCTGCATTGTGCCGCTGTATAATGTACTATTGCTGAGATATGCTGTATTCCTCGATAGCTGCTGGTATTCTGCATTGCGCTGTATAATGTACTATTGCTGCGATTTGTTGTATTCCTCTATAGCTGCTGGTATTCTGCATTGTGCCGCTGTATAATGTACTATATTGCACACCACACTTTCTTTTACTTCCACCGCTCCAAGCTTGCTCCTGTGATGGACTACATTTTTTTTCTGTTTTGGATAGAGTAGGGAAGGGTTAAAACCCTTGTCAGTTTATTTTTTGCTGTTTGTGTTCTTTTGGGAAATTTTCCGTTTACTTCCTGTTCTACAGTTGCAACAGGAAGAGAAAATCTCTACAAATGAGGGGAATTCCCCTCTTAGACAGTTGTCCCGGATTAGCAAGCTGGAGCAACATTTGAAATTCTTTGTTTCATATCAAGGATAAAACTTGTGGGTGTAGAATGGTTGTAAATAACATTTGAACAGTTTAAAGATAAATATGTGATACATAAAAACCATATTGTACAAACATGAGTTCTATCACTTCTGTCTACAATGAACCATACATTGTAATAGGCATAATTGAGACTATGGGCACAATTCACAAAGCTTTTTTTCCAGATTCCGCTTTAGAGAGAGAGAGAGACAGAGAGAGAGAGAGACAGAGAGAGAGATAGGCAGAGAGAGAGAGATATAGGCAGAGAGAGAGGGGCAGAGAGAGAGGGACAGAGAGCGAGAGGGACAGAGAGAAATCCAGCTCACTTACCACCGTTGCAGCTATAATTTCAGATACATGACCCACTGACCCACTGGCACATCCATTTTCATTTTCCTAATTTGCAAATAAATAAATAAAAAGTAAGCTACACTGCAAAAAACTTTATCTGGCAAATTTCTCTTTTCTATATACACACCTAATTAGAGCTGGACTGTCCATCTGACTGTTTGATGGGGGAATTAACCTGGAAAGAACATATACATTTATTTTATCCAATAAAGAAACATAACTATTTATTTTACCATCAACCCCTCAAACACAAGCCGCCCCCCCGTCCTCCCTTGCTGTAAAGAAAAACAAAATAAAGATAATTATTACTTACAATGGTTTGGAAGAGCTCCCGTAGACTCCGTTTCATGTTTGCTGCTGTGTTTTGCACATCACGTGCTCGATCTGCACGTGTGTCGGCTTGTCTCTGTCTCTCTCTCTGCATCCGCTCTTTTCCACATCCGGGGCAAAGGACGCAATCGCAGCGGAAACACGTCCTTAAGAAGCACTGTTCTCCTCCCCTTCTGCTCCCAGAATCCATCTCTCCAGCGTTATTTGACGATCTCAGGCGTTATTATTACGCTTTGGGACGTTAGAATAACTCTAGAGTAGTTAAAATATCGTTCATCTAAATAATATTACGTTCCGTCAGTAGAAAACCATAACGACTATGTTGAATAACGATTATAGCTTTAGTGAATACCATGTTTGCTAGCGTTAAATAAGGGACGGTAATTTAACAACTGAAGGAAACCAATAACGTTTATCTTTGTGAATTGACCCCTATATCACCTCTTATTCGGCTGGTCACAAGTGGTATTGCAGTCACTTCTCAAACCCGTCTGTCATCAACTCATCGAATGTGAACTAATGGCATGTGTAATAAAGTACAGGGGGTACAAGGAAGAACTGTGAAATTCAATAACTATTCTAACCAGTGGCGACTCTAGGAGCAATATATAGGGGGGGGCACATAAGATACCAGAGTCAGATCTGGGGGGGCTCTAATAATTTTCATTGCATGTCGCAACCGCTGGGCGCCGAGAGCTGATTTAATTGCGGATTTCATTTGCGCCCTGCGGTTGCGACAGAAGCTGCATACAGCGTGTGCTGGTTACTACTTAAACCGGCGCGCTGTGTGCAGCTTCTGAGAAGATACGCTATTAGCATAGTGGGGAAGCGGGCTGCGCATTTTGCATAGCTCCCGCTACGCTAATAGTGTATCTTCTCAGATGCTGCACGCTGTGGTAACCAGCACGCTCTGTAGGCAGCTTCTGACAGCATGGGAGACGGGAGGCTGCGCTTGTCGGTGGATCCAGGGATCAGGTGAGTATTAAAAAAAAAAATGTTTTATTTTATGTTATGTTTTTTTTTTGTTTTTTTTTTAAATGCGTGTGTTCGCAGGGGCTGGGGCCTTTAATTTTATGGGGGATTTTTAATTTTAGTTTAACTTAAGTTAAACTAAAATTAAAGTAGTTTAACTTAAGTTTTTTAAAACTTTTTTTGTATTGTTTTACATTTTTACTTTTTATTTATTTAACTCCTCAGTCTGTGAAGTTGCAGCGGGGAGAACCCCTGTCCCAGCAGGTAACAGTGTGATAACCGTCCCGGGCACAGTTATCTGCTGGGACAGGGATTCCATTTCCCTTGTCTTGCGCTAGTGTCGGGACTACTGCCACACGGGGGGCAAGTGATAACCTAGGGGGGGGCAATTGCCCCCCCTTGCCCCCCTGTAGCGACGCCACCGATTCTAACCTCTAGGTTGTCATTTTCAAGCTACAGTGCTGGGAAAACCCTTTGAGCGCAGCAATATTGTTGGGCCCCATTCACACCTAAGCGTAAGCAATGGGAGGCTTTATTTGGCATGTTTGTACTCGCAAGTTGTAGTACAGGAGCACAATCGTGCATTTGTGGCCCCATAAACTTTTACATGGGAGTGCCTCAAAATCGCAAGTAAACACGCATCTTTTAAGCATTTTTCAGGTGCTGCCATTAGGTATATGAGGCCAAAAATGCATGATTCTGCCTCAAAGAATGCTCACGCTAAATTCATTTTGAGCTGCATGCTTTAGACTACCAGTGACAGAATGCTCAGATCAGTGGTGTATTTTGGTTTTGTGCTGCCCTAGGCAAGGCTAAATTCGGGCACCCCCCTAATCTAAATTTGCTCCACCCCTTCCTGTTTAAGACATTTTGTGTAACCTCTCAGTCGTTGGATACAGCAAACACCTGTTCAAATGGTAACACGCATCACTTCTGTCAGCGTCTTAGGTGGTCTGTGCGGGGTCTATGATGGTCTGTGCAGGGTCTATGGTGGGCTGCTCAGGGTCTATGGTGGGCTGTGCAGGGTCCCAGGTGTTGTGCTGTGCGGAGCCTCAGGTGGGCTGTGCAGGGTCTATTTCCCTGCACATATGTGCTACTACTCTGCACACATATTCTACTCCAGTGGAGATGCAGTCTGGCCGCCCGCTGCATCTCCTCCACTTCCTGCCTGCCGGCTGGACCGCGTCTCACTGGACCCCCGCTCTCCTCCACTGGGCAGTTCTCTAATTAGGCGGCCACTTGTGCGGCCTTGCAGCTGCCTAATTTGCCTGATTAATTTGCCTGCGCAGCCGTTGCTGCCTAAATCTGTGTGGGCCGGCTCGCCTCAGCCCAGTATGCCCAGTGGCCAGAGCTACAAAATGCCTAGGTCTGAATAGGGCCTTAGCTGTCACTTCTGACCCCTGCACTTTACTTAATTTTAAGCAACTGGTCCCACAGACTACTGCTGAACCACTTCAATTCAAGTAATATACAGGGACCACAGGTGGTTAGGTAATGGTAAAGCTCCCTTTACACCAGGTTGTCTCAGCACTGTATCTAAGAATGGACAGTAATTAATACAGTGTACTCACCTCCCACAATCTTTTGCAAAAGTAAATTGTGAACATACTTTTTCAAATTGCATGCCACTCCTAACTTGAAATTTAGCTGTGTCTTGAAATATGCCATTTTCAACTGTTAGGTGTAAGTTGAGGGGCTGGCACACAGGGGTGTGATGATAATGAGGTCTGACCCCAGACTAAGTGGGGAGAAGGGGGAGGTCATGCTGCACACAGTGCCATCTTAATTTCTCCAAAATTTGCAATTTTGCATCAAAACATTTAGAATGCCCCTCTGAGCTGTCCCCCCTTTTATTTCTTATTGATTTATTTTGTTTTTCTCTTTTCTTTTTTCTCTCTTTCTCTATAAACCTCTTTATGTTCTTTGGAAACGCCAAGTTGATCACTAGATTGCTCCTTATGACGCCAGAGACAGAAAAAATCCACTTGCATAGCAGAAGTGGTTAACCTTTGTTAAATATGTCTTATTTTCTTCTGTGATCACTGTATCATTCCCTGTTCAGACAAAGAGCAGCTCTGTTTCTGTTTGCACTTGACCTATTGGACTTTAACACTGGGGCTGCATTGTTATTGTAATTGTTATTACAGATGTTGTACTTCTGATGCTTGTGATCAAAATAAAGATTTTCAAAAAAAACATTTAGAATGACATCTGATGTCTATGCTGCAGAAAGGGACATCAACTTTTAAAAGCAATTCATCCTAGTCATGATTGGGTGTTATAAACCACCATTAAGCAAGATCCTACAACCAGATACAGTAAAAGTTGTTAAAACATTCCAGAAATGGTTTGAAGCAATACACATGTTGGTTTGGGGTTTTTAAACTGCCAGTACCAAAATCTTTTCATACTACATAAATCTTGATATGGTAACACTACATTCATAACCAGTATCTACCCAAATGTATAAGAAAATAACTATCAAATAGCTACCGCGCATGTCTATGCTATAATGTCCAGAATGTCTTATTCCCAGTGACTCTGTTAGAATTGTACTTTCTTTGAAGTGAATTGGACTCATCATTTTTATCATTCTTTTTTAACTGTTGTTCATATTGTAATATATTTTCTGTAAATATTGTTTTGCACTGTTTTCCTTTCCTTTAAATATTTTTTTTTTTTTTAATCTCTTATTTTATCATCTAAATTTGCTAATCAGGAATAAAAAAAAGATCTGCATCTTTAAAGTAAGCTAACATATTTCAAACTCTATAATATTCCTGTCTGGCATGGCAGTGGGTGTCAAGACATTTGTTAAAAGTCGGAATTTCTTTTTTTTTAAATATAAATTCTTTATTTATAGGATTTTTCAATACAGTGGAAAAATAATAGTTGTACATAGTGTACAAAAGATAAGTCAGGAAAAATCAATATAGCAGTAGGGTAGCACACGGTTAACACTTTTGAAATCAGTCACATTCCCGCACATCTTGAAGCTGCAGAGATCCTCTATGCCATATCATATATGATTAGGGATCATTGGTCGCCGTGCCCATCTACATTTGTTGATTGAGAAGGATGGAATGAGGATGAGAGAATAGGAGGGGAGGGTGGAAGGGAGCGGAAGAAGGACAAGAAGGGAGTAAGGAGGAAATATACAGACGTTCAGCTATGAATCCCCAGTGGTTCTTGGTCATTTCTGTGAGTGATCCGGCCACGTGTATGTCTGACCGCCATCCATAGGAAATGACGCCATGGATGGAGTCCCGCATTTCCACCCCAGGCAGGTCAACTGTCTCCACGGATTTCCCGTGATTTCTTTATCCCACCTCACTCAGTAAGGCTATATATTCCTGGGATGTAGTGAATTATGTCCAGTAGAACCAGGTTCGATTGAACTGTGTAACTATGATTGGCAGAGGCCAGGAGATCCTCCATTCTATAGATCTCTCCGACACTTGCCAGACACAGCGAGATCGGTGGTGCAGATCTGCGCTTCCAGTATAGGGAGATGCACACTGAGTAAGTGCACTAGAAGGGATCTCTTGTAGCGACGCAGGGGCATAGGAGCTAGGTGCAGGAGATATTCAGCCGGGTCTGATCCCAAACCAACCCCCATCAATTTGTGACAGATCTCAGCCACTTTACTCCAGAAGTCTCTGAGCAAAGGGCAGGACCAAAATATGTGTAGTAGCAAACTTTCCTGTGCTTGACATCGCCAACAGAGTGGTGAGCACTGTGGAAACATCTTTTGTAGGGTTTTTGGCACTCGGTACCATCTGGACAGGATTTTAAATCCCGTTTCCTGGACACTACTAGATATAGAGGCTTTGTGCGTCATCTGAATTCTATCTACTTGAGGTGTAGTAAAAGTGGTACCCAAATCTCTTTCCCATTTAGATATGTATGCCGGATGGGGAAGGTCAGGAGGATCGCAGAGCAAATGGTAGGACACTGACAGGCCATGGCGAGTAGGACCCTTTTTCAAACAGCTTTCTTCGAAGGGAGTCAGAGGGGGCATAGCTTGTTGTTGCCGCACCGTTTTGGTAAGGAAATGTCGCACCTGTAGTGCCTTCCAAAAAGTAATGTGAGGGGTGAAACATTCTTGGATATCTCAAATAGGTAGGAGTTCTGAGCCTGCAACGAAGTGATATATCCTAAAACTGCCCGACCGTATTAAAAAATTTACCTCTCCATCCCGGGTGAGATAGGTAGGTTTGGGTGTCCCAGCACTGGGGTCATCAGAGTAGGGTACACATCTGACCTACAGCAAGTCCTGTCTGCTCTGCAGATGGCCAGAGTGGGGCCGACGAGCGGGTGGGTCCGAAGGTGGCCCGTATATTTCTCATCTAGCCAAGGTAGGCCCCCAAGGGGAATCAGAGAACAGGACTGCTCAATTTGGATCCATCGTTTCTCCGTCCCCCCTGGCACCAATCTAGCACTCTGGCCAGATGAACTGCCTTGTGATAGCAAGAGGGAACAGGTAGCCCAATGTTTAGGTCGAAACATAAGCATCTGGCTAAGACGGTGACCCTTATGTGCCCAGAGGAATCTGCCGAATTCCTCCTTCACCTTTTTAAGAAAACTAGCCGGGATGTGTATCGGCAAAGTCTGGAGGAGCAGGCCCGGCGCTACCGCAAGGCAAGTCAAGCGGCTGCCTGGAGGTGCTGATGGGGTAAGGGCGGAAAAATCTGTGGTCAGTTAGTGGCCACCTAACTATCACATTAGATGGCCTCTCCTTGGATCTCGCAGCCAACTTATTTAGTCGACAGAGCGACCGGGTGGAGGAAGAGGAGGGGCGGAGGCGGGGCTGTACAGGGCTGAGTGAGATGCGACCTGGCCGCCCCGGGGCGACAGGGGCGGAGCGATAATTGCTGCGGCGCCGGACGGCATGGAGGCGCTTGGGGCTGTCACCGTGGACAACGAGCGGCACTTTTCTGTTCGTAGCCGCTGATGTCCTCCTGTTCCAGTGTGGGCTCTGCAGGAACAGAGCATCTGACCAGGGACCAGGCTGAGGCTGCACCAACTAAGGTGACAGCAACAAGCAGGTAGGTGGGAGGGCTTATTCTAAGGGCTTGTTCACACTGTAAGTGGTGCGTTCCAGAGCGATAGCTGCTGGAATGCACTGTGATCTTCCCCCTGGGTTCTGGGGCGGGAGGGATGCATTAAAATCAATGGCACCGCTTCCACGCCCCTCGCCCAGAGTGCGATCGGACGCTTGGCAAAACTTTGCCTGCGTTCCGTTCGACTGCAAACGCAAAAAAAAGAGCAAGCCCTTTTTTTTGCGTTTGCAGTCGAACGGAACGCAGGCAAAGTTTTGCCAAGCGTCCGATCGCACTCTGGGCGAGGGGCGGGGAAGCGGTGCCATTGATTTTAATGCATCCCTCCCGCCCCAGAACCCAGGGGGAAGATCACAGTGCATTCCAGCAGCTATCGCTCTGGAACGCACCACTTTTGGTGTGAACAAGGCCTTAGTGTTCTTCTGTTTTTACTGCTAAGTCAACTGTTTTCCTGAGCCCAGTGCATCGCTTATTCCTGAGCCCAGTGCATCGCTTATTCCTGAGCCCAGTGCATCGCTTATTCCTGAGCCCAGTGCGTCGCTTATTCCAGGAATCCAGGAATAAGTGAGGCACTTTTTTTTTACTTCTCTCCCCCGTCCGTCTCCCTCCCCCCCGCCTCCGGCGGCTACCTTGCACGCCGGGTCGAGAAGACAGTGAGAGGAGAGCTGCACTCGCAGCCCTTCCTCTCAGCTGTCACATGAGTTCAAGCACAGTGCTGTGCTAGAACTCCTGTATCGGAGGTGACAGGTTTAATAAAGAGAACCTGTCACCTCCAAATGCTGTCACACAGGGGCTTGTTAGCTAGATCCTGTGTGATAACAATAAATAAGTAAAAAATAATAATTAAAACTATAAAAAGTAAAAGATATTAAGATAAAAAAATTTAAGAAATTAACAAATAATTAGAAAAAAATTATAACAAATAAAAAAGTGAAAAAGAATCAGATAAATACAAATTTAAAAAAGTAAAAAAATTAATAAAAATTAAAAAAATTAAAAAAGTGGGGGCGCAAAAATGCTCTTTCGCCTGTGTAGGCAAAAATCCTTGCACCGGCCCTGTGGAGGAGATATAGGAGGCGAGGCAGAGCGTTCATTTTGAAGATGCTGTTCCTGCCAAACCAGGTAAATATGTTCCTCGTCCAAAGCTGTAGATCAAGTTTTACCTGAGTAAGGAATGGCGGAAAGTTGGCCGAGAAAATCCATCCAAGGGAGGGGGTCAGGTAGATCCCCAGATATTTGATACTATGTTGAGCCCATTTGAATGGGAAATAGGAGGAGAGGGATCCAATAATCGTGTTGGGTACATTAAGGTTCAAGGCCTCTGACTTCTGCAGGTTGATCGTAAAATGGACAGGGCTTTGTAGTGGGCCACTTCCTCGAGAAGGTTTGGCAGGGAGGTAGCAGGACTTGTCACAAAAAAGAGCAAGTCATCCGCATAGCCTGCTACTTTATGGGCCGACCCTCCTGCAGAGAGTCCCGGAAAATTCGGGTTGTTTTGAATGTGACATAAGAGGGGCTCAAGGATCAGTACAAACAGGAGGGGAGATAATGGGCATCTCTGACGTGTGCCAAAAGTTGGAATTTCTGTAGAAGGTATACTGAATGGTGCATGTTTCCATTGAAAATGTGGTGGCTACCAGTTGATGTGTAAAGGGTTAACTGTTGAGTTAACTGACCCCAGTGACAATCACTCTCAGTCTGCAGGCGCTTAGATTGTTGTCCCGCTGAAAAATCCCTGTGCAGGATAAGGCTGAGCATACCATCATCACATTCTGGTGGCCATGACAGGATCAGAGACTGCCACCATGATACTCTGCACTGTGATGTTTTCTGTTTAGCACACCCCCTTGGGTGCAGGAACAGTTACAAACATTTCTAAGTGGTCAAGTGAGCCTCCAGTGCAGGGGCAGGCAACCTCGGCACTCCAGCTGTTGTGGAACTACAAGTCCCATGAGGCATTGCAAGACTCTGGCTCCCAGAGACATGATAGGATTTGTAGTTTCACCATAGCTGGGGTGCTAATGTTGCCTACCCCTGCTCCAGTAAATGCACTATATTGCATGTGCAGGGTTTTTTAACTACATCAAGTCAAGTGATAGGGTTCTACCAATCCAGTGGAAAAACCCGATGTTCGGTGACTGGAAATAGAGGAGCTTTTGTGTGATAAAATGACACGGGCAAATGGTTCCAGAGCTTTATTTCTCTTAGTACTTTGAAGATGGGTGACTTTTCTTGAAGGTAAGTCGTAGTTGTAGCCACTAGCCAGATTCCATATGAGCTATCACTTTTGGTCTCTACAGGCAACAGGGACATGTGTTTTCTTTAATTTAATATGCCACAATATTACAACTAGTATGCTAGCATAGCAGCCAAGCAACTAGCATTTTCAAAAGGAGTTTAGCACTGGCAGCTCCTATATTTCTCACATGACAGGTTTCATTTATAGCAACTCTTTTGCTTTATTTTGCTGTCTTACCAAAACCCTTATCAGCTATCTTCATGTGTAATATGTCTTAAAATTATAAAGGCTTCATGCACATGGGCACCTGATGCTGTGCAACATAAAATTTTGCTTGATCCGTTAAGCAAAGATTGAGTTCAGTGTGTACCTCTTCCAGAGACCGTCTATTATGGACTGTGGGAGAACGTTTAAAGGGGTCAGAGGCTCCCTGGAGTTTAGATTCCAATAATTGGATACAACTCAAATGGTCTTTCTTGCATCTAGATGCAATTTGGATAATGTGTCCCCGTATGACCGATTTATAAGCCTCCAACAGTGGAACCCACCGAGCCCACATTCAAATTAAAATATTCCTCAGACAGGGAGGATAGGGTAGTGACTACCTGTTCTAGGCTAAGAAGAGAGTTGTTCATCGACCAGTAAATTTTGCTATGGTGGCCTGTGATTTCTAGTTACGCCCCTGTGAGAGAGTAACAACAATAGCACAAAAAAACAAGATCTGTGTGTGCACAGGAGAAAGAAACACAAACAGAAACTTGATAAACCTTTCAGCTCTACACCGAACCGAAAGTATAAACGTAGAAATATGTGAACATTAGGGCATACAAGCTACAGTATAACTGGCCAGGCCAGAAGTCAGTAAGACATACAAATCAGAAAACTTGGCTACGCTTAATGGACCTTGACCATTGAGCACTATACACAGCAAGGGGAGAGAAAGTGGAAATGGGAGAAATAGGGGGGCTGGCTAAAGGGTAAAACGAAAGTCAGGAAGGTGGAAGAGGGGATCAGAAAAGATAGAACATCAAGAAGAGGCAAAGGTGGGACAGAAATAAGTGGTGAACCCACAGGGTAGACATAAAAAAAGATATATATTGTGGCATTGCGTGGCAATACCACGGTGTTAGGTGGCCTAAAAGTCACCCAGGATTCTCAGCCAGAGGGGCTGAGTGGCTCCAGGAAGCAATTGCGTGTACCAGGAAAGAGCTGGCTTCTCAGTCCTTTCCAGGTTTTCTGGATCATAGTTGGGATCCTGGAGCCAGGAGATTTCTTAGAGCTCTGGGTGGATGAAATCTCCATTCCTGGGTCCATGCTTTAGTGGCAGCCAGCACCTGATTGTGCACCTGTGTGCATCCCTCATGAGGAGGGTGCTGGAGTGTGTTCAGGGCTCCAGCTGGGAAGAGGAACATAGGTGTTCGGGAGTCAGGAGGACTCCACCCAGACGTCAGAGGGGAGCCAGGTGGCTGTGTGTGCTGGAGGAACACACAGGCCAAGCCAAGTTTGGTGTGTGCTGGAGGCACATGAACAGCCTGGGAGGCTGGAAGGTTTAGGGAGGCTGAGAGAGCCACTGAACAGGACAACCTGAGAATGGTGAGACTATCTGTTTTCCAAGTACACTGTATGTTGTACTGCTGAAGAAAGCTATTTTATGTTGAACTTCCTTGGTTGTCTGCCTTTGAAGAAATAAAAGACTGTTCTTTTTTCTGTTAAAACGGCTCCGAGACTGATCCTCAAGCACTCACCATTTGTGCTAACCTCCCCAACATCACAATATATATCATTAAACAAATAAGCAAATAAATAAAACAAATCAATAACTAAACAGTCAAACCCCCCACCCCCCCCCAACCCATCACAAAAGGGAAAAAACTATCAAAGAGTTTGGAGCTCCTGGGGCCCTCAAGAAAGGACAAGAAGTGGAGCAATAAAGGGGGTATACCCAGGAGACCCGGACCCACATAGTGTACTAACGACTCAAGTCCTGGTCAAGGACTATGGTAATAACGGTAGAGTACCAACATAAAAAGTCAAACACAACAAAAAGAATAACCGTTAAGGAAACTGCATACAAGGACTGGCTCAGCAGGACTCTAGGGGTTAGTAGTTAGGCCAGTACTTCCAACAGGCACAAAACACCAAAAAGGTGAAACAGGTGAGTATATGTGCAGATATCCATCCAGCTGAAGTGCCTTGAAAGAGTTGAGACTGCAGACTTGAGAGAGCTTTTGAACTGCGAGAATCAGCTGGCGGGGAAGACAACGGAAGAACCGCAACCGACCAGGGTGTCATCCTAGAGCCCGATGAGGAAGCTCCCTGCTGTAGATCAAAGCCCAAACTCTGGAAACATTTGCGTAGATCAGCCAGGGACGATGCTTGATATTGTTGATCACGGTAAGTGAAAAAAAGTTTAAAGGGAAAGCCCCTCACAATGTTGGCTTGCAGTACCTGGAGGTAAGGATTCAAGCTGCGCCTTTTCGCAATTGTAGAGGGAGCCAAGTCCGCATAGAGTTGTGGGCTGTGGGAGGTCTGGGACCAACTCTTGGAAGAAAGCAGTCGCAGTCCAAACCAGATCAGTGACAGATTCGGGCAGGCCGCGAAGTCGTAGATTGTCACAATCAGCCCGGTTTTCAGTATCTTCTTGTTTATCCCACAACTGCTGAAGTTCCTCACACAGAGTTTTTTGTGACTTTCGAAAACCGTGGTAGCATCATCCATTCAGTGTTCCAAGGAGCAGGTGCGAAGGCCTAGATCCTTAATTTCACGGAGGAGTTCCGTAGAGAGCCGTTTGAGGCCGTAGCAACTTCCTCTCTGATGATAGAGCGAAATTCGCAAAGGAAAGAGTAATCAACCGGGTCTGGAGTAGGAAGAAGAGCAGAGGAATAAATATACTAAAATGTGCAGAGCTCAAAAGAACTGTCATAAAAGTGAAGGAGCAATGTGACATAACATGTCAATAAACAGTGTCAGAATATGTATAAATCATATCAAAATATGTATATAATCACAAAACATGTGTGAATATATTGAAACAAAATAACTGTGAAAAAAATCCCATATAAATAAAAATCAAAGTGCAATCAAACAATGAAGTAGTGAAGTTCTAAATCCAGTGGAAATAGTGAGCTGAAGAGTGATCTTCTATCAGGAAAAACGTGCAGACTGCACACCAGAAAGATACTTCAATCCACAATTGGTGAATAGTGATTAACAGGTGGGTGCTCACCTAGGATAATGACTCAAAAGAGGTCATTAAGCGCTGTTCCCTTCTAAAGGTGGCCATACACTTTACAACCATCGCAAGACCTTAGTCTTGCGATGGTTGTAAAGTAATTAAAAACACGTACGATCTGCCCATCTTGGACAAGCAGATCGTACTCTCGATCATCGCAAGCCCGCCCCCCTGAGGGGCGGGTTTCCGATGACCGCAATCCTGAACGGGCAGTGTGCGCGTGCGCACACCGGCCCGTTCGGCATTTGTCTCCCGAGCACCGTTCAAACCAGCCGAAAATCGTACGATTTTCGGCTGGTTTTCTAGCGTGCTCCCTAGACAAAAGACGTGCGACCGTGCAGTAGAAACGGTCGCACGTCTTCATTCACACTGCTCGATTCTCGTACGATCGCGGGATTTCCCACGATTCTCATACTAGAATCGAGCAGTGTATGGGCACCTTTAGCAGGGAGGGACACCTTTTAGGCGCTGACTCCGGCTATGCTCATAGCAGATGCACATTAGTGGAATCCATCTAAAAAGAGACAAAAAGAAAACACATAGCGCGTATCGCCAAATAAATAAAATCTTTAATGCATAAAACATACTCAAAAATATCTCATATGAGTAAGGCAAGGAAAGAACTCTCAGTACGAAATCCAGCACGTGCATAAAAGAACGAGGAAATCCTCCTGTCCTGACCAAGAGAATGACCTTGGCAGCTCCGCCCACCCTACGCGCATTACATCTCACGTGACTTCATCAGGGGTGTGGAGTCACTGGCCTCCAGATCTCTATTTCAATTTAAAAGGACCCACCCCTTTTCCAAATACCCAATAAAGAAGGGCCCAATTACAGCCGGCCCTAAACATGAAAGCACCGAGAATGACATGAACAGATCGGTGTAGTGGCCATCAACAAAGATGAAAGCTCAGAAGCAGGGAAGGACATACATTCTCTATATATAATAGAACATGAATAATAAATGAATACAATTACAATAATGACCTGATGAATATAAAATCAATAATCTTAATAAAACACATAGACAATCAAGCATTAGAAATAAAGCAATTAAGGTCAAATTCGACATTAAGACCAGATGGTTTTAAGGACCCTGCTTTAAAAATCCAAAATGATTCTTTTTTAGCTAGTTCTCTTCGCCAATTACCTCCCCTCCAGTGCTTAATTTTTTTTTCTATGCCCAAGAACTGTAAATTTGTAGGATCTTTGTGGTGAACGTCTCAAAAATGTTTACAGACTGAATGTTCTTTGTAGCCCCTTTTTATATTATAAATATGTTCTTTTATTCGGGTGCCCAGTTTTCTAGTGGTGCACCCAATGTACTGTAAACCACAGGGGCGCTCTAATCCATCAACTACACCTTCTATGTCACAGGATATGAATTGTTTAATGGCCACCCTTTCACTACTAGTATTAATCTTAAAATGTTTAAGCCGTTTTAGATTATTAGGGGCAAGTCTGCACGCCTGGCACCATCTACATGAAAAGAAGCAGACTGCACCCAAAAAAGTAGCTGTTGGGTTACTCCTCGGGGGGGGGGATGTGTCGACCACACTCCTTGCCACAATATCCTTAATGGAGCGAGTTTTTTTATAAACAAATTTCGGTTTATTGGGTATCACTTTCTTTAATGTATCATCTAATAGTAGAAATGTTTAGGTGCCGTGTGCAGCCTCCCATTTAAGTCAACAGTTGTGGCTGTGGGTGGACATATGCTGGTACCTCCATACATCAGTGCGTGGGGACAGATGCAACTGTAGATGCAGGCTGTATCCATAATTGTACCTCTGTGCATGCAGGCAGGGGCGTAATCAGGTAACAGTGTATACCTGCTCACAGTCATAGGAGGCTGTATGCAGCACCTGTAGCTCCCTGGAGAAAATACACCACTATGTACATCCCATGTCAGGTGTGTGCGGGGAGTCATCAGGGATCTGAACAAAGGTGCCCATACACTCTTCGATTTTCATTCAGAAATCTTCCACGAATGGTCGTTCGAATGAGAATCAAACATTTGATGGGATACTAACGATTTTTTTTTACTGTAGTCCCGCTTGAATTTTCTCAAACGGTGAGGCTGGAAAACTTTTTTCATATCAAACAAAAATCGATGGATTAGCGGCGCTTTCCTACTTAAAAAATTGCTAACAAATGATTATCGAAATCGACATTTGTCTGTGCTTGATGGGCTATTTGAGCTTGAATTGAACAAGGGTTCTTGGCAGCAATGAAAATTTCCGATCGAAAATCTATAGGTGTATGGCCAGCCTTACAAGTCCCATCTACCGCCATAGCAGAGTGACTAATAGATCTCAATAGAACACAAGCATAGTGACGTCATACTAGTAGTCTATTAAGTGCTTCCTCCATCTCCATAACCAGGGTTGGATTAACAGCACCAGCTCCAGGCCCACCATTGAAAATAGGCCCAGATCACCTGTATGCCTGATGGCAATCCAGGGCGGCTGGGCTGAACACAATCAGGCAGAGGCATCAATGTTCTATAATTTTTCTGGACCTCATAAGAATGCTGGACTGCGTAACTTCCGGTGACGCGGTTTCAGCTGTTGGAGGTCTGCTAGGCTCAATGCTCATGCACCATTGTTCTATAATTTTTCCTGACACATAAAATGTATTGACTGTGTCACTTCCGGTACGGCCACGTCAGCTGAATCAGCTGTTTTCCTCAGTCGTTGCACCCACAGTTACTTGTCCCGTGGGCTGTCCCCGGTTTTCAGCAGCGGGATCTCTGACACCACCTGGCAAGTGGCCTGTAATTTTCCTTGGCTGCGTCACTTCCAGGTGAGAAGTGCGTCACTTGCAGGTAGGGCATCAGGAAAACATCTAAGGAGGATCACCAGAAATGACATGGTTCAGCATTAGTATACTAAC
Source organism: Nanorana parkeri (assembly GCF_000935625.1). NCBI lineage: Eukaryota > Metazoa > Chordata > Amphibia > Anura > Dicroglossidae > Nanorana > Nanorana parkeri. The sequence goes on along the minus strand of NW_017306609.1, from coordinate 516,358 downwards.
AGACCGCACTATCCAGAGAATTCCAATACTGCAGATGTTTCATGTGAGAGGTTGTAGTTGGTTGGGAGTGTGCAGTGCTGGCATTTGTAGCTTTATACACTTTTTCACTGATATACTGGATTTGCTGTGAATTTTAATAAAGTCTGCAGTATTGGAATTCTCTGGATAGTGTGGTCTGTTCGTATACTGCTGCATTCTAAGGTGGAGATACACCTATTGGACCAGCACCTGTGGAGTCCTGATGGTGGCTAAGGAATTGAAGCAGTGAGATTTCTTTTGGCTCTAAATGGTTCAGCATTCTTATGATTTCCAGAAAAATTATAGAACACTGGTGGCTCTCTACTCAGGGTTCCCAGCGAGGAGCGAGCAGCAACCTAATTAGAGAGTCTCCCCTGCTGCATCCCACCCAGTCCTCAGCACCAGGCCCATGATGCTCTTAATCCAGCCCTGTCCATAACACAAGCAGTGTACCTCGATATGGACCTGGGAAAGTACCGGCAGGAGCCTGTGCAATCCACTGATCACTGATCTAGGAGCTCCAATGCAACCAAATGATTACATGCTATTTTTTTCCTTTTATCAATGTGTGTGCATTTTTTTAAAGTTGGACTCTACCTTTACACATCTCTTAAGAAATTGAGAAATCAGCCATTTCTAAGCATCAGAATTTGTCCCAGATGTTAGGTATGAATTTAACTAGCTATTTATTATTCATATAAAACACCCCGCCGGAAGTCTCTGTGCTGTGTCACCTCAATGAATAAGCTGGCAGGTACAGTCATGTGAATACATGATCCATGCCGAGCTATTGTACACCTGGAGAAAGGCCCGCCTCCTATACTTATTCAGCCAATCAGCGCACATCTGCCCAGCCTCTCCCGGAAGCGAAGACCCCTAATGCAAGCTGACCTGGTACTCTGGATGAGGAGGCGGGGCTGGGTAGGAGCAGCTAGGGTTTTCGTGTTCGGTCCTTTATCAGTGTAGGAGAGTCGAACGGGACGTCATGTTGTCACGGCGAATCCCGGCGGAGACAATGGATAGCGAGGCGGATAACGGTAGGTGATCCACAGGAAACAATATCGGGCGCCCCCGAGTCCCACCTGATAATGGTAAACTCCGCCCCCCCAGCTCATTGCAGGCATTACTCCACCTGACAACTTCACTTGTCATAGAGAACTATAGACATCTGTATTATTTAGTGTAGTCTGATTTCTATGATAGACATTGGGGACCTATTTCAGGTTTTCCACTAACAATGTCAACAATGTTTATTACTGATCACATTGCCCAATACCATGCCTGAGATGTTGAGATCTGTTGTAGCTGCTGCAAACGTTCCTTAAAGGAGAACTATGAGATGAGTGATTTCCACTCACCTCATAGTTCTAAGCCGACCTGTGACAATGAGACTGTCACAGGTCGGCTCAGTAGATCGGGAGGTGAGGGAACACATACCGGGTTCCCTCACCTCTCGATCCTGTCACGGCTCTCTGCCGTGACAGGGGGAGGGGCTGGATTCCCCTCTCCCCGCTCCGATCTGCCCGCGCTGACTGGCAGAACGGACGGGGGAGGGGGCGGGTACAGCTGGCTCTGCCTCTAGATAGGCAGAGCCAGCTGTCACTCACGCAGCTGGGCGGATCCCGTCATCTATGTCGGGATCCGCTCCAGGTGCGGCGTCTCAGTATACTGAGCTTAGGGTAACGGGAGGACGCTAGTTTGTGTCCTCCCGTTACCCTAAGGAGAACTATGGGGAAAAACACTGACCCCATAGTTCTCCTTTAAAGTCATATTAAAGTCCAAAAGGCTTCAAAGCCATTTCAAATGCTGATCGAATCACTTACAGTGGATGCTGCTCCAAAATGTTTTCAAAGTTTTAGTTTCCTTCAGAATCAGCTGGTTACCTGAGCGCTGGCCCTGATATCTGGTTTAGGGTTGCTCCTTTTCCTTGCATGGCCCTATAAAGCCCCCCTTATGCGTGCTAGTAAGTTGTGTGTTTCTTCACAAATACACAGCCACAGCAAAGTAGGCCACTTGCTCCCTGCTCTCCACTCCTTCTCCATGCTAGTAGATGGACAGCTGCCGGAGACTCGGCTGTCCCTTGTGATCTTGTACTCAACAGGAAGTTCAGGGAAGCAGAGCTTAGAAATGTGAAAACATGATGACTGTAAGTGCTTGGGCAAGAATGTAAAGAAATGCTTTGCTGAACAATGCATATTTGATTTGAATGGAAAAAAAGGTTTGAGAGTGTAATACTACCTTAATCACGGTCAAAAGCAGGTCAAATTAGCCTCAGAACTTACACCTGCGCTGGGGCTTGGTCCTTAAAGTAAACCTGTGCCCCCAGCAACATATGCTTATCTTTTTTGTTCCCCCGCTCCTGTTTAGCACTGGGAGTCAAATAACTTTCCCAGGTAATTCAAGGATATGGAAAAACATGTGACAAAACTAGGCCAAGCTACATGGACACATGGATCTGTAGCCTTGTGTAAGCTACAGCTCAACTTGCTCCCAGCTTTGTATCACAGTGGAAAGAAAGTCAGGTAATTATATGCATCTTTGGAGGTTTGCATTACAGCGAACCTGTTGCTTTGCTCTTCATTGAAAAGGCAAAGATTCTCTTTAAAGGTGGCCATACACTTTACAACCATCGCAAGAACTTAGTCCCGCGATGGTTGTAAAGTTAATTAAAACAACGTACAATCTGCCCATCTTGGACAGGCAGATCGTACTTGCGATCATTGGAAACCCGCCCCTCTGGCGGGTTTCCAATGACCGCAATGCTGAACAGGCATTTGTCTCCTGAGCATCATTCAAACCAGCCGAAAATCGTACGATTTTCGGCTGGTTTTCTAGCATGCTCCTTAGACAAAAGATGTGCGACCGTACAGTAGAAACGGTCGCACGTCTTCATTCACACTGCACGATTCTCGTACGATCGCTGGATTTCCCACGATTTTCGTACGAGAATCGTGCAGTGTATGGGCACCTTAAGGGCTTGTGTCTGTGAAGGTTCTCATTCATCCAGGCCATGGTATATCTGTAAAAAATAAGTCAAGGCAGCTGGACTTGCTATATTTTTCTTGAAGACATTTCACTGGACATTCGACCAGCTTTCTCAATTCAGAATGACTTACAAAAAATTATCTGAGAATAAATATAGTGAATTTCGCTCCAATCCACATAATCTGTAAATCACAACCAGGTGTTGATTTCATTTGATCTCCTGTCACAGAGCCGTGCCGGTCCCGACTGCATCGGGGCACAGCGGATCTTGGGACCGGCAACGGCAGTGGCAACTGATAATACAAACGATCGAGCATCTCTAGAGACGCTCGATCGCTTGAATGTAAAGCTCCCGGCCGGCCGTGTAATTACAACAGCCGGCTGGGAAGCTGCTCGTCGGGCTCCGCCGTCCTCTCGTCACAGACGAGCGGACAAGTGGATTTTTCAAGCCCTGTGGATGACACTTGGGTTAAGATTCACAAACAAGAGTTACAGGCTTTCACTGACCATATCAACTCAGTGGATCATAACATCAAGTTTGCGCTGGAAGATATGCAAAGCAACAAACTGGCTTTTTTGGACTGTTTAGTAACAGTAAAAGAAGTAAGGAGGCTGGAAATAGAGGTCTACCGAAAACCAACACACACGGACCAGTACCTGCTATTTGACTCCCACCACCCTTTAGACCACAAACTGGGAGTCATCAGGACTCTACACCACCGGGCAGAGAAAATTCCCACCAGTACGGAGGCCAAGACGAATGAATTCAAACACCTCAGGGGGGCCTTAAAACTTGCAGGTATCCAGACTGGGCTTTTGTCAAAACAGAAAGAAGCTTGACAAACGGAAGAATTTTGTCATGTAGAAACTCAGAAGGGTTTTTAAAAAAACATCACATCCCTGTCTGCTCTAAACCCAGCAATACACTGAGTTACAGCTGGTTCATCCAAAAGGTCCAACGCCAAGATGAACAACGTTGTGTATGCAGTCCAGTGCAGTGAGGAGTGCTCAGAATTGTATGTTGCTGAAACAAAACAGCAGCTACACCAGCGTATGGCACAGCATAGAAGAGCAAAACCCTCTGGTCAGGATTTGGCAGTATACCTACATCTAAAGGAAATAGGTCACTCCTTTGAAGACAGTCAAGCACGCATCCTAGACAGGGAGTGTAAAAGAGGTGTGAAAGGGGCCATTTATGTAAAAATGGAGAAGCCAAGTTTGAATAGAGGTGGGGGGTGAGACATCTATTGTCTGCCACACACAGTGCTGTTTTAACACCTCTCTCTGGGCAGGTTAATAACACCTCCTAGGCTCCAATTATGCAAATGCAATCAACACTTAGTTGTGACTTACAAATTATGTGCATATTCAGAAACAAAACCCATCTACACAGTCCAAACACCAGGCTGCATATTCAGAAACAAAGCCATTCTACACAGTCCAAACACCAGGCTGCATATTCAGAAACAAAGCCCATCTACACAGTCCAAACACCAGGCTGCATATTCAGAAACAAAGCCCATCTACACAGTCCAAACACCAGGCTGCATATTCAGAAACAACGCCCATCTACACAGTCCAAACACCAGGCTGCATATTCAGAAACAACGCCCATCTACACAGTCCAAACACCAGGCTGCATATTCAGAAACAAAACCCATCTACACAGTCCAAACACCAGGCTGCATATTCAGAAACAAAACCCATCTACACAGTCCAAACACCTAACCCCATATTCAGAATCAAAACCCATCTACGCAGTCCAAACACCAGGCTCCATATTTACAAACAAACCCTTACTACAGAGTTCAAACACCAAGCTCTTTATTCAGAAACAAAGCCCATCTACACAATCCAACCACCTAGCTCCATATTCAGGAACAAAGTCCATTTACACAGTCCAATCACCAAGCTCCATATTTGGAATGACCATCTGCACTGGCCTTAAAAAAATGAATTCACAAGTTGTAAATTAAATAATACTTTTAAATCCTAATTCAGCCCTTAGGTGGGGAAGTGCTTTAACTTCTGTCAGGATTTTATTGGTGTTTGTGACTCCGTTGGGGAGATTTCCACTCATTATCTGTTCTTCTGTCTCATGGACAGGAAATATGGGGGAAATTCTTCCATTAAAGGGACAAACCGCACTCAGTGCTGTGTTTTTGCCCTGAAAATGTGACTTTCGTTCCTGTCCTGGTTATACCTTTATGGGGGGGATTTATCAAAACTGGAGCAGACAAAATCTGAAGCAGTTGCCTATAGCAACCAATCAACTTCTCTCTTCAGTTTGTTCAGTTAAGCTTTGAAAATAAAAGGTGGATGCTGATTGGTTGCCATGCACAGCTACTCCAGATTTTGTCTGCTCTAGTTTTGATAAATTCCCCTCTCTGTGTTTTGGTGTGACAGTGTGTCATTGGAACTGGATGTAATAGGAAATCTCTGTTTGAAACTACAAAAAGAGTTTAGTATGGCTTTAAATATAGCTTTTCGAGCAGCTTTAATTTGCTGGTGGCTAAAAATGATCACATTGTTTAGCTTACAGAAAGTTACATTCAGTGGGAACTCAACAATAGCCATCATTGATTTTCACATTCAGCATATAATTACTAAATGTCAGGGAACTGAAGTCATTGGAGTAGGCCTCAGTTGAAAGATATGTTTTGGCTGTAGCAACTGATCTCTCCCTTCTATCTAGTTGGTATTGGCAGCACAGACTATTCCTTTTTGTATCATTTAAGGCATTAGAATCAGTTTTATTTATTACAGGTATTTTTATTGCGCCAACAATTTACACAGCCCTTTACAAAGTGCACATTCACATCAGTCCCTGTCCTCAAGGAGCTTACAATCTCAGGTCCCTATTGTGCATGCATACAGGGCCAATTTAGACAGGAGCCAATTAACTTTCCAGCATGTCTATGGAGTGTTGGACGAATCCCACACAAGCACAGGGAGAACATCCAAACTCCTTGCAGATAGTGTCGTGACCAGGATTCGAATTGGGGACCCCCAATGCTGCAAGGCAGAAGTGTGAACCACTAAGCCACTCTTCTTAATATGGGATGAGTTTTTTTTATGTTTGCTTATTGCACTGCTGAACAGATCCACGGCCACCCCCCTCCCGACAGTATTGCAAGATTTTTTTTTTTTACCTGTTGCTGATGTCTTATGACCGGTCACATGAGGTGCTGGGTACCACTACTCCTCAGTCCTCTCTCTGTGGTAAGCAGTTTTGAACAATGCAGAGTAGGGATGCACCGATATCGTTTTTTCGGTATCGAGTGCGAGTACTGATCTTTTTTTTTTTTTCTTTTTTTTTTAGTACTGCTGATACCGGAAGTCTCATTAAGGAAGCCAGGCGGCGTGTAATGGCACGCGACCTGGCTTCCTGATTAGCCGGGAAGTGGCCCGGGTGGCGTGTAAAGACTCGCCACCTGGTTTCCCAATTAGCAGGGCAGCCGTCTCCATGCTCCCTCGTTACCAGGTGACGAGTAATCCTGGTGATGGCTTTCTGGCCAATCAGGAAGCCGAGCGCCGTGTAATGACTCATTGCCTCATTCAGTCCATTCAGCTCACTACCTGCTGTATTTACATTCAGGTGCCGCCTGTGGAATCTTGCCACTGGCAGCTGTCATTCCCTGGCTGAAGCTATTCAAGCGCCATGTGCTTACAATACGATTATAGAAAAAAAAAATTATAGCAGGTGGAAAAAAGTCATTTTCGGTTACGGCCTGACAAGTTCTGCTGCGGGAGGTGCATTGCAGTGCCATTAATTTCAGTGGCACCCCAAACGCTCCTCCCACCCACAGTGTGATAGCTCGCACTGGAATGCACGGTACCGTAATGCCGTGCAGTGCGATTCCAAAAAATTGCACATGCAGTTTTTCTCTGAAGTAAACTGTATGTTTGTAACGCTGCATTTCTGTATTTTATTTTAAAATAAGGATGGTATTTATTTAATTTTCTTTTATCCGATTTAATTGAATAAATAATCGGCCAAAATCGGCCATAATCAATCGATTAAAAAAAAATCATTAGTTGCAGCCCTTATTCCGACATATTGTGGGTGAGCTCAGGAAAACATGAATGTGCGCATAAGCACATTCCCATACATTTTCTGACCATTAATAACCATGCCTGTGCTCATCCCTACCTGTCAATTGCATCTACAATATACAGGTGGATGGGGCCTGTCATCTACGCAGCAATGCACAACTAGTCATGGTGAGGTTTTATCAAGGTTCTACTATGTTTATCACAAATTAAGTGGAGGGTTTTTGATGCTTTGAGCCCACCTAACTATAAATGTTGCTTCGGTCCATAAGCCCTACTTTATAGAAGCCATGGTTTTCACACTGCACTGATGGCCAGGTTGAAACTGGTGTATGGAGGAACATCTTCCCATTCTTCTCTTCTTATTTTACTTGTCTCTCTTTTCCTAGCCATTCTGCTCTTGTCCTACTCTCCTCTCCTATCCCTCACATTCTTCTCTCACATACTCTCTTAGTAATTGCCCCAGGTTTTGGGCAATCTTTGTGTTACTATGTTGCACAACCAAATTTTGCATTGACTGTCGCTTATGTCCACTAATGGCCAACCCCACATGGGTGACTTCCTAAAACATATCACAACTGTGGCCATTTATATTATGTTGTCATTCTGTCACTACATGTTTTATCTAGCCTTGTTAGACTTTCTTTTTTTATGAGTGTGCAATATCTTTATTGGATCAAAATCTCTTTGTATTCCCATATTGTGGCTACATTGGTGTTCCTATGGATACAAATTTTCTAAAAATATCGAAACGGAAAAACTGCTGTATGCAGTTTTTAATAAAAGGCTCTATAATATTGGGCATTATTTGTACTCTAAAATAGCGGTGGTTACTGCAATTATCCACACAGGGGCATAAAGGGAATATTTGGAGGGCTCTGCCCATTACCATTTTTCTTTTTCTTTTTTATTTAAAGGAGAATTATGAGGCGAGTGATTTTCACTTAGCCTCATAATCTGAGCCGACCTGTGACAATGAAACTGTCACAGGTCGGCTCAGTAGATCAGGAAGTGAGCGAACACATACCTTCGCTCGCTCACTTCTGGATCTATCCGTGCAGAGAGCTGTGACTGTCACTCACGGCTTCTGGCAGGGATTTCCCCACCTCCCCTGTCCGATCCTCCAGCGCTGACTGGCAGAACAGATGGGGAGGAGGCGGGTACAGCTGGCTCTGCCTCTAGATAGGCAGAGCCAGCTGTCACTCAAGCAGCTGGGTGGATCCAGACAGCATTGTCGGGATCCGTTCCGGCTGTGGCGTCTCTGTATATCGCGAGTTGTAGCTCGCGGTATACTGAGCTTTGGGTGACGGGAGGACGCTAGTCTAGTCATAGAGAACTATGGGAAAAAGCACTGACCCCATAGTTCTCATTTAACTTTATTTCTACAACACAGGAGGCTTACAAGTGACAGTTATTTTTAGCGGACTCCAATCAGATATGAAATTTATAGTTGCATGTCTAAAATAAAGATCATTATCCTATTAATTCTCATAAAGCAATGTTTAATATTGTATAGGGTGTGCTGCCAGCCCCAGTCTGTGCTTTTTTTCTGCCCTCATTCCAGCCAAGGTGTGTTTTGAAGTAAACTATTTGTGTATTTTGTGAATGGAGCAAAGTGCTCTCCACTCCTTAACACCACTTCAAATAGGAAATACTGTTACAAAAAAAGAGTTCGAAAATGTATTTATTTGAGTGAGAGAGAAGCGGCTCTCCAATGCCACAGCAGAAGGGCATAATTTTCCATGGCTGATTTTCAATTTTGATGGTTAGAAAATCTCTTCTCATGCTGGTGAAAAAATTAAATGTGTTTTTTAGAAATAAGCTGCAAAGTGGAAAACATCTCAAACGTTTTGCTAAATTTTCACAGAGGATCTCAAAACTATCTGCGGTGCTCAGTGCTGAGAAGGTAATCATCAGGCTCAAGCATTGTTACGTGAGGGGGAAAGTCCACTGTGAGCTTGAACACAGACCAACACTGAACTGAAACATTGCTTTTCTGTGGGCTGTGACTGGTAAATGCCCATTGGACAAGTGTGGGGAAAGTAATTATCAATAGCAGAGGACGAAAATAAAATGGGCAAAATAAATCTAATAAATTAATTGGAGCTTGCAAAGCATTGCAACCACAATGCACAGGCTTCTGCAGACTATTCCCCCAGTCCCAGGTCTGTACCAAGATGGATGAAGTTATTAATGGATGACAGTTGCAGTGAGGTCACCTTGCATGCGCTCCATTGAGAACTGCGAGTCCCCCTGCTACACTGGCAAATGGAACTTGTAGTTCTTTTTATTAAAATATCCTGTGAATGAATGTTACAGCTGTGTGGAATAGAAGACTGTGGGGAGAAGCACCACATGATTCCAGATAATTGGGGATTCAGGTTGAGGTTGGGGGGGCTTTGCAATGGCACCGTTTTCCATGTTATACCCTAAATATGGATGTTACATGGAACATGGCATGAAAGGTGGAATTGGCCTTTTAAAGGAGAACTATGAGGTAAGTGATTTTCACTCAACCTCATAGTTCAAGCCGACGTGTGACAATGAAACTGTCACACATTGGCTCGCTCACTTCTCGATCAAGTCCCTGCAGAGAGCCGTGACTGGCACTCGCGGCTCCCTGCAGGGATCCCCCCCCTCTGATCCTCCAGCACTGATTGGCGGAACGGACAGGGGAGGGGTGGGTACAGCTGGCTCTGCCTCTAGATAGGCAGAGCCAGCTGTCAATCACGCAGCTGGGTGGATCTCGACAGTAATGTCGGGATCGGTCCCGGCTGTGGCGGTCTCAGTATACTGCAAGCTGTAGCTCGCGATATTCTGAGCTTTGGGTCACGGGAGGATGCTAGTATATGTCCTCCCGTGACCCTTAGGAGAACTATGGGGAAAAAAACTGACCCCATAGTTCTCTAAGAGTTTCCGTATGCAATGAAATAAAAACATAAGGTGATGAGTCCATTTCAATGACATGCATATCACAATAGCAATCACAACCTGTAATTGGATAAATTTTTTGGCTTCTTGTTCACTGTAGCAGTCTTATGTTTCAGTTCATTGTTACAAGCTCTATAAGTTCAGCCTGCTGTCCTAAGTTATTGTCCATTATATGGACAATATGTACAAATTAGGGCGATTCTAACTGGGCAGTTCTTACTTTAATGAGACCACTTAATACAAACCATTACCCTAAACCACACCCATAAGAAATCGCCTATACAATTGTGATTTGTAAGCTGTTCTACTTTCTACATTTGAAGGGTCCACCATAGTCACCCTTTTGGGGCAGACATCAATCTAAATTATATTATGCAACCAAAAAAATTAAAATGTACCATTTAAACAAACAGAAGTGAAGAAATCCAGAAATCATATGAACATTTATAAAATTGAGCATATACAAAATGTCTGCTTTTCTAGTGTTTTCCACTAATAATGAGAAGTGATGTAAAACCAGGGAACGTATATGAGGTGGATCAGTAGGGATGGAGTCCGTATAGAGTACCACACATCATGGCATTCTTGACACTTATTCATTTTAACAGGAAAAAATTGATCAAAACAGATTTTTAAGCTTGATGTATAATTGATATATTATTCTATTGGTTTTTAATTAATTTTTATTCATTTCAATTTGTTTTGGGAAAAGTAGGGAAGGATTAGAACCTCTGTCAGTTTTTTTATTTATTTGTGTGTTCGTGTGAGAGAGTCACTGTTCCTATGGACCACTGTCACCGGGACTAACGATGAGGGAACATCCAAAAGTTTGAGTTGTTGCCAGAACAGGAATAGAGGAATCTTCTAATGGGGTGCTTGCTTCAATGATGACTGTCTGAGAGAGGATTAACTGCTCTATGGAGAGTTTTACTTTCCTCTTGAGTCTACAAAACTGGAAATGTAAGGAAATCTCCCCAGTGGGACACAGGTACCAAAAAAAAAGACACTGCTTTCAACCATTCCCTGCTCTATCCAAAATAGAAATAATTGGTGTTGGATATACTTGATATGGATGTTGGTTACTACCTACTACACAGTTGAAATGCATATCTGTCATCTGGCTCTACCTATCAAAAGATATGCAATTCTTGCGATCCAGTCACCCATGCCAGACAATTTAGCCCTGGTGACCTCCCTTTTCTCTTCTGCATTGCTAGGCCCTGGCACCAGTGGCACAGGTCCCAGATCTATTGCCAAGTGCCCCAGGTCTCAGGCCCTCAGCTAATTTTTCTTAAGTAGAGTCAAAATGCCTCGTGTCTAGGGTAGCCTGGCTGCAAAAGGAGAAACAAATCGTTTGTGCAACAGATACACAGACATTCTTGTGTGCTTTTCTACTATTTAGTATTGGGCAGGAAATGTTTAAGACTCGGTCAGTATGGTACTAGAAGCCAAAGAAGAGGTATATATTCTGTCTCTCTACCTTATATAACCTGGTGACTGCAAAACGTGTACATTTGTCTGTGAAAGTTTGACAGGAGGTATGAAGCTCCATGGTTTCTTTAATATTCTTTTTAAGGTGGAACCAGCAAGTTTTTGTATTAAAGACATTTAAGTATTTTCCTGATATTTACAAAACCCATGCTGGGGCTGTTTTCTTTGCCAGTCCCCATGAGCAGGGTGGAGTGGATCATGTTCGATTTCTTGTAGGGATGCACCGATACTGTTTTTTCGGTATCATGTACGAGTACCGATATTATTTTTCTGGTACTCCCCGATACAGTACTCCCCAATACCAATACTGGAAGTCCCATTAAGGAAGCGGGGCAGCAAGTAATGACTCGCCGCCTGGCTTTCTGACAAGTGGGAAAGCCGGGCGGCGTGTAATGACTCGCTTCCTGATTAGCCGGGAAGCCGGCTCCATGCTCCCTCATCACCAGGTGACGAGCAAGCATGGAGCCGGCTTTCCAACCAATCAAGAAGCCGGACGGTGAGTCATTACACACACCGTCTGGCCTCCTGATTGGCCGGGAAGCCAGCTCCATGCTTCCTGGTGATGAGGGTGCATGGAGCTGGCTTCCTAGCCAATTAGGAAGCCAGACGGCGTGTAATGACTTGCCGCCTGGCTTCCTGATACCAGAAGTTGGTATTGGTGCATCCCTATTTTCTTCAGACCAGTCTAGCCTGAGTGTGTTTAAACCTGTTTAAAACTATGACTACCACCCCCTCCTTTTGGCCCAATCAGTTGTGAATAGGCATATTTCCTGATGACAGTCTCCACGACCCACTGGAAAGTGATCTGTGGTGGATCACTTTTCAGAGGGTGGTTGAGCAGCGGCAGCCCCGCTTTCAGGAGGGGATACTGAGGCCTCATGAATGCAGGGTTTCTTTTTTAATCCCAAAGGGATTTTCTGTTAAAAAAAAAAAACGGCAACCGCGTACACACACGGTTGCAACATGGACCCACCATTAATTCCAATTGTTGCGTTTGACAAGCAGGAGCGCTTGTCAGAAGTGATATGCTGTGCTAAACATCGCGGCTGCATCAATGTATACAGAATTGTGCGGCTGCAGTGCTACCATTGCAGTGAGGGGCTATGCCCATGTGAACAAGGCCTAAAGCTGGAGGATGCTAACTTAAAAGAGAACTAAAGCCAAAACTATTTTTGGCTTCAGTTCTCTTTTGGCTGTAGTGAATATACTCCTGTGACCCCAAACTCAGCAAAGACCAGGCTACTGCTCGCTATATGTTGACAGCGCTGTAGCCGAGAAAGATCCCTACAACATGGTCAGAATCTAACCCGCTGCCTGATTGACAGCTGGCTTTGCATCCCCTCCCCTGTCTGTCCTTCCAGTGAAAGCTGGAGGCACAGGGAGGGGGGGGAAACCCTGCGGGGAGCAGTGACAGATGGTCACCGCTCTCTGCAGGTAGAAGCCATAAGCTGAGCGATCAGTGGCTCACTCAGTTCTCGATCTATAGAGAGTACATTTTACTTTCCCACTAGTTCTCCTTTAAGCTGCCAGTGCTATAAAATAACCTGTTGCTGTTTCCCAAAGAGGAACTGCCTGAATTAAGAGATTATGCTAGTACATTAAATACATATGGTTCAGAGGAGCAGAAATTATGATATTTATGACTTTGCTTTGAAACTATATGCTTTGTTTTCACGTAATTTTCCTCCTGATAAACAGCCTGTTTGTTTTGTTCTTGAAGTGGAACTTTAATGTGATTTGCGGTAGGAAGGATTTTTAATTGCAGAGGAGACATATTCTGTTTCTCCTGCCATAAATATTGCTTACCTTCCTCTTCGCAAGATGCTTCAGAATGTACACTGAGTTGCGCATGGTCAGTTCAGTGTACACTCCCATGTGCATGCGTAAAATTACATCATCCCAGTCCTGCCAATTAAGAGGTCAGCGATGGAGTCTGGGGGCATCCCATTGCTGGAGCCAGTGCTCTTAAAGTGGCAGCACCTTAAAAACTGAATCCTGCTGTGATTACTAATAACTACTACAATAGAGAAGCTTTTTAAACTGTTGGTGGTAATTGCAATTTTTTTTTGCCTGCACAATTTTATTCTAAAGGGTCTCTGCTTTCATAAAATATACAGGGGGGAATTTATTAAAACTGGAGCAGACAGAATCTGGAGCAGTTGCCAGTAACCAATCAGCTTCTTTTTTTTCAGTGTGTTCAGTTAAGCTTTGAAAAAGAAAGCTTAAAGCTGATTGGTTTACATGGACAACTGCTCCAGTATTGATAAATTCCCCTCATAATGTTTTGGGGGTTTTAGGTGATGTTCAGGCCTAAAATGTGCATTTGTGCAAGAAATGGCTGCTGCAGTTGTGAGCTTTTTTAACCACTTCAGCACTAGTTCAGTTTAACCACTTCAGGGCAAGTAGGATATGCACACAGAATCCTGAATTGGTTAAATTTTGGGCTTGAGGGGGAAAAAAAAGAAATTTAATTTCCTTTTACACAACAGAATGCCAATGTGATCTACAACACACATACATTCTTTCCAGTTCAAGGAGTTGTTGCTTCTGTCTCAAGGCGATTCTGGCAAGTTGAGGCAGGTTTTAGCAGAGGTAATATTATCTTTTACCTTGAAGCTATTAGACAAAGGATAAATGTCAGTGGGATAATTACAGAAGGGTTAAAGTGTTGCAGGTAAACTTTTGCAGCCAAATTGGGATAGTGGCTATCTTATATTTCTAATATGATCCCATTCATATAGCATAAACAAAGTAAAAAATTGCTGCTTACCTTTTTTGTTTGCTCGAAAATCTTTAGCTTTTTTACTCTGTAATGTTAAGGATGAAGCTGGGGAGTAAATTTTTCCATAATTTACCTGTAGGGTGCTGGCAGATCTCTATTATCAGTTGTAAATGTGCTGTGCAGGACTTACCTGTTTTAACAAAGCGTTTAAAATCACAAGGCTTGTTTATTATTATAGGTGTTTATCAATCTACGCAGTGGTTTACATACTGTTCATTTGCTTCAGTCCCTGCCCTCAAGGAACTTACAGTCTAAGGTCCCTATCTCACCTATAGCACCTATTTTGATAAGAACCAATTAAATTACTAACATGTCTTTTGGAGTGTGGAAGGATACTGGAGCACGTGCAAATTCCCCGCATATAATGTCCTGGTCGGGATACAAACTGGTAACACCAATGCTGCAAGACAAAAGTGCTAACCACCAAGCCATGGTGCTGATTGTCTTAAGGCTTGGGTGGAACATTGTATGTGAATGCATTTTCATAAAACCTATCCCTCAAGTCTGACCCATCTGCACATTGCCATCTATTCTAAGCAATAGAAGGTGTCTGTAGTGTTTTATGTATAATCAAAATCTCTTGCTTTTAAATTGTGCCTGTTCACATATACGCACTCAGACGCATGCAGCTTGATGCCTAATCTCAAAAAGGTATATGACCTACCGGCCAATAGGGATGTGGGGACAGGATGAAGTGGCCAAGTTCTGACACTACGTAGAAGTGTGTACACTGGCATTTTAGTTTTTGGTAAACACGAGTGGGTTCAGCCAACTGACCTTTTCTCATTTTTTTCCCCCTGAGAATGATGAAGCTTCTTTGTAGTAATTTGTGTCTTCTCCTCCCACCACATGGTCATAACCAAGGTCTCACTCTTTCACGGGTGCATTATTTAATTACTTTCCACTTGTACATTATGGAATATACACCAAGGCAGTGTGATAACATTATTTAAGTTGTTAATGCCCATGTCAGTTGGAGCATTTAGGAATTCTGGTTCGATGTAAGGAGCCAACATGACACTTGTAAAAAAGAGACAAAACTAAAATATTCTGGGGTGAAGACTTTTAAAAATATATTTTTTTAAAATATGTCCATTCTCCTGATTGGCACTTGCTGCTTTCATGCTCCTTTAGTGAACTGTCTGGTTTTTTAACCCTCACTGCTTCAAAGGTAAAAGAGGGATTTCCACATTATGTGGTTCATTTGCTAAAGTAATCATCCTACACTGGGTTCATGTTAATCCTACACTGGGTTCATGTTAACTAGTAAAGTGAGAAAAGGTTATATTCTTTAAAGCTACCCTGAACCTGATCAAGGTAGACTAGGACAGTAAACACTAGTAATATATCAACCATTATGTATTTATTGCAGGACCAGAAGAATAGGTTTAATGGAGGATTATGTGTGTTACACAGTACCATCACACTTCACAGACTTCTTCTACAATAAGACTGAACAAAAAACACAGATTTTACGAATAATACAGAACATAACTAGCCATAATGAGCTGAAAAGACACCATTTACACTTCAAATGTTATAACTATGAAGTCTATCTTTTGTGCCCTGTCTAATGTGCTGAGATTTTTTAGTTTATACATTACTATGTACATTTTATACATTACATATACCATGTACAGTTTATACATTTCCATGTACATTCTTTAAGTGTGACTTAAAGTAGAAAGAATGCCTTTCATTAGCCATAGTACATTTCTATTGTAGTTGCTACAAATAAGTTATTGGCACCAAATATCCGGTTTTGCTGCCCTTAAGTACCTTATCTAATTTTAACTTTGTTCTCATTGTAACACCTCACTTGGTAAATGTTCCGAATTATTGATGTCTGTGTACTTCTAAGTTGAACACCAGGCAGCTAACTACACAGTTGAAATGCATATATTGGTACTGATTTACTTGCCTTCCTCCTGTCTTTTCACCCTTGCCAGACAGCACATCCTGGCTTGGGACCTCAACTGCAGCTACAGCAGGCCCTGGACCTAGACACGTAGGGTGGAGATTGGACGGTGAAGGAGGAAAAGGCACCCTAATCAAGTTATTTCTATGCGTTCTGCTTTTGCCAACATATTCATTGCCAGCATGTGTACACACAGCAGAGCCTGACTGGCTTCTAGTGCTGTACCTCCCTCTCTCGGGCTGAGCACTGCTGCACAAGTGGCTACAGGAGGCTGATATATGACTGTTTCACTAGTTGCCTTCAAAAATACTTTGTGTTAATTTTATTAATGCAATGAAAAATAGTTTTAAGGGTCTGTTGGCTTTCAGCATGTCTTTAAAAGCCTGTAGCCCCTGGCCACACAATTCCTGCCCACAGCTTTTTGGATTGACAGCACTGCCTCTTTTGCTAAAACCCTCCCACTGTAAGCTTCAGTGTCTGGGAGGGGAAGTGTGTGATACCCAAATGGAGGACTTGGCTCAGTCAGGGAAAGTAAAGTAAGTTTGTTTTTGTTTTTTTACACTTTGAGGCTTGTGCATCACATAGTAACTGAATTTGTGACCTTTAGCTGTACTTTGAATAAAACTGATGCTATATCTTGTATCATATTTGCATCTGCTATATCTGCATAATCTTGTATCACACTGGTAATGGTTTTAGGTTAACAGTACAGTTTTAGAATAACCATGATCATTAATTTTTCTTTTCCAGACGTTTTTGTTACAGAAGATGATGTGGCACTACCAAACCACTTTTTACATGAACTACCAAGTTACCAGTCTCTGGTAAGGAGAAGACCATCAAATTATGGAACCATTGACTCCCATAGAAGTAACCGCAATCTGAAACGCTCACTATCTCAAGAGCCTAGTAATTTGGAATCTGCAGATACTGATTTTAGTATTCCTTTGAGGGAACGCCCTATCAGCATTCAGGAAAAAAGAAATATACGGTAATATTTTTTATTTTAATATGGGCTTAGTCTATGGAAGACACCTCATTTTGCTTTTTATAGGGAAGGAGGTTTTCTAGTTTAGATGAAAATCCCCTATTTCCCCGATCACCTTCCATGACAGCAATATGAAAGAGAATTTGTTCGTCCTTTTATAGCAAACACAAGCAAAAAAAGTGAAAAACCCCTACCACTCTGTACATCCCACTGTTTTATTATTTATTATTGGTATTTTTCAAAGCGCTTTACATAGAGCACATTCATATCAGTCCCTGCACTCAAGGAGCTTACAATCTAAGGTCCCTACCTCACATGCATATATATACAAGAGCCAATTTAGACAGGAGCCCATTAACCTACCAGCATGTCTTTGGAGTGTGGGAGGAAACCGGAGTACCCGGAGGAAACCCGCGCAAGCACAGGAGAACATGCAAACTCCTTGCAGATAGTGACCTGGCCGATATTCAAACCAGGGACCCCAGTACCTCAAGGCAGAAGCGCTAACTACTATGCCACTGTGCTTTGTGTTTTCTACCATTCAGAAGTAGTGCAGCACTTACGGGGTTTTTTTCTGATGGGATGGCTGTTGGGCCATTGGTCCCCCTCTGAGTGCAGATCTGCATTGGCCTTTTCTGTTTTTGCCAGAGGGTAGCCTTTTTTCCGGATGCTAGGATCTTGCCCCCTTTATTTTGTTGGGGGTCAACTCCTAAAGTCCCGGGTGCATTTTGTCCCTGTCCTTTTCTCCTGCCTTCTTTGCAGGGTCTTGTGAGTGACTGAGTGATCTCGACAATGGTAGTTTAAAGTAGGGCGTTGTTGGCATTTTCTTGCCAGCAGGATTTCAGGAAGCAGATGAAGTGTCTTAGACATTGGTTATGCGGCCCAAGCCTTGTTTGGGAGTCTGTGACGTCACTTCTGGTGTCTGAGATGACATCTTTTCGACTGCGCTGGAACCCACTGGGCAGCCTGGGGAGAAGGATGCTGGTCCCAGTGGAGGAACAGAAAGCTTTAGACACTAACAATGATGGAGATGAGGTTAAGCCTTCTAGACAATTATTCACCTTAGATGAAATTAATGATTTATTACAAGCCATCTATGCAACAGAACAAATTCCAGATCCCCCTCAGATTCTTTCTATACAGGACAGAATGTAAAGAGGGCAGGAAGAATCTTTACATTCTCCCTTAAATATCTTATTTCTTAAATTGTTAATAAAGTCAATGAGTTATTTTAAATACTGACTAAATCACTTACAATAGATGCTGTTCCCTAATGTTTAAAAGTTTTAGTTTTCTGAAGAATCAGCTAGTTCCCTGAGCACTGACCCTGATATCCTGTTTTACTGTGGCTCCTTTCCCTTGCAAGGTCCTATGGAGCCACCATTGTGTGTGCTATTAACCTGTGTGTGTCTCAGTAATTTACGGTGCTTTCCGTGCTGGGTGAGGCATTCCCCAGCCTGCCGAAGCCCCACCCCCAACTCAGTAACCAAGCTATGTGTGGAGGAGGAGACAGGGAGGTGCCTCCCTGTCCCTCACTTGCTCATCACTGGTGAGGCATCAAGATTGATGTCCTCAATGTGTTTTTTTTTTTTTAATAAGACAGCTTGGACCAATTGCGCTTGGACAGCTGCCTGCTGAGTTCTGGCTTGTGTTTATGTGAATAATGGCGCTCCTCTGCAGCTGTCAGTTACTACTCCAGTCTCCTTTGAAATAGCAGGATGCTGATAGGCAGTCTTTTTTTCACTAAAAAGAAGGGAGCAGAGCATGAGGAGGCAGCAACGGCATGGTTGTGTGGGCTTTATATGCACTGTCTGTTATGCCCCCTCTCCACTGTGTGTTGTCAATCAGAAATAAAGTCCCCTTGCTTGCAGTTGTTGCTGTCAGTCAGAACTAACATTTCCTTGCTAGCCGCATTGTTATATAGCAGTGGGGGAGGAGGGAAGCCTGCTGTTTGACAACACTGCTCAGCAACCACTGCACAGATTTAAAAAAGGACAGGTGCAATGTGCACTGGGTTCCCTGGTAGATTTAACAAAATAATGACGTCAATACTTCATCTCTAAAGAAGCAAGGTCAGGAGAGTGGAAAATCTTCTTCAAACCTTTATCAGTTAGAGCTCTATCGAACGATTCTCTCAGATAGCGGTTATCCTAAAGCCAGATTGGATGTATTTGACAAAGGTATCCACAGTGTTTCACAAAACTCAGGAAGTTGTCCTGCCATATTTTTGTGATGACCCTAGGGAAGAAAACTTTGATTGTTTAGATGTTGTAAAGCGCTGCACTAACTGTTGGCGCTATATAAATCCTGTATAATAATAATAATAATAATGTACAAAGATGTTTGCTAAGATATCTAGATATCTGAAGAGACTTTGCAAGATAGAGCCGCCTTCTAATTTTGATTACTGGCCCTAAAAAGGGCTTGCAAGCTTCTGAGAGTACAGTGGCTAGGTGAATTAGACAAAAACTATATTTTTGTATATAAAGAAGATGGATCGCGGGTACCAGTTTCACTAAAAGTGCATTCTACCAGAATAGCAACATTGTGGACAGGAAAAGTTGGTGCTTCAGTGGAACAAATCAGTCATATGGTCTAGTCAGAATACCTTCTTTAAAAATTATAGAGGGTATGTCTTCTAACAACAGAACCTGCCATTTGGCAGAAAAGATCTAAAAGTTGTGGTCCCACTCTGAAGTAAGCTTTTGTTACATGCTTTTCCTCTCATGTTGTTTTCCTGAAAGATGATTGGGGAAATGCCCAGCTGGTTTTACTGGTATTTTTAGGAATCCTGCAGGACACATCTACATCCCGCCATTTAATTAGGATTCCTATTATTTTTTCCCCCTGCACTGGTGGAGGTATTTTACTTCTCAACTGAAGAATGAGGAAGATGAGAGTGCTTTTTCACTATTCTGTTTTCTGTAGAAGGAGGAATCTGCCATTCCTCTTGTTGCTGTCCTGCAAGATTCATAGAAATGCTGTTACCTGTAAAACTAATTTAGGATCTTTCTTGGTACACACAGGGTTCTTAGGTCCTACATCGTCCCTGAGAGGTATAGTGGGACCCACATCCAACAGTTGTTTGTGTTGCATAGTGGACTGTAGTTCTGTTGTATCTGTATGTTTTCATTGCGATGGGAGCACTGCAGGCAATGGAATTATTGGTCCTATGTTAGCTAAAAGCTAGGAGCGACATTCGTGGCATCTCAAGTTTTTACTTAGGATGTACCCATCCAAGAAAAAAAGGTTCTAAATTGTAAGCCACATTTTATTTATAACCTCCCTTTGCTGTATCTGTGTTTTTTACATGCTCTGTTTATCACATTCCGCCAAAGTGACAGTGTCTGTGTAAAGCCTACCTCCAACCACTTTACTTGTGCCTCTCCAGTACTCCTCCACCACTCCTTCCTCCATTAAATCCTACCCCCAAAAAATTGGTTGTTGTTGTTCCTCAGGCTGGGTTCACACCTGGGCGTACGGAATATGCGCGTTTGCCGCACGTTTTTACAGCGATTTGCGGTAAAAGAAACGCGCAACAAATGCGTGTTTACGAGGGCTATCCGGCTGTATCCTAATGGATACGCGCGGAAAATATGCCCCAAAGAAGCTCCTGTACTTCTTTGGGCGTAGGGCGTTTTCAGCGCGTTCCCACGCGCTGAAATACGCCCAGGTGGGAACCATGCCCATAGGAAATTATTGGTTTTCACATGTTGAGCGTTTTACAGCGCGCAGGAACCAGCTGTAAAATGCCCAGGTGTGAACCAGGCCTCAGGGCTTGCAGCTGCAGAGGCCAGCATGGGCTTTTTTTTTTTTAAAGCTTATTTACTGATTGTTAAGACTATATAAATACTTGAACGTCCATAACCTGGTCACAGATTCACTTTACGTTACATTGTAGATATTTATGATTGTATGCTTAGTCTACCTTACTGTCTTATAGGAAAATTCAGGCATTGCATTTCCAGAGTACCACAGGATGGGGTCAGTTAAAAGACAACAGCAGAAGTGTATATCAGAAATTCCATGGTGAAACTACCGCTTTATTGTCTAATATTCAGCTTTGGAGGAGTAACATTCACAGTATTGAGGGTAAGGATTGGTTGTGTAAAGCCTAACGCCATTCAAGACCGTTTTATATTATAAAGTTCTTATATAAAGCCAGGTATGCAGAATTGGATAGAGCTGTGCCACACTATACAGTGTTCTGGTCTCATCTATTTTCCCCACTATGGGGATACCAGCCTTAGTTAGCAATGGCATGATAAATATTCATTTCATTTCATGTTCATGTTCTTCATAATATTAAGAAACTGACCTAAAATCATGATTTTGTATTGCTTTAGAAAAAATGTGACCTGTCCCTTTTAAGAAAAAGTATCGGTACTTGTACTCGGTCTTAAAAAAGTGGTATCGGTGCATCCCTAACCGTTATTATGATTCTAGGGAAATAGTTAGAGACTCCTGTCAACTATTTATTGCTATATTTGTCCCTACTAGGGAAATTTCCCCTCACTTGCTCACCATTTGACAGATGTCCTATAAAGGAGGAAGTGAGAGGAAACCTCCTGTGTGGAGAAAACAACTGATAGATAAACATTCTCTTACTGTATCTCTAAATTTATCTTAAATACATTTTAAAAATAGTTTTTGCAGGTTGATTGCTCAAGGCCAGGAAACTGCTGAGGGCCGGTTCACACCACAAACTCCATGTTCCAGTGCGTTTGGCCTCTGGAACGCAAGCTGGCCAGCTCCCTGCGTTCAGGGGTGGGAGGGGGCGTGGCAGTGCATTGAAGTCAATGGCACCACAGCCGCGTGCCCGCAGTGCGATCAGCCGCACCCGGAACGCAGGCACATTAGGTTGAACTCGATGTACATGTGTCTTTTTTCAACCTGACTAACTATGTAACTACGTATGTTACTGTGTGTTGAGGTGTGCACTGCAACGCTTGTGCATTGGATCTGCGTTGCCTTGCTTTCACAATGAATATCACTGCAATATGTTAGTACACCTTTGCAATGAAAAGGTGTGTTCCAGTCCTAAATAAAGGGAAAACGCTCCTAATGCATCATTGTAAGCAAATATTTTTCTTTTTGGTTTTATTCATTGGATGACATAGCTCTGCTTTAGATAATCACTGGCTGGGTATATCAGAGGAGTAGAATGCTAGGGCATTAAGTGCCATAAAGAATGAAACCGCCCAAAAGGCAGCCCCCGCTGGGGGCCAAAACCCCCTCCACAGTTGTGGACAGCTTGGTTTTTATCTTCCATGGTTGAGAGAATATCAGTTGTAGGATGCCTGGGCGACCTCCTATTGTAGATGGAGTCCAACCTATTTATTTCCATTTGGGCTCTGGAGGAATATTGGGTGGATTCTGAACGTTGAGAAAATCCTTGCTAATTCCATCATTCTGTCTGATCTTGATACCAGCCAGGCCAAGTAGTTTCTTCAGCTGAAAGAACTACGGAATCTTTATGATTCAGCTCTTTCCACAGTATTTATACAAGGGGTAGAAAACTGGCTATCTCAGCTGGAAAACTCTGGATCAGGGAAAGTGGGCCAAGATGTTTTCCAGCAAATCTGCCACAGATGGGGAGGGGGAAATGTCAGATGTAGACATTCTGGCATCCCATCACAATTGAATGATGGACATATTTGTAGCATAGGCAAAGGAGCCTTGGACAAATGCAGTGTTAACATTGGTAGCTCTGTAGGATTGCTACACTCTGATGGGATGGGATTTGTAGTTTCACCACACCTAGAGGGCCGGAGTTTACCTACTTTTAACAATATTTTAATTGCCTATTCAAAGAATGAATTAGGGCAGAGAGGGTAAGCTTTGGCACCGTTGATCAGCTCAGATTAAAGCTTTTGAGAATCTTCTAGGTTGGAAAACTAATAGTTAAGTTGAGGTTTACTTTTTTTAGGATCATTAAAACCAATAAGAAACCAGGGTTTTAAAGTTCGGGCAGGCTTATTTTTTTTTTCAGATAAATCACAGAACTTCAGGATCTAGTGATCGACTACAATCTCACGTTTACTTTTCTAATTTATATTGAGATTGTAGTCCCTAGGAGATTAGGGAAACAGACCTTGAAAGTCAAAATAATAATTTCCTGTACCATTCCTAATTTAGTCTTAATGGTTTATAAAAGGAATGCATTCATTTTGAATGTTTTGAGAACATTAAGTGAATATGGTGATAGTGTGCATTGGACCATCTGTTACTAATGCTGCCTATAGACCAAATTGTCTTCTCTCATAGCTATGCATGGGCTTACTTACATAATTGTTTTAATGTTAACAAAAGCTTATGTATTTGCTGGTACTTACGGAAGCTGTATTTTATTTTTCATATATTTATATATTTATTTATTTTTTAACTTCTAGGTAAATTTGGCACAGGCATCGGGTCTTATTTCTCGTTTCTGAGATTCTTAGTGTTGCTGAATTTTGTCATATTCCTCCTCATTTTCTGTTTTACAACACTGCCAGTTGCCATTTCCAAACAAGGAATATTTAACAGCAGCCAAATTGTTCCATCTGGTAAGGTGCAGCTTTTGGCCACTGCATACACTGCAAGCACTTTCAATAACATAATATATTACTAGATTTTTACTTGGCACTTTCTTTTCCTTGGCAGGGGCTGAATGTGCTAGATACTCACCAGTTGGCAAAGGACTTCTGTATTTCTACAATAATATTATAGACTTTCTTTCTGGAACGGTAGGTGCCATGTTTTCTGCAGAGCTACTATTATACCACTGACAATAGAGAAGTGCTGTTCGGTGGCTGTTATTCAAAGCAAATTCCATTCTTGTGAGTGTACACAATGCAGAGTCCTTTCTCACGCAAATTTTACAATGTTTATTGTTCAAAGTAGGCTTCAGATAAGTGTCCAGTATTCACACAAGTCTGATGTATTTTGTTTAACAAAGACATGTGATCTTTAGTCTAGGGTTGGCTTCAAGTCCAGTGACAAGGTGTCCAATTTATGCATATCTTAATTGTACAGTACAGGACACAGGATCAGTCCTAACCATGGGTTATACTGCTACCTTGAGGTGATTGGACACTGTCATAAAAGCAGCAAGGACAGCCCTGTTATAGATCCTCCTACTCCCTGTAAGACTTTGTTTTGTAACAAGCAATAGGGTTAAAAAAAGGAACTGAGGGGATGGGCCTGTATACTGTGGAAAAATAGAAAAATGTCACCAGCACACCATGAGTTGAAAAAGCAAAATATTTTATTGCCAATAGCTGTATCTCATTGCCCTGTATACTGTACGCCAAAAAAATAATTTTACAGGCAAGTCAAAAATTATCTTTTCTTAACCGTACAGTACAAGACACGTAAGCACTTAGGCATCCATAAGGAGTCCACCTGGGGGGCGGGCAGCACATCAACCAAACACTAACAAGCCTGTTCAGTAAGTCAAGAGGGCACGACAACTCAGAGAGCAGCTTCAAGCTGCTTACATCCAAAACTAGCATTAGTTTGCATATCCACGTGGTAAAACTTAAACACATGAACAGAAGACCTTTCAAAACTGAGAAACATATGCATGATGCTGAAAAGCCCATGAAGCACTAACCAATCTGGTGGACTGCACCTTAACAGGGAAAGGAGGAACCCCATTATGGGTTGGACTTGATGGACGTATGTCTTTATTCAACCCCAAATACTATGTAAACTATTCTTTAGACTATAGACTCAAATGATGACATGTCTGACTCATTTAGCAATGGTGGAACAAGAGGCAGAAAGCCCACTATGGAAACCTTCAGGAAGGACAAAGAAGGAATCAGATTACCAAAAGGAAGCTGAAACGGAGAGACAATCAAAGCACATACAACATCCAGACAGTAGGGAGAAGCTTCTGTGGGATGCTTTGGAGTAGGATATAAGGAGGGAAGGATCATTACAAGACCAGTAATAGAGACTCTGCTTCTTTTGAAGTCTTGTTAATTGAAAAGATAATCCAACATTGTGCATGATACCACTCCGTATTGGCTGCAGCAGTAGCAATATGCAAGTATTTTACTTTCTGAAAATGCAGGTTCCCTGTTTGTCTCTGGTTTTAGTAGTTACCAAACAATTGACCTGGAACGAGGATGCAGCCAGGAAAGTCAAAGCTCTGCATCTCCATGCTTGTTCCTGGTAAGTGATTCAGAAAGTACTGAAAATGTTCAATACTTTCACATCACAGACTACTAGCATTTTCAGATGTAGAGCTGGCATATATAAACTTTAACAATGAACTTCTCGTATTTGCTCCTTTTTGGGCCTGTTAAATAAAGCTTTTAAAATATTTTGTGATAGCTGTTTGATGAATGCAAATAAATACCCATAGTATCTCCAAGTAATCCAGTGAACTTCCTTCCACCTGTGCCTCCATGCACTCTGCACCTTCCTCCTGAGTTATAGTGATGGGGAGTTGTAGGTGTTCTGTAGTAATTACAGATGTCTTGTCCTAGGATGACAATGCTGCTTCTTAATAGATACAGTACGGCATGTGAGCATTGTCACCTGAGGACAGCAAGTGTGTTAATGGCAGTATCACCAGGAGAAAATAACGTGAGATAAACCCTGTGTAAAGAGAGCTAATGGAGGGGGGGGGGATTTATCAAAACTGAAGCAAACTGATTCTGGAGCAGTAGCCCTTGGCAACCAATCAATATCTCTCTTCAGTTTGCTCAAGATTTGAAAATTAATAAAAGATGATTGGCTGCAGTGCAAATCTGCTCCAGATTTTGTCTGCTCCCGTTTTGATAAATTCCCCCCAATGTATCCGCCAAGTCAAAGGACTGGTAAGCTGCAATATATAAAGCTTTGGTTATTGGGTTCAGATACTCATTTTAAGTCACAGCAACCTACACATTTCCTTGGCACAGGTTTCCTTTAACTTTTTACTAATATTACAATACTGTGTTTGTTTCTTGCAGGGTTTCCTCGAACTGACGTACCTTTTTTATGGTTATTACACCATAGACACAGTCAATGTTTACATCATCCGCTATAGTCTGCCTCTTGCCTATATAATGGTCACATTTAGCTATTTGCTCTTAAGCATTGCATGGATTGTGAAGAGGTAAAGTTTCCTTTGCAGTTAACAAATGTATTTTTCCAGCTGTAGTTTGCCATTATACATTGCTTATTTGAGTGGATTTCAATTTTCAGGGCAGTAGAAGGTTTTAAGCAGAGCCTGGTACATGATGAAGATCGGTTTCAGAGTTACTGTAACAAAATATTTGCTGGCTGGGATTTCTGCATCACTGACCGGAGTTATGCTGATCTGAAGCACAGAAGTCTTCAGTATGAGTTAAAAGTAAGTTATCTGGAGCTATTGTGTTTGTTTGAGACATGACTATGCTCCTTTCACTGCTGCTATCAATAGAATCTGCTTTTCACATTTTTGTAGTCACAGGAGGAGTGAAAGAGCTCTGCTTTACCTGGGAGAGAACAATGACTGCCAAAAGACAGAGTTTTTTATGTTACAACAGATTTAAAAAAAACAATTTAAAACAAATCCTACAGGCTAGTTATATACATTATAAAGTTTTTTTGCAACATTAATAATATGCTTCTATGTTTTAAATGTTGCGTTAAGCCATAACTCAGTAAGTAATATAAAAGGAAATGGAAGGTACTGCTATAATTACACATCTGTCCCAGTTTTAAGTAAGGAAAAATCTTGTGGTAAAAGACCTGGACCAGTCAC